>NC_045547.1:19575352-19887852 GCF_009769535.1 Thamnophis elegans | reverse complement strand
TGTCGCCCCAGCTCGGTTCCACTACGTATGTCTGTCCGCCTCCCGTCGACCAGCTGATTTTCAGGTCTCTGCTACACATGCGCATGGGGGGTATGGCACATGCATGTGCATGTAGTGTGTGTGGAGATAAGGGCGCATGCTCAGGGGGGAGCACAGGGGAGCACCGGAGACGCCACCATCCCTGCAGTCCATTTTTGCTCCCAGGAGGCTGCAGGAAGGCCTATTAGTCCCAAAATTGGGCACAAGGAAGCTCAGGGGGGGGGGTTGTGCACACATGCACAGGGAGGGGGGGAACAGGGAGGTGTCACACATGCATTGCATTATAGGTAAGGGCTTTCAGCATGCAACAACAAAATTGTTAGCCGTCACGGGCCTATCCTATAGCTGCAATCCTCTTTTACTGTAGATTATGCATGGGGGGGGGGGGATTTAAGGTCTCTACCTTTCTCACAGGAATACAAACCAAGAAACAAGGGCATAGATAATATGCAGATCCTTGCTAATGTGTCCATGCCCTTCTCATTGCGAATAAACTCAAAAGATTTCATAAAAAACATGGTCTTTGAATCTTTTGATATTAAAGTATTCATAAAAAAACCCAGAAAAAATAATTTGCTCCTTATAGTATTATAATGAGAGAGTGAAACATGAAAGTTTCAGGGCATTCACTGCATAAATTAGAAGCAGAGAGCAAAAAAACAGGCTGTTAACTTAAATAACTACAATTAAAATATTTGTAACCTGCCTTTCAGCTAAGGATTATTGCCTGTTAAATTATGCATTCTTGTAATACTTAAATGCTGTTTTTCTGTGTAATCTTACTGGGCTGACGATGGATTTTTAACTTGTTTTTGTATAATGCTATGTTCATTTATTGATTACCAGTTCAGCAGAGCAACTCATGCAAGAGGAAGAATATTTAAATAAAATATTTATGTAACAACAGTTGTCTTCTTGTTTGCCCTTTGATCAATTCCCTCAATATTTAGGCTTTCTGTGCCTTTATCTCCAGGGATTTTGTCCTATTGTTCAGCCTAAGGCTTAATCATAGGCCAGTGGTGGGTTGCGGGTGGTACGCCCCGGTACAGGCGTACCGGAGCCTGCCTGGAACACTGGGTACCCTTCCGGTACGGTGCTCCGGAGGGCCCACCTGCCCGCCCGAGTTCCTTACCATGTTTAAAAGCTTTCAGTGCTTCTGCACATGGCGCATAGAGCACCTGTGCGATGCTCTGTCAAGCAGCTGGATCATCGCAGAGGCTTGCGGAAGTATCATTTACAGCTGCAACACATGTTTGTGCCGTACTGGTTGGAATGGAATCTGGAACCCACCCCTGTCGTTAGGCCCACATATAACTTTTATTTCTTCCCCAACTGAAAAGTAAAAATTATGAGAAACTTATTATTTTTAAATTTTTAAAAAGGGGCCAAGTGGTAATAAGTAAAATATTTTAAATATTTTCCACACCTGTACTTAAAATACTTTTAAATATTTTAAGCACATGTATGGAAAGTGAAGAAAAAGTGTCCTGGATTCTATTGAAATGTTCAATGCAATGTTAGGAGTGTTTCAATATCTAAGTCATAGGCACAAAGAAGAGTAAGGCAGGAGAAGAAGCAATGGATGGAAACTAATCAAAGAGAGAAGCAACCTAGAATGAAGGAGAAATTTATTGACAGTGAGAACAATTAACCAGTGGAATGAATTGCCTCCAGAAGTTGTGGGTGCTCCAACACTGGAAGTTTTTTAGAAGAGATCGGACAAGAAATGGTATGGGGTTTCCTGCTTGAGCAGGGGGTTGGATTAGAAGACCCCCAAGGTCCTTTCCAATCTCTTTTAATTCTGTTATTCAGTAATAATTGGGTGCTAGTTCTGTAGTATTAAAAATATATTCCTAGTTTGACACATGCTTTAGACCAGTGGTGGGTTCCTAACCAGTAGCCGAACCGGTAGTGGTTTGGCAGCCTGGGTTGCTGGAACCGACAGTGACCCAGGTCTGCCACGCCCCCGAACTGGTTCTCCACCGCCATCTTGTTTTTCAGTTCACCATACACAGAACATTTTAATTGCACTGCGCATGCACTGTGCAGACGAGCGAACCAGCAGTAGTGCCTGCTGGAACCCACCGCTGCTTTAAACCCCTTGTGTATAGGCACACACTGTTAATTACAGACGCTAAGAGATTATAAACAAGAGCAAAATCTTCATAATTACTGCAAGGCAATATATTGCCAAATCTAATACGATCCCATTACATTTGCTTAAAAATGGCAATAGGAACAGGGGGAAAACAGAAACAGAGAGCAAGGAAAAACCAAAGATGATAGCAAAATATCATTATAAAACTCTATGGGGATTTCTCCCTGCCTTTCAGGTAGCAAACAAAAATCATATGGTAATGTTAGGGGAAAAGAATCCCAATTAGGGTGACAAATGAGAGGGGGTGGCATCTTCAACAAGCAATAGTCTGTGGGGAAATTGGGAATGTCAGATAAAATAATTAACCCCATAGCTTGAAGAATGCCATATTGAAAGCAGTATATTTGTGACCATTATTTCACGCTATACAATCAGCAATAAGCACTAACAGAAAAACAAGGGCAAACAATTTGCAAACAATAGCTGGGATTTGCATATTAAGTTTGTGTGGTGGTGGCTCATTGAGTTGATTGGTTTCCACATTAAGTCTACAAGATTTAGGTTCATAGAATACATAAAGTTAGAAACAATGAAACCTCATTACAGGTAAATGCTATGTTTGACCAGGCTACAGGATGTTTACTGTATTATAAAATTGGAAGAGCTCCAGAGTCCAGTCTACTGTTCAATGTAGGAATCCAAATTAAGAATGTCCAGAGTGACTTCTGTGGAGATTCTCAATGATCCAGGTCACCGTTGTCTCAAAGATGCTTTATCGGAAGCCAATTGGTCTGGTTTTTTGACACAATTTTGTGTCATCAAAAAGTTCAATAAGCTTTTCCTACAACTCAATGATCGATAAAATATTGGAGAGTACAGAACCCAGCATGGAATATAATGATACCATGCATATCAATACTTCATTCCAGAGGTGGGTTGCTCCCAGTTCAGCCCAGTTCAGCCGAACCTGTAGTGGTGGCTGCGCAAGCATGAGCAAACCAGTAGTAAACCGGCTAGCAACCCACCACTGCTTCATTCCAGTTTGTGATGAACTAATGAAGATACTACACATTCCATTTTATTTTCCCTTAACAGGAACTTCATAATTACATGGTCATCCTTCACCAATTTTTCTGCTATCTCTATGACCTCTAATATTTAATGTTGATTATTATAAGGGCAGGATAACTTGTCTTCTTGTGACTTCCTCCATCCACTGATGCAGAAAGATATCAGCAAGAACGTTATCCTAGAAGGATCATAATTAGTAGAGTTGGGAAATAAAACGTATTGGAGTAATTAAGGCTTGCCATAATTATTATTATAATCATATCTCTCTAAAAGATCTGAAATTTGTTTTTGGAAAGTAGCATCCCCATTTCCTTTGATGAAGCCCCATATCAATAATATTGCTTTAGTTTTATTTTCATTGGTTTAAAGCAGAAGGTGTCGTAAAGCATTCCTGGCCTGTTCTCGAGTTGTCATAGGCAGGAGGGGGGAGAAATGATGGAGCAGCTCAGCTACCATGACCAGAAGCACATTCCACGCATACCTTTCTCCAGATTGCATCCCAGGTTACCACAGCCCGCTAGAGAGGCGTGTTTTCTATAGCCCGCGAAAATGCTGTGTTGGTGAATGTGATTTATGACACACCCTGGGAGGAGAGGAGAAACAGGGTCATAGTTGAGCCATAACGCGGGGCAGAGCTGACTCCAACTAGTACGTGCTGACATGTTGCTCCTAATAAATAGCTGGATTTCTTCTGAAACTTGGCTAGAGGCTCATGAATTAATTAGGGCATTTGTCAGAACTCTGACAGAAGGTATCTATAATATTACCAAATCCACTCACTTGTATTTCAGAGAAGGTATAGATACCTTCAACTCTTTTTGTGCTGGATTCCACCTTGAGTTACTACAAGATTGGTCTTCAGTCCTTCAATTGCTTCTAACACTTCACAACCCAATGGACATCATTTCAACAATAATTTTTATCGTCTCCTTCTTTGACTTATCCTAAAGTCATGCTTGTGTCATCAGTGATAATGTCTAGTCACCTTGCCTTCTGATGGCCTCTCAAATGCCTTCAGAGTCTTCTCCAATGACTCTTGCCTTTGTATTATGGGTCAAAATGGACATGAAGCTTTGGATTCATTATTATTCATGCTTTCATGATCATTCTGCTACCTTCTTTCTGCATGGATTTTCACACCGTTTTCTGAGTAATGACAATTATTCAATTTCTTTTATGATTTTTTTTAACTGCAATAGAAGTTCTAAAACTTTCTGATATAAATTCATTTTTTCCAGTCCATTTCAGTTTGCTGATTCCCAAAATGTCAGCGTTCAATCTTGACATTTTTGCGCTGACAATCTCAACTTTATTTTGATTCATGGTTCTGACATTCCATATACCACTGCAGCAAAATCTAACATTCCTTTTGCTTCTGGGGACATCAGAAGCTAATGTTGTTGTTTTTTTAACTTGAATCCATCTACATTTTTTAAAAAAATACCAAAGTATTAATAGTACTTTCCCCCTGCTCCTCCCCAGTATTTCTTTGGGTATTTTACAAAGTCATCTTTCATTATCATTTGACAATTGTTTTGGTTGTGAATTTTTATTTGGTTTTCTTGATATAATAGTACAGTAATGCAGTGGCTAGCCGTTTCCTTCTCCAGTGAATCCAATGCAGTAATCCATTTACATTGATTGTTTCCTAATATGATTTGATTCCTTACTTGGATCCTATGACTATCATTAAGTGTTGTACCTTATGATTCATGATGAATGTTTCTTTTCTTTTATGTACACTGAGAGCTTATGCACCAAAGACAAATTCCTTGTGTGTCTAATCAAACTTGGCCAATAAAGAATTCTATTCTCTTCTATTCTATTCAGTTCTGTTCTGTTCTATTTATAACCCACCTTGCTGGATGATTTTCTGCAGTTCAGACCTCAATGAGCACCCATGTCATTTGAAACCTCTTCACCACTATAATGTAACAATCTATGAAAGATACACAAGAAATAAATCTAATAAGCAACCATTCTTCAGTGGCGACATTCCAGTTACGAGAGTCACCTTATATTGCATCTATTAAATTGTATTAGCCTTCCTGTACTAAATGTTCAAACTCATCCAAATAGAATTGGTTCACAATGTAGGGCTTCTCCGAGATTCTTGGTTTCTTCTCAAAGAAGGGACTTTACATGCATCTCTCTTTTACATCAGCTGTGACTCTTCATGGTTTGGGAGGTCTTGTTCGTAATCATTCACACCTCGGTTACCTCCTGTCTGTTACAAGGTACTCTATGTGAGGCTGGTCTTGGAGACCACTCAGTAGCTGCAGTTACTGAATGTATGTAGCAGGGTAGGTAGTTATGGGTGTATTTCAGAATATCTATTTAATATGTGGTATCACTACTTCGCAAGATTCACTGGCTCCCAGGCAGATTGCAGATGCCATCCAGGTGCTGGTTGCCACTTGCAAAGCACTTCATGGCACAGAGGCAGATTATTTGTCATTACAGTCTTTTCAACACTGTTATGCAGGGGTGGGTTTCTCGCCCCGTTCCAACCGGTTCGGTTGGAACGGGGCCGGCGGCGTCCTCGTGCACGCGCGCGGTGCACGCATGCGTACTAGCGTCTGTGCGATGCTCCAGCTGCTCCTGGAGGATCGCGCAGGTGCTGTATGCGTCCTGCGCATGCGTGGAAGTGCAGAACTCGTCAAAACCGGGTAAGGACCACGGGCGGGCTGGTGGGCCCTTCGCCGTTCCCAGAAGTTACTTACTTCCGGGTTCACCGACCAACCGGTTCGCAGGGACCGCCGCGAACCGGTTGAAACCCACCCCTACTGTTATGGCATATCTTTCAAGATCCCAATCCTGCTGGCCTTTTATAAGATGTTGAAGATGTGTATTTTCCCTTGGGCACTGAGCCAAGGCATTAGGTGAGGCCATATTTTCCTGGTTTAACTATGCAGATAGGCGAACACCTTCAATTTTCTTTAATGTTATCAAGAGCCCCACTAAGTCAAACCATCATACATGTCCATTTAATTAAATGTTCCGTTAGCAACATAGATAAGGAAGGTGCCAATAGAGGATTTACAAAAGACAAAATAATGAGACATATTTCCGGATCATTTGTCTCTAAAATCTGGCAATCTAATGTTTAAAATATATTATTTAACTATGATATCTTACAGACAATGATGGGCTTGTCCTCTAAGAACTGCTGATGTTACAACTTGTGACAGTGAGTACAAACCCAGAAATATACTCAAATTTAACAGAATATTCAAGGATGAAACTTGAAACTGATAAATAACTTACTATGGTCCTAAGACATAATAGCAGTGTTCCAATATCTCAGGGGTTGCCACAAGGAAGAGGGAGTCAAACTACTCTCCAGGGCACCTGAGTGTAGAATAAGAAGCAATGGATGGAAACTAATCAAGGAGAGAAGCAACTTAGAACTGAGGAGAAATTTCCTGACAGTTAGAACAATTAATCAGTGGAACAACTTGCCTCCAGAAGTTGTGAATGCCCCAACACTAGAAGTCTTTAAGAAGATGTTGAATAACCATTTGTCTGAAATGGTATAGGGTTTCCTGCCTAGGAAGGGGGTTGGGAGGGTCCAAGGTCCCTTCCAACTCTGCTATTGTATTGTATTAATTAGGACTATATTAGAACTAATTAGTCCTAATTAGGACTATAGTAATTAAGGAGCATGGTGGCTCAGAGGTTAAAAATGCTGAGCTTGAAAGCAGATAGCTCAGGTTCGAGACCTGAGCAGGTGTGCTATCATTCCCTGCCCCAGCTCCTGCCCACCTAGTAATTCAAGTAAATGCAAGTAAATTAATATCTACCACTTAGGTGGGAAGGTAACAGCATTCCATGCACCTTGGGCATATAAGCCATGCTGACCACAAGACCACAGAAAATATCTTTGGACAACACTGGCTTTATCAGACCTGGAAGCCATCTCTTACCTTTGGGCCTTCGGGCCTGCCACGTTTTCTACAGTGGGCAAATGGGAGGCGGGATGATATAGAGTGTAGGTGATGTATAGTCAAAATAACATTCTTTCTCAGAAAGCCAAGGCCATCTTGCCCTGTAGCTGCAATGAGGTGACTGGGAGGCATCTCCAGTTTTGGATGGTGCCTGACTGGATGATGTGATGGGCATGTGGGTGCTGGGCAGGGACTTGAACTTTCTTTTGGGTGGGGAAACTTGGGGTTTTCCCAGACGTGCCAATATGACATCTCTAATAAAATGGAACTTTGAGGAAACTCAAGCTTTAGAGTCTTCTTTCGTTAAGGGTGTTTCTTGGAACCCTGACAAGCTCCCTCAGCCAAGAAACAGAGATAAGAACTGTGCCTTAGCGTTTGAACAGGGAAACCTTTATCTTTATTAATCCTAATTACCGTGAAGATCATCTTCTGGAGGGTCTCAAAATTCCTGTCTGTCCCCACCCATCCCAAGGTTCAAATTCTGACTTTCTTTCTCCCGCCATTTTGTTGTTACAAACTGCTTGGTCCCCATGTTGGCCTCTTAATAACAATTGGTTGTGTTAACAAAATGGCCTTGTCTTCTCCCAGCCTTCTCATTTTCCTGTTTGTCAGTTTCGGTCCTCATAATTTACACCTATCTATGTAATATGTAAACCTAAGGTATAAAGTGAGGGGGGGGAATCCAGTGAAGCAAAAAAGCACTTTCACACATGACTGGAGAAAGGTCATCAACTTTTGTCCCTCTTAAATCTTCCCTCCCTAAAGGAGGGAAGATGGGACCAAAAAAATCTGAAGCACACACTCCAAGAATGACATCACTCATCACAACTATTTCAGATGCTGGAGAGTTTGGAAGACTCGATTAAAGCCTCTGTCATTTCTCTATTCATTATTTTCTGCAGTCATTATTATTATTTTTTTATCTCCCTCTGCTCCCTTCTCCTCAATCCCCCAGCATTCCTGGCCTCTTGACATTAGTATCTACTCCATTTTATCTCTTTCCTCCATAATTGTTGTTTTGCATAATGATTGGTTTAGGTGATGGGAGAACCACGCACATCTGTTCAGTAGTTGGCTAATGCAAGGCCAATCCTACTAAAAATATTACTCTAGTGAGTCTTCAGAGATAGAACCCAAACCGCCATATCCATCTTACTGATCATGGCATTGGTGATAACCAACATGAGAGAATTTAGTTAATAAAACCGTCCAATTGGAATGGCCACTTCTTTTATCAGTAGAACCAGAAAGAACAGCTTTATAAAGTGATAAGTAAAAAGCCATTTATTTTTGTCAGTGCTGAATGGTCATCCAATGCACTGAAAAGTCTTCTTTTTTTAAAAAAAAATCTCAATATTTTTTCTGTTCTTTTGGGTTTGTCCTTGTATTAATTAGCTTGCTCTCTCTTCTAGTAGAACGGCTCATTAGCAGAACACTTTATCTGTAGATTGATTTCAAGAAATATCAATAGGACCATGTTGAGAATGACAGAATCGTTGCAATGAAAGGGAATCATGCAACCGAGTCCAAAGTTTGCCATTCTTTTAAGTCAGACTAATTTTCTGAGCTGTTCTATTCTCTTCAGCACCAGAACAAGAAATCTTTATTTGCTGACACATTGTGGCCTCTGTTTTATGTTTTTGTTCTCACTAGTTTTCATGCCTGATAAGGTTCCAGCAAAATCCAGTTGAATCTACCCAGCAGAGGTAGAAATCTTTTCAGAAACATTACCAACCAAAATTTCTCATGACATCTGAATGAGTTTATCTAGCAAATAAAACCTGCTGGAATAACCCTCACAACTGCTAAAAAAAAAAATCTGGGAACATTATTTTGAAGCTGATTAGGGCCAGCGTGTGCTTTGGCAGTATATCTTAACTGGCATATATGAAAGAGATGCGCATAAAATAAGCCTGTATTATTATTTGTGCCAGTAGAAAAAAACATAGGTAGCTCCAGTTTGAACTGTGGAGTTTCTGGTGCTTCGGAGTTATTATTTGTTTTAACTACTTGTTTTAACCTCACTTAATAGACTAAAGCAAAAAGGCTGGATTCAAAACCAAAATATGCTAAGTCTGCATATTCATGTATTTATTTGTTAGATTTTTTTATCCCATTTTTCCTCCAAATTTCCAGAGATTGGGATAATTGTGAAGCAGACATAGCATTTTTTAAAACCCATCACTAAAAAGTAAATAGAAATTAAGAGGGAACTCACAAATTGATGGAGGAATAATTATGAGCCAATTTTAACCCATAGATAGACATATATGGGATCCAGCTAAGTTGAATATAGTTGGTACAGTTGGCAAGAGATTTTTCAAGGCCTTTTGTGGGGGTCCTTTTAAAAAATGATAATAAATGTAAACCTTCTTCATTCAGTACAGGTTTAGTTTGCAAGAACAATTCTTCCAAATGAGTGGAATACACATTCTCTGCTCAAGCAAGCTACGAATTAAATCCAGATTCTTATTCTCCTAAAACATTGTTGGGAAACCTATTGTGATGGTGACCTCAAAATAATCAGCTTTTTGCATGTTATTTTTTTAGCATATCTGAAATTCACATTGGTACCCATGCTGTGAACCGTGTCCTCCAAATACAATTGTTATGGAATTTCAGATATAGGAGATTAGTGGAGATCCATAGAAAAGTAAGAAGGTGTTCCTTCTTACTACATTTGTGGAGGGAAGAAGGAAAAGGAATATCATGGTCCAAAAGACATATACAGGCTTAAATCATGAGCAATTTTACTTTTGACTCTTTTAATCTATATTATATTTAATGATGAGATTTAAAACATGCTATATCTTTTTTCAGAACTCTCCCCATCAGTGGTGGGATTCCAAATCTTTTCCTACCGGTTCTATGACAGCATGCTTTCTGCGCGCAGCACTCAAAGACCGCCCTTGTTGTCAGTGCTGGTAAACTGAGCTGCTTGTTAGCCACAATCCACTCTGCCGCATGAATCAGCTGAGCTAAAAACCAAGGGAATATAGGAGAGGGAACTATGGGGGTGGAAAGACTTGGTGGGTTCTGAATCCCGTTGCATTGGGCGTTCACCACATGCACGCGTGCAGCAAATGCGCAGCATGCAGATCTGTACTTACCGCCCGTGATGCTCCGCAATCCTCCAGCTACTTGGCGGAGCATCGTGCAGGCGCCGTACTCTCCATATGTGTGTGCGTAAGCCCCGATCAGCTCAAATACCAGTAAGGAGGACAGTTGTGCGGATGGCAGTGGTGGGTATCAATTTCTTTTAGAACCTCTTCTGTAGGTCTGGCCTGCTTTGTGGGAGTGGCTTGCTGGCCAGCTACTTGGCGGAGCATCGTGCAGGCGCCGTACTCTCCATATGTGTGTGCGTAAGCCCCGATCAGCTCAAATACCAGTAAGGAGGACAGTTGTGCGGATGGCAGTGGTGGGTATCAATTTCTTTTAGAACCTCTTCTGTAGGTCTGGCCTGCTTTGTGGGAGTGGCTTGCTGGCCATGTGACTGGGTAGGCATGGCCAAATTGTAAAATGTGGTGAAACTCACTTAACAACGCTCTTGCTTAGCAACCAAAATGTTGGCTCAGAAACTCTGGCATTTGAAGCACGCAAGTCTTAAAGCTGTCAAGTTACAAGACCCTTGCACCCCTAACCCTTTAGAACCCCCCCCCAGGGGTGTCCAAACTTGACAGCTTTAAGACTTGTAGACTTCAACTCCCAGAATTCCTCCTCCAGTCATATTGGCTCAGGAACTCTGACATTGAAGTGTGCAAATCTTAAAGCTGTCAAGTTACAAGACCCTTGCACCCCTAATCCTTTAGAAAAAAACCCAGGGGTGTTCAAACTTGACAGCTTTAAGACTTGTGGACTTCAACTCCCAGAATTCCTCCTCTCGCTCTTCATCTTGATGATGTGCAGACGGGAGAGGGGAGGGAGCTGGAACTGGTTCTAAACGGCACTGTAGATTTATGGAACCTCTTCTATAGAAGAGGTTAGAACTGGCAGGTGAGCCCTCCGAAGCACCATACCAGAATGGTACCTGGTGCTCCCAGCAGGCACCGGTATACCTGTACCGGCATGTACCGGTCGTATCCCACCACTGGGCCGGGCCAACCAGAGGTGGTATTTGCTGGTTCTCTGAACTACTCAAAATTTCTGCTAGCAGTTTGCCAGAATTGGTCCAAACCGGCTGAATACCACTTCTACTCCCCATCCATCCCTATGTAAAAATTATGTGGGCTTCTTTGAGATCTGCAGTATCTTCAAACAGATGGAATCTATACAGATTCTGCCCAATCATACTGCAGCACTGACCTCTTCACTTTCTCCTCTAAGTTAACAATACAGTTAAGTTAACAAAGGAACAGCAGGGCAGCTAAGCTATTGTTTGGCTTGCATGCTTCATTTCCAAAGGAGAAAGCTTCCCTTGGTCTCTGGAGGTTAGATATTAGCCCTTTCCTATTATTTTAGAAAAATAGAATTTAATTCATACCAAGCACATATTGTTTAGGGAATACATGGCTGGAAAATTTAATCATGAGTATGGAAACAACCTTGTTTTCAGATCCATTTAATCTGTTTCTAGCAGAGCACACACTCTGGGCTTTATTTTAATGACAAAGAATTGTCTTGTGCCGCCATGAATGCTAAGAATTACATTAAAATCATTATACTTTATTTGAATTATTCAGTTAATTTGACCTGGGTTGTATGTGGTGTTTTTTCTTCCTTCTCTTACTCTGCACAAGGTGTGCTCAATCTGAAGCTCACCACGAGTTGTTCATAACGTTCAGCCACAATACAGAGGGAACTACAGCCCAATAATATTTAATATGAAATACAATACAAACAATATCTAAAGGTAAAGGTTCCCCTCTCACATAGGTGCTAGTCATTCCCGACTCTAGGGGGCAGTGCTCACCTCCGTTTCAAAGCCGAAAAGCCAGTGCTGTCCCAAGATGTCTCCATGGTCATATGGCCGGCATGACTAAATGCCGAAGATGCACAGAATGCTGTTACCTTCCCACCAAAGGTGGTTCCTATTTCAAATTGCTAAGTTGGCAGAAGCTGGGCCAAGTAACGGGAGCTCACTCCATTACGCAGTGCTAGGGTTTCAAACTCCTAACCTTTCTGATCAACAAGCTCAGCATCTTAGCCACTGAGACACCATATCCCTATAAACAATATCTAATCAACATAAAACTAAATAGAATGCTGATTTCCACAAAAGTCACCTTTAATATATAGACCAGTGGTTCCCAATGTGGGACCCATGCCCACAGAGGGGGGGCAATTTGATTTTTAATGGAGGTAATTTGAATCTTGTTTAAACCAAGTTAATGGCCTTTTAGGCTTCCTCTGTGTGAGTAGAGTTCACTTTTTGGGTAAAGTAAGAATTATATGTCACCTGGGGGGGGGGGGAGGAGTGCCTCAGGATTTTAAAGATGCTTATTGGGGCATGGACAAAAAAAGGTTGGGAACCACTGATATAGACCATGATAGATTTGAACACAACAACAGTTGAAGGGACCTTAGGGGTCTTTTAGTCCAACCCCATATCATCTTAGACAAATGGCTATTCAACCTCTTCTTAAAGACTTCCAGTGTTGGAGCACCCACAATTTCTAGAGGCAAGTTGTTCCACAGATTAATTGCTCTGTGAGGAATTTTCTCTTTAGTTCTAAGTTGGTTCGCTCCTTAATTAGTTTCCATCCATTGCTTCTTGTCCTGCCTTCACATGGTTTGGAGAATAGATTGATCCCTTCTTGTTTGTGGCAGCCCCTTAGATATTGGAACACTGCTATCATGTCACCCCTAATCCTTCTTTTTATTAAACTAGACATACCCAGTTCCTGCAACCGTTCCTCATATGTTTTAGCTTTCAGTACCTTAATTATCTTTGTTGCTCTTCTCTGCACTCTTTCTAGAGTCTAAACATCTTTTTTTTAATATCATGGTCACCAAAACTGGATATAATATTCCAAATGTGGTATTACCAAGGCATTATGAAGTGGTACTAATTCTTCATGTTGTCTTGATTGTATCCTTCTGTTAATTCAGTCTATGATTGTTGTATGATTTTTGGCAGCTGCAGCACACTGCTGGCTTATATTTAAGTGACTGATCAATAGGACTCCAAGATCCCTGTCACAATTACTAGTATTGAACCAAGAATAGAATGAAAGTGTCCAACAGAATTTATATTTTTACACATGTAAGCACTTATCATTTCACTATTGAAGGATGAAAACATTTAAGGAACATTCAAAAAATCATCTTCGGCAAATATTTATAGTGAAGCTAGTAGAAAGGGCAGCAAATTTGTTTTAGTGACTTAAATAGAGGCTGAAATGACCTTCCTTTAAGAGATATCTTGAGGAATCAGCTTCTTGAATTTGGAAACTTCATTGAAAAAGAAAAAAAGAGTCACCCAGGAGCTATAGTTCGATTCTTGATGCATGGAACTTATTTAGTCAACTCTTGGTACAAGATACCCAAGGTATGATGCTAAAAAGACTCAAAGTTATTCCAAACAAATGGTGCTTTTATTTATATCTAAGGGTGTGTGCTTCTGTCTAAGTGTGAATAATTAAATATAAAACTGTTTTAGCAGTTTGCATAAGAAAAAAGAAGTCAACATTATACTAATACATTAACTTTTTCAAGTCTACAGAAGTATTCTGGGATTCTGAAGCCTACAAAATGGTTTATTGTCATCCTAAATATCACTGAATGCTAGAAGCGAATGGTTACATTGAACTTAATGCGAATATTTTTTTGTTTCACTCCATCCTGAAACATAAGCATGTATATACCTATATAGTTTAAGTCTTAACGCTGCCATGTTTGAGGACCCCTGACATAGACGGAGTCCTCAATGGCATCCCTCAGTGATTTAGTCCATAACTTCCATCATCCTTGGAATCCATTGGTCACATAATTGGCTAAAGCACAAATGTGGATTACTATATTTCAGCTTATAACAATTTCTAATGATGTTTTTAAACAAAAGTACCACACATTTTAAACATTAATGTGAAGCTCTTGACCTCAGAAGTAGTAACAGAAAAGGAAATCCTTTCAAGATGATTTTAAACTCTACTCTTACTCATTTCCACAAATTGAATTTGGAGGTACACTTCCATTTTTGAAAGCAGAAAAGCAAACTGTGCAGAGCTCCATTTATCCACTTCAAAAGAAGAGTTGAGTTAGCATATAAACCTGCTGAGATCCATAATGTGGAGTTCTAAGGAACATGGGAAATTTCAAACATCATTTAAACCCCTCAGACTAATCACACTTCAGTGTATGAGCTGTAGTGTGAATAACGGTACAACTTTTGCCCTCAGCAGGGGATGTTCTCATCATGAATTATATTACAGAGCTTCTGAAATTTTTCCATCCTTATATTATAAAATATGATCTTGGATATAGGAGAGGATGCATTGGCAGCTAAATTCTTCAAACTGTTTTAAGGTACATTAAAATGCTGTTACTTAAGGTGCACTGTAGTGCGTAAGCCATTAATTCAATCTTTTCACAGTACATTTGAAATGCAGTTGTTTTTTTTAATCAAAGGTTCTGCACCAAGAAGTAGAAATGTAATTTGCAAAGAATTAATGCAGCCCAAGATGTGGTGGTTGCCAAGTTTCACTTAGGTTACCTCTGAATTTTCTTGTTTATAAAGAAACATCACAAACGAGAGGATAGAAGGATAAGTGAATGACTTTGAGCCAGTCAGAGTTTCCTATTAAATCTTACTTCTTAGAATTGTTAGATGAATAAAAGAGGGGGAAGCTTTATCTAAATTATCTTAAGTTTTCAGAGAAAAGCTACTTATAAACCCATAAATAGTTTTTTTGTGCTATGCTTCATAGCCTCTCCAAAGTTACCTCTTTTCAAAACACTAAAACACAGTAATCCAGGTTTGGGTTTTAGCCATTTATGTGACCAATGGATTCCAAGAATTGTGAAAGTTATGGACTAAATTACTGAAGGATGCTTTTGAGGTCTCTGTCTATATCAGGGGTCCCCAAACTAAGATTTGTGAACTTCAATTCCCAGAATTCTGGAAAGTGAAATCCACAAGTCTTAAAGTTGCCAAGTTTTGAGGCCCCTGTTCTTGGCAATTGCGATGCTGGATGAAATTGGGTTTTGGCCTCCTTTTTTCCTCTCAATGTTCTTCAGAAAAAGCCAGTTTCAATTACCACGCATCTTAAAAGTACAACCCTTGAGTTGTAGAGGCAGAAAGACAGAATATTGGGACTGATGATGCTACTTAGTTTGATAATGAAACTTCTGTAAGGAAACCACCAAGCTCAGAAAGTAGTAAAGATCCCACAGATAAAATATTTCTATATATAATTGTGGACAAGCTCATCCACAATTAAGTTGACCCTTGAAATTTCAACCAAAATACAGTGAAAAATTCATCAACCACATTTTTTTAACAGCAGGGACAGGCTCAGAATGGCAAATTCTTACATCATCCTTCTAAAACTGCATGCATGTAAGGCCACAACAGGCTTTTTTTAAAAAAAAATGAGGATTAGTTTGCAGAGTATTTTTTCTGGGGTATGTGTGCATTTGGAACCTAAAATTCTCAGTTCATCTGCAGGAATAAATAGTAAATTGGAAGTCAAGAAGGGAGTATGGCTTGAACTTGAGTTAAAATTAGGGATGAGTGAAGTGGAAAAACATAGAATCATAGGGCTGGAAGGAAATTTGAAGGTCATCTAACCCAACACACTGCTTAAGGCAGGACTCTTTATACCAACCTAGACAAATGGTCATCCTGTCTATTCTTAAAAACCTCCAGTGATGGAGCACACACAACTCCAGGATGGAAGTTGTTCTATTGATTAATCATTCTCACCATCAGGAAATTTCTCCTTAGTTCCACAGTGGTTGTCCCTCTGACAAGCTTTCACCCATTGCTTCTTGTCCTGCCCTCAGGTGATTTGGAGAATAGGTTGACCCCCTCTTCTCTGTGACAGCCCCTCAAGTACTGGAAGGCAGATATCATGTCACCCTTAATTCTTCTCTTCGTTAGGTTAGACATACCTAGTTCCCTTATAGTAAATGCAGCTTTATACAGCCTTATAGTAAATGAGGAAGATTAAGGAAAAGTAAAAATAAAACAAGGAATATTCCAGGAAAACTCACTGCTAAACATTACACCTTGTGTTAGCAATGATTATACTCATAAACATCACAATTTGTTTTATGTGGGTAACCTAAAACTTAACAATAAATTCAAAGCTGAGACTGAATCTCAGTTGGACTATCTTCAAATATTTAGTGAATATAGAAAGGAATTTTGGCCTGGACAAATGTGGACTTTGACATTTAAAGAAAATAAGTTTATGAGAGAAGATAGGCTATGGCTAACGAATGGAAATGCCATTAAACATTTGGCACCTTAAGAGGAAAACAAATATTTAGCATTCTGATTTATTGCCGAACAAGTTAAAAAAGACCCCTGGTTCAAACTATATCAGGCAAATAACATTAAAACCTTGAAATAAATAGCAGAAATGTTATGTCATGGGTTCTTTTTTTAAAAGCATGCCAGTTGGACTGACCCAGATTCAGGCGAGACATCAAAGCATTTGAACCTCGACGGGTGTCTTCTTTATATTTCCTTTTAAGAGCTGGAAAAAATGTTTTATTTTGTAAAAACACACATATAAAAGTGATATATGTTTCCTACATTCTGTTCTATTGCTATCTCTATATTCCAATTTTCCCCCACTACAACACTCCTGTGAGGTGAAGTGACCTGAGACAGAGTGACAGTGGTGGGATTCAAATAATTTACCAACCGGTTCTCTATCCTAATGACCAGGTGGGTAGGCAGGGTTTAGTGGTCATGTGACCATGTGGGCATGGCCAACTCAACATTACTCAGGTCAATGGGCACTTCGCCTTAGCTGTTACAATGTAATAAGGGTTAACCGGAGAGGAAGTTTCTGTAAGCAGGGCAATAAAGATTAGCCTAGAAACAACACCTGAATGTTTCCTTCCTGCCTTCCTTACAGGATTAGCCCTGTAAAGTGGAAAAAAGCCAAAATGAGATTTCTTCCAACAACCGGTCCTCCAAACTGCTTAGAAAGTTAACAACCAGTTCTCCCGAATAGGTGCAAACTAGCTGAATCCCACCACTGCAGAGTGACCTGCCCAAAGTTATCCAGCTGCCTTTCGTAGCTAAGGCAGGACTAGAATTCACGGTTTCTCAGTTTCTAATTTGGAATCAGCTGCTGGGGGTTTGCGGAAGTTTGGGAGAACCTCTAGCTAAGATTCTATATAGTTCAGAGAACCCCCAAATCCCACTCCTGGATGCCCCCCCCACCGCCCACCCCTAGGAGTCCTCATGTGGCCAATTTTGGATACAGGTAGGTGCAGGGGCACGAGGAGGGCCTACCAGAAGTTCGGGAAGGCTGGAAATGGGCCCATTTCCGGCGTCCAGAGGGCCTCCGGGTATACACAAAGACTGGGTGTGATTGCAAAAATTGTCCAAGGGAATTTATGTAGAAATTTTGAGTCTACTGTTTGCAAAAACCATTTGAACTATTGATAATGGCAAGACACTATTGTCTCTGGTAGCCAACAAGCTTTCTATTCTACTCAACTTTTTCTAAAGATTTGAATATACACTATATTGCCAAAAGTATTCGCTCACCCATCCAAATAATCAGAATCAGATTTTCCAATCACTTCAATGGCCACAGGTGTATAAACTCAAGTACCTAGGCATGCAGACTGTTCTTACAAACATTTGTAAAAGAATGAGTGGCTCTCAGGAGCTCAGTGAATTCCAGCGTGGAACTGTGATAGGATGCCACCTGTGCAACAAATCCAGTTGTGAAAGTTCCTCGCTTCTAAATATTCCACAGTCAACTGTCAGCTGTATTATAAGAACATGGAAGTGTTTGGGAACGGCAGCAACTCAGCCATGAAGTGGTAGGCCACGTAAACTCGTCCAACATCAGTGTGTGACCTCACAAATGTGCTTCTGGAAGAATGGTCAAAAATTCCCATAAACACACTCCTGAACCTTGTGGACAGCCTTCCCAGAAGAGTTGAAGCTGTTATAGCTGCAAAGGGTGCACCGATGTCATATTGAACCCTATGGATTAGGAATGGGATGTCACTCACAGTAAGTTCATATGCGAGTAAAGGCAGGTAGGCGAATACTTTTGGCAATATAGTGTAATTGCAAACTGGGGCTTCCTGGGAGGAGCCTGCTGGTGGTGGCAGCAAAAAATCAGCTGCCTCCGAATTCCTGGCTACGTACCTGTTTAGAGGATCTTCCATCTGACGTCTTATCAGGTTTTCTTATCCTTCAGGCAAGAAGGAAAGAAGAAACTGTTTTGCTGGCAAATGCTCTTCGATTTTTGCAGCTTTTGTGCTTGCAGGGAAAGGGGGGCTAGCCCAAGGCAGAACGGCTGTCCGTGCTGGGAACTTCAAACTGCCTTGTGCAGGACAAAGTAGGTCTCCCCCACTCAGTTCAAAGTTTTGTTTGATTTAATCTTATCACGAGCTGAATCCATTTCCGTGCACAATAATTGTTTATCAACATTTTAGCTTCTTTTCTTTTTCTCCTCCGAAAAATTATTTACTTAGAGGCTTTTAAAATGGCGCCGAGCAGGCTGGTTTCTCCGGTAATAATGAATACTTTTTGTTAATCCTCACAAGAATTCACAAGAATTCAAAACAAAAGAGATTGCTTATCATATGTTTTGGTTTCACAATAGGCCAGCAGAAGCTTTTTAATTAGCTTTATTTCTACAAGAATGTTACTCCTTCATTAACTTTGCTTATCTGGAAGTTAAATGGTGATGAATCTGCTGAACGGTCTTGTTACAATGTTTACTCACTGAAAGTTTTGCCAAGCCTTAACTTCAAAATAAAAGGGGAACTCAGCCTCTTTACTTAAAGCTGCATATTCAGGCAATAGAGTTTTATTAACTGCAGGCAGATAAATTTTGAAATGGCTTCAAAACCAAATATTAACTTGAAGTTGTAAATTTTTTTCTTATTACTATTCAAAATACCAGCTTCAATTTTGTAAAAGGCTTTCTTATCCAGCTGCGTTACAAGATGGCGATTTTATAGCTTCTGCGTTTGATATATGACACGCTCAATCAGTTCTATTCTCCTGAAGACTTCTCCTTATTAACTGTTAAAAGTCTATAAATAGTATCCCATTTAAAACCGAGGGGAGCAGAGACTTTGTTTGTTTGTGCGTTTTTTTATAATGGCTCCCAAATCGAAGCAGTCTAAGCGTTTCCTTAATAATACATCTCAAGACATTGTTACAAAATCGCTGCCCTTGCCTCCCACGCCCTCTACTGGAGATCTCTTAACGCAAGAATTTCTTTTTGAAACCCTTAAAGAGTTCAGACAGGAAATTAAACAACTTTTATCGGACTTATATGATAAACTGGATGCCAAGATTGTTCAAACAAGGGAAGATACAATCAGAGTTATGACTGTTATGACAGGCTATGTTTCTGAAATGGAGGACAAATTGGAACTTTTGGAAAAAACTAATTCTAATTTGACATCTAAAATTCAAACGTTACAACAGGAAGTTGAAAATGCTCAAAAACAACTCGTTATGATAAATTACAATAAGACTGCATTTGCAATAAGAGTCAGAGGATTGCGTGAAAAGGAACAGGAGAATTTGAAACAGACCTTTTTTGAAGCTTTCAGACGTTCGGTGGGAAGTCCGGGATTTAACTTTGATTGGCAGATTCAAAAAATTTATCGCCAGAACTCGTGTGTAGCAAAACAACGACAGCTTCCGAGGGACATAATTATATTTCACCACAAGAGAATCCAGAAATGCGATAATACAGAAGTTCTACAATAACAGGCTGCGAATCGATGGACAGGACTTGATTGTTTTTAAAGAAATACCATCTCAAATATTAAGAGCAAGGAGAGACTACACTTTCTTAACTGAAAAACTCAGAGATTCTCAGATACAATATAAATGGGAAGTGCCATCTGGTATCACAGTCACATTTGAGAACCAAAAATATCGTCTCAATTCTGTTTGCGAAGCCCGAGATTTTTACTACAAAACTCTGAAGGCGGGACTTCCTGATTCACCCGGACTTGGAGAAAGACAAGGAGAAGGAGAAGATAAGCAGCGGGACACGTGGCTACAAGGCGGAGGGTGTTGCTTTCCCTTTCCGGAAGGGCAGAAGAGTAAAGAATAAAGATCCAGCTATGCCTTTAAAATACTTCTTAAATTTTTAATTTGAATAAAATTTCAGGACTCCTGTCTGGTATAAAATGACAAAGTTGTATACCGATGAAGAGATATTGAGACTGAAAGAAGCGGTGCTGAATTTGGACATATATTGTATGGGACTTATATAAGACTTGTTTGAATCTTAATTTAAACTGCGCATGATCTATTCTTTGGGGCGAGGAGAGCGGAGATCATAGTTTTCTTGGATTGTGGTTTGGGATGAATGGAGTCGGGTGCGTGGGGTAGATGGAAGGGTAGTGAAAGTTCAATTAGATTATCTTGATTCAGAATGTAAGCTGATTTTTGTATAAATTGTTATTTGAATACAAGGTTAAGAAAGATTATCTGGAGAGTCTACACGAGGGTGGAGTAAATATGAGAGGAGCAATGGATGAGGATAAAATATATATGCGGACACGGGTAAAGGCAGGATGGGAGGTATAGAATTTATATGCGGAAGCAGGTAAAGACATTGTTTAAGATTTTAAAAATAATGAGAAGCTGAGTTTAATGTTAGAGAGTATATTGACTTCTCTTTCTTGGGGGGGGTTTTCCCCCCCCCCTTTTTTTTCTTTTTATTATTCTTTTCTTTTTTGTTCTTTATTTTTTATTATTTTTTATTATTTTGTAACTTTTAATCTATTTGGTTTCAATATACTCCAGACTTTGCTTGATAAAGAACGATGCCGGGAATGGAACCTGGGAAGTCGGAAGGGGGTCAGGGAGGGGGGTTCAGGGGGTGGGCAGCCAATATTCCAGAAAGGTGACCTTGGCACCCTGCCATTGTATTACCTGGTTTAAAATCATCTTGGATGTTAGTTGACAAATCCTTCATTCTATATGTAGTTTATATGTCAATTGGTGTGTGTGGGTGTGGGTGTATTGCAAGGTCCCTGGCTTGAAATCAAAGCGATAATCAATTTTATCTGGATTGTTTTTGTCATTGGTAGTTACCTGAGGCAGGAAAAAAATGTTTCATAGGAGCTTGAAGATTTCATGGGGATTCTTTAAAGAAAAAAAATGTCTTCGTTGGTTTTTATTTATCTTTTTGGGTAAGGATCGTGTCACCCACTTTATTGCTGCCAGATCTGGTACATGGACTACTTATTGCAGCTTCTGAACATGCTCAAGAGTCCAGCTATCATTTCAGAATAGTCAGACACAATTCGGGCTAATGAGATTCAGATTGATGTAAGCATTCCAGAAGAACCCAATTCCAAGTGAAAACTCCAAGGCAGGCATTTTCTCAACATTCCATTTTATTAGAGTAGGTATACTGGCAACATCTGGGAAAACCCAAATTTGTGAGTTCCAGTTTTTCACTCTGTAAGTCAAAAGTCCAAACCCCTGTACCCATTAGTCCATCACATGGTCCAATCAGGGGTGGGTTTCTCGCCCCGTTCCAACCGGTTCGGTTGGAATGGGGCCGGTGGCATCCTCGTGCACGCACGCAGCGCACGCATGCGTACTAGCGTCTGTGCGATGCTCCAGCTGGAGGATCGTGCAGGCGCTGTATGCGTCCTGCACATGCGTGGAAGTGCAGAACTCGTCAAAACCGGGTAAGGAGCACGGGCGGGCGGGTGGGCCCTTCGCCGTTCCCGGAAGTTACTTACTTCCGGGTTCGCCGACCAACTGGTTCGCGGGGACCGCCGCGAACCGGTTGAAACCCACCCCTGGGTCCAATCCATCCCAACTCGAAACATCACTTCAACCACTCCTCCTCCACGTGCAGGGATACCATGACCTTGACCGAAAAGAAGAAGGCTAACTACATTCCCCCTACTAAATCCCCCCTCCTAATTTCCCAAGTGCAAGAATGTGGCAGCATGGAAGCTTCTGGCGTTAATATGGCTTCTAAAGCTGACATACGCCTTTGTTATATTTGTCAGGGACCGAGAGAGAAATGCTCAGTTCCATAAGCAACAATGACAGAGCAAGGGTATATGGTTCATTCAAGTTCTGAAATTTTGCTCTAGCAATTAACCTCTTAACTTTCTCCCCAATGTGACATTTGCTGATAGTTTCTTTTTTTCTAATAGCTGCAACTGTGGCATTAAGGGCTTTAAGAGACCTACTCATTTCATTTATATCTCTGTTAAACTATCTTCCTCAAATTTGGTGACCTAAAGAACAGATATAAGTAAAAGGGAGAAACAATATTTGAAATCTCCGTTTTAAAAATCAGTGCCGGGGAAGATAAGTTGGCATGAAGGGAACTCACAACTGTAAACTAAAGCTTCAGGGGTCTGTGTATCTCAAGCAAAATAGTGATAGCTTAGCTACTGGCAGATTCAATCATGCTTCATGGCCAGATTGAGCATGTTCCAAAGCAATTCCCAGTGGTGAACACTGGAACGACAATCTCCATGCCATATTGATAATTGTCTGAGACAAATACAACCATGTCTAGAGCCATCTCCTGGGCATCAAGTGATAAATGGGATAAAAGACTCAGCTGGCCCAGCTGAGCAACCAGGTGGCCAGCAGTAAAGTGACTATAGAGCAAAGAAAACTATGAACTGAGGAAAATCAAGCAGTCATGAAAATTTTTGAATCAAACCTTGAGGGGCTGTCAAAAAAAAAAAAAAAAAAAAAGAAAAGAACCCAGAGTCAGAAATTTCTGAACAACATTCTAAGGATAAATTTCAAAGATTTATCCTTAGAACAAAAGCTTTTGAAGATACCAAACTGCAAGAATTGGAAAAAGCTGAGCATGTGAATAGCATTGCTAACAATGACATAAATAAAACTGAAGATCATGAAATAAATGAAGTTTTTGAAGAGTAACATCAAATTTTATTAACTTCTGTTGACAGCAGGGACATGCAGTCAGGGGAGGCAAGGGAGGCAGGGCCTCACCACTGTCATCATGAAAAAGAAAAACAAATTTAAAAGGAAAAAGGCAGAGGTAGTTGCTGCGAGAGTCACAGTGGAGGACTCTGCTTAGTGCTTAACTGCAGGAGGAGGCGAGAGAACCACGTGCCTCCTTTAGTCTATCTTTATGATCACTTGAGCAGAGTTAAGCAAGGGTTAAAAGGCAAAAAATTCCTTATGCAAAGGAGGCACGTGGTTGTCTCGCCTCCTCCTGCAGAGGGCACTTTTGCCTCACCAGCCGTGAACCTCACCGCACATCACTGGTTGACAGATAATGATAGTAAAATGCATAAAAACATTAAAGAAAAAAATGTTGAGCATCAATTCTGGCAGACAGATGGAACCGATAGGGAAAAAAAATTATATTCAACATATAAAAATCTCATACTATCAGGAAAGGCCTTCATAATTGAAAAAAGGATCAGAAAGCAATTGTACAAGTTCTCTGAAAGGTGCAAATTTAGTAGTGGAAAATGCTGAAACCATTATATTGAGAAAAGTGATTAATTTATGGCACAGCAGCTGCAATAACATCATAATTGGGACAGACTGCTATAAAACAAAAACAACCAAAAATCAATCACCAAAATGAAAATATTCATTTGGAGAGAAAGATCAATAAATTATGAGTTGATACCAGCAATGTGAATAATTTCAAAGAAAGAAAGAATTTTTTTAAAAGATAATAAGATCAAGAAACTTTTACAGAAAAGATCTAATTTTTGCTCTAAGGAAGAAATTCAAGAAATCCCAGGAGAATTCAAGCAATGAGTCAAGGATATTTCACAGAAAAGCGAACAATATGAAGGCAGAAAAAAAAAATCAATTCCAACCAAAACAGCAGTTTTGAATAGCATTTGTTTTATAAGGCACTTCTGGGAAATGAAAAGAAATCATAGAGGTTTGCCCTGATAAAGATGAAAAATTAAGATTTTGGAGAGACCTCTGAAATAACTCAAAGGAAAATAATAAAATGCCACATGAGTAAAAGAGATTAAGAATAACTTCAGCTGAAAAATGGTTAGAAGAAATAATAGAACAAAAAATTGACATAAACCCTCAGCTGTTTCTTCTAGGAATAAAATCAGTGCATAAGGAACACATAGCAAACACAATGAAAAGAGATGACATATATTTAGAAAGCAATAGAGATGGAAATATTGTATATAGATGTATATATTGCAAAAATAAGAAAGTATGAAACAAAGAAGAATATGTATAAAATAATAGAATGGAAAATGGAAAACCCTAAATTAGAAAAAAGAAATACCAATAACAGAAAGCCGTAAAAGTGTAATTGTGATTTTAATGTTTGAAAAATGTCAAATATATTTTTTTAAAAAAGTATAACTTCAGCTAAAATGGATGAAATAGTCCTAACATCAGAAATGATTAAAAAGCGAACAGAGTAAGTTGGAAACTAGTGGGGTTGTAGGGAAAGGTGAAGTACTGTATGTGGATTTGGATTTAAACACCTGACAACTTCCCATGAAAGGCTGGCAATTCAATTTAATCAAATATTGCACATTTGAAAAGTTGAAGAAAGTTCAGTCAAGGGTATACTATAGCTGCCCTGCCCTGTTAGAACTTCCAAACAAGTTCTGCTTTATTGTAAGGCTACATTTATAGAATTCTTGCAAGTCTGAAAGTTTAAATCTCCTATTGGCACTTTTAAGTGCCTCATCACTCAGGTCAGGTCCTACTAGGTTTCTTTCTCTGGCTGGCAAGCCCTTTGGGGGCTACCAATCATTCCCACATATCTTTATAGTGACTCACCACCCACTCCCTCCCCTCTCATTTTCCTAGACCTGGGAAGAATGAACACACATGCAATGTTTCTGATCATCTCCATACTGAGAATATTTTTCCATGTTCCCAAACTTCAACCAAATATCACTGCTCTTGTTGACACAGTGTCAGTGAAAAGGGTATGTTATAAAAGAAGAAACAGACATTGTGATCTCCGGAACTTTAAAATATACTGCTCACTTAGTTTTCATTAGCCAGAGATATCTGCCTTTATACACTATTAATCAATTTGGCCATTGCGCACGTGATAGGCCCATCCACCCGCCTTCCACCTGTAATCCGCAGGCGTGCCTTCCGTGCCACTTGGAATATTCTACCGTCAAGGTTTTTACACTCTGATGATGTTAGCAGTGGCTAATGAAAGCTAAGTGAGCAATATTTTAAAGTTCTGAAGTCATTATTGGTGTGGTTTATGGTGCTATTAGTTATTAAAGTTATTAAGTAGTAGTTATTAAATAGTTTTCATATAATAAATGTTTGGGGTGAATAAATAATTGGAAGTTTCATGAAGTTATAGAGTTTGGGGATTATTGCAATGTTTTGAATTGTGAACATGTTTTTGCTTTCTGAACTTATTCAATGAACCACATTAAAACATGATTTGGAAGAATTTCTGGACAGAGCCAACAACTTAGAGTCATGGTGCACCATGACTCTAAGTTGTGTGTGTGTGTGTGTGTGTGTGTGTGTATGTGTGTGTATGTATATATAATGTATATATTTACTGAAAAAAATCCCCTGTAGTAAACATTGATCAATTGTTTCGCAGAACAATTTCCTTGCAACCATTTGTTCTACTCGCACCTCAAATTCCAACTGCTCTATTATTCAAAGTAAGGTAGGAAGTGGGCGGAAAGCTTCAATAAATAATGTTTTCTTTTTCTAGTTCAGCTCCGTTCCAGTTTTTTTCCTCCTGTGCCTGTCCAATGCAGCCATTAAGACTGAGTACCTGCATTTACCAAAAGGAAAGAGATGGCTTCTTTCAGAGACAGCCTATTTTGCATTCAGTTTGTGCTGTTTACTTTTCTTTTGTTAGATTTTATGTTAGGTCAATTAATTCTACTTTAGCTGACAGAAGAAAGTTACCTGCTTTTGGGAATAGAGGGATAGAACGAATGAAAGGGAGATAAATTTGGAATGATAGATAGCTAGATAGCTAGAGAGAGAGAGAGAGAGAGAGAGAGAGAGAGAGAGAGAGAGAGAGATGATAGATAGATAGAAAGAAAAAAAGAAAGAAAGAAAGAAAGAAAGATAAGAAAAATAAAAAATAAGAAAAATAAGAAAAATAAGAAAAATAAAGAAAAATAAGAAAAATAAGAAAGATAGATAAATATGTTGTGAACACTTCCAACACTGGAAGTTTTTAAGAAGAAATTGGATTAAAATTTGTCTGAAATGTTATAGAGTTTCCTGCCTAAGCAGGGGATTGGACTAGAAGACATCCAAGATCCAACTCTGTTATTCTATTCTATTCTATTCCATTCCATTCCATTTTATTTTTGCTACTTTGATCTAAAAATAAACCTTACTAACAGGGACATAAGGTGCTTTCCTCATTCAAGATATAGAAATCGCTCCTTTTTTTCATGATGTAGAACATTTCCCATCACAGAGCAGAATTTAGCCTAGCATGAATTTGTCTTTCACTTCTTGGAAAGAACAAAAATTCTAGTCCTCCAGGATCAATGACTGTTTATGTAATTTGCCTGGGCATTTAAAGAACCATTACAAATACAATCAAGAATGACTACTGCGTTTGTGGTGCAATCAGAACATTGCGTGTGTTGAAGTTGTTTTAACGCAAACCAAAGATGCCTTTTAAAAAACAAGTTTACATCATATTCTTATGCATGCCAGTGCTGTGTGTGAGGTAATTTAAGGTGGTTCTGATGAGTGTCATCAGCATCTTTATATCCGGTCACATGGGTGGCAAGCCACTCCCATCCGATCACATGGGCGGCAAGCCACTCCCACAAAGTAGGCCATACCTATAGAGTAGGTTCGAACAATTTTTGAAACCCACCACTGTTGTGGTAGCAAACTTTGCAGCAGCACAAAACTAAAATGAAGCAAAGCAAGGGCAAAATGGGTAACAAGTTTGTGTGTGTGAGAGAGTAATACTTTTGTTGAAATTAGATTCATGCTAGAAAAATAAATTTTGAGTCATAAAACTTATGGCGTGAAGATATCCCAGGAAGTGCAGGTGGGGAGACAGTAAAAGAATAATTCAGCCTGCAGTGGAACTTTAGTGAAAGCAATAGATTATAGTAATAGGGCAGGACAATCGTCTGGGTCTTGGATTACAGTCCCCATGTGCCTCAGTCAGCATGGTTAATAGCTAGTGATAGAGAGATCATAACTCCAAATCTAATGGAAAGTGGTAGAGCTGCGTGTTAATTAAAGGAAAAGTAGGAATGATAGAGGTTGGGTGGTAGCTAAGGAGTTTTCAGGTTTTAAGAATGGTAGCTTACGGATGGTGCAATCATTTCTAAATTAAAACAGTACAGTAAAAAGAAGTCAAAGAAAGTCATTAACATATATCTAATTTGTTTTTAATTTATTTACATCTGTATATCATCTATAAATGTAAAGGTCTCCTCTGTCCAGTCATGTCTGAGTCACGTGAGTGCTAGAGTGCTGATTGAGAGAATGCTTCTCTCTATTTCTTAGTCAAGGGAACCAGCGTTGCCTGAAGACATTTCTGGGGTCATGTACCAGCATAACTATATAGGAGGACTGTGCCAAGGAGCACAGAATGTTGTTACCTTCCCACCAAAGTGGTACCTATTTATCTACTCACATTTGCATGCTTTCAAAGTGCTGGGGTCAACTCTGAAATGAACCTGGCTGAAGCCATCTTTTGCCTCATAGTTGCCACGAACCTTGAGAGGGGGAAGGGAGGGGGGAAGTAAAGTATTTTTTGGAGTATAAGATGCCCTGAAGTATAAGACACACATAGATTTTGGGGAGGAAAACAAGGGAAAAATATCTGTCTCTCAGCAATTTGCCTCCTTGCAACAAACAGTACAGACAATATACACTATTTGCAGTGTTATATTTCAGACTATACTTGTACAGATGCTGTTAAAATTGAAGTGCTTTCTGGGAGTATAGTTATTCTCTGCTATTTAAAAGAATAGCACTTTTTTAAAAAATGGCACGGGACCTGTTCAGATCAAGCATTTATTTTAAAAAGCTTCTTCATTTTGTTGTCTAGAATAATAATAAAGCAGTCTTTAAAAAATAAGTCTAATAATTTGAACATTCTATAGGCATTTATAGTTGCTGACTTATCTCCCTGCAGCAAACAGCCTAATTAGCACAAGAAAAAAAATCTGCCTCCCAGCAATTTGCCACTAGGAGCAAACAGTAAGTTTCACTTTCAGTTTCTCACGATCATCAGCTGTTTCGGGCTGCAGGGATCTTATAGCTTATTGAAGCCTCTGCAACCCTCCCACCCCCCATTTGTTGCAAAGAGGTAAATTGCTGGGAGGGAGAGGCCAAAGGGTTGGGGCCGGTGGGTGGGTGGGTGGGGCTACATTCAGTGTATAAGACACACTCAAATTTTCACCCTCTTTTAGGGGGGGAATGTGCGTCTTATACTCTGGAAAATATGGTAATTCTGATTTTTTTAAAAATGAACACTCTCACTAGATCAAAAGCACAAAGAAGAATCCATCTTAATTTGTGGCACATGGTCATCCAAGGCCAACCCACATCCCAACCATAGAGCATCGCTGGTGAAATTTATTAATTGTTATATTCAGCAGTAACTTAATATTGTCTATCTTGTATTTGGTTCTCATTGTATGTATCCCTATTTTCTCCAGTTTCACCTTATCCTGTTCTTTCAATAAAGCATTCAGATCTACACATACAGTCTGTTTTATTGGAGGATAGGTGGATTTAGCTGCATGTCGAGCTGCACACAGACTAACCTGTAGTGGGGACAGAACACACCTCTTAAACTCTTCAGAGAATCTCAAGGTCAGTTCCAGGTGAAGGACAGTCACCTACATAATTGACTCTCCTATCAAACAAGATTAATTTCTCTTTCAATTTCCCACACTGTATAGCGTATTGTTTTTAATAATTCCAATTCTTAATCATATTTCAATAAAAATAAAATAAGGAAAAGGGTCATGTTCTTTTAAACTGGCACATGAGACGTGGAAAGCAACAGTAAAATCATGGCTTATATATTTTCTATTCTCAATTTAAATGCATATTTTTTTCAGAGTCTTGAGTTAAACATCTAGGAAAGTGGTTTCCTTCTTGATTAAAATACTTGTAGCAAAAATATTCCAGATTCCACATTTCTCTTCTAGTGAATGAACTTAGCTGATTGGAGTCCCAGAGAAGGCAAAGTTTAATGGATTTCTGTATGTGTTTTCCTTCCATCTATAATATTAGGGTAATGCAATAAGCCTTACTTTTGCATACCAGGTTTCAATTCTGCCTACCTACAAAGAAACTAATATATTTCAGCCAATCTTTAAACCGAGCTTTTTTTCTGTTCCACTAAATTAATATCAGTCAATGGAGATAACAATACAATGCAATACATATTAATCCTTCACACTAAGCAGTAATCTGAATTCAGCAGCAGCTCCTTAAAAATATAACTTTGAAATATATTGCCTACACAGGTCAAAGTACCCCAAATTCTGAAAATACTAATCATCAAACAGTGTCATCCGATGTGTTCATGTGCATACATACCAATGAAGCCATTCCCAGAAACCCTGGACTGACTCAAAAATACAGATAGGAACTGGTCATCCACAGAGTTGCCTTTGGCTATTGTTTCTGCTTGGCCAGTGAAATCTGATTGAGTTTTTACCAGGGGTAAAATCTTCCCAGTTTGGCTAAACCGGTAGGGACAATTGTCGTCGGTTCTGCGAACCGGTATTTAAAAAAAAAAAAAAAAAGCTTCCGAGGATCAATGGCTCAGCTGTGAACCGCGCAACCATTGGATGCTTTTTTCCGCTTTTTAAAGCATTGTTTTCCTGCCTATTCACCTGAACCGGCAGGAAAAACATGCTTTAAAAAGTGAAATAAATTGGCCACACCCACCCAGTCACATGATCCTCCCCCACGACACACACACACCAAGCCCGCAAAAATTTTTAGATTTCACCACTGTTTTTTATTGATTGTTGTTGTTAGTTTCAAAGTCATGTCCGACCCATCGTGACACTATGAACAACATTCCTCCAGGCGTTCTACCATCCTCTGGAGTCCATTTAAGCTCACACCGACTGCTTCAGTGACTCCATCCAGCCACCTCATTCTCTGTCGTCCCCTTCTTCTTTTCCCCTCAATCTTTCCCAGCATTAGGCTCTTCTCCAGTGAGTCTTTCCTTCTCATTAGGTGGCATTTTACTTCTGTTATCTAATTTGAGTAAGGAAACATCTGCAAAAACCCAAGGACTCACCCCTGACTTAACTCACTTCAGCTCTCATCTGAGAAGCAACCTCATTTTGCAGAACCCATGGGAAAGATCTTCTGTGAGGCAGCATCTTCTCTGGGTAGCATATTCCTCAACCCTCCTATGGTTTGCAGATCTTTAAAGACTGGCTCTTCCAGAAGGTCCTGGAGCAGAGTTTCTTGTGATCTGCTCCCTAATGTTAGATTAGCATCTTGCCTTGGCTGTTATTGGTGTTTTCCCCCATGAGCTGCTGGTTATAAATTTATATGGCTTCCCAATCCACACACAAAGTGACTCTGTGGCGCTTTACAAATTTAACATTTCACAACTTAAAGCTCTATAAAAACCCCACCCCCCTGGCAGCAGTAACATAATCAAATCAACCACTTGATCAGCTCCATCTCCATTCATGATCCCCTGTCAGATGCAAGCAAATGGAACAGATTGGAGAATGGATCAGATAGGTTTCTGTTATTCATCACCAGTTTACAAGAATCTTGCCAAACTATCTAACTTTCCCTAGGGAAAGCCAGATAAAGGCCTAAGGGTTTGACTGTCTATGATTGTTCGTTTGTTATCTGTCTAGCCTAACAAAGGGAAGGACTAGGGTTGACTAGGGGCAATTTTCAAATACTTGAGGGGCTATCCAAAGCATTTGACGACAGAACAAGAGCCTAGAACTAAGAAGGAAGTTTCTGACAGTGAGAACAATTAATCTGCGCAACTGTTTACCTGCAGAAGTTGTGGGTGCTTCATTGTTAGAGGTTTTCAAGGAGAGACTGGACAGCCATTTTCCAAAATGGTTTCTTGCTCAAGCAGGTTCTCCTGCTCAAGGGTGGGGAGGGGGGTGTTCTAGAAACCTCCAAAGTCCCTTCCAACCCTATTACTTTATGTTCTATGTTTCCTCACCCCAAGTGGGCTCTAAGCTGGAATATATCTGGACTGTAGCTTGCTGCTTTTCCGAACAGGCCCTAAAGTTGTTTTTTTATCAGTGGCCCTGGGGATATGGTGGAACCATTGGTTTCCCTCGGTTCCACCACAAATCCGCGAAGCCCTTCTGCACGGAGACATAAGCGCGAACACTAATTCGTGCCGTTCTAAGCGCTAAGGAAAAAACTTGACCCTACCGCGATGACATAATCACGGAGGGCAAAATCGCGGATTCCCAAGCACTCAGTACCCTAAACCTAACCCTATCCCTAACGCTAAACCTAACGCTAAACCTAACCCTAACCCTAACCCTATCCCTAACCCTAAACCTAACCCAAAACCTAACCCTAACCCTAAACCTAACCCTAACCCTAAACCTAACCCTAACCCTAACCCTAAACCTAACCCTAAAACAAACCCCTAAACCTAATCCTAACGCTTACCTTAATTGAAGTCAGCTTTCTGCCGCGGCGCCGTTTTAAAGCGCCCTTCTGTTGCCGCGCTGTTGTCGCGGCGGTGATGACGCGCAGTGATGACGTCGCGGCTTTAGCGCCGTGATTTTATCGCCACGATTTTGACCAGCATGGTTTTGTCGTGCCACGGTTTCCCTCAGCCAGAGGATGAGAACAAGACTAGTATGGGCCCCCTCACCTACACATGGACCCATAAACCAATTACATTTACAAAGCACAGAGTTTTTGAGCTCCAGATTTTTGAGATGGCATTTCATCACCATTCACAAACTGGAATGAAATATAAAATATATTCATAAATGAAATGAAACTGAACTTGCAAACTTAAATAAATAAGTAATGAAATTAAAATTCAATAAAGTACATTAATAACTGTTCACTGAGTTTCAGATTAATAAAGGTTATGTCAAACAAGGCTGCAAGGCGGTTTTGCTATACACACACACAGTACAGAGTTTGAAGTGTATCTCAAATATTGCTTTCATTTTAAAAATTTGGTTTTGTAAAAATGTCCCCTTCATGAGCTCCATGGGCCCCAGAACAATGTACCGGCTGCATCCCCCTCTCTTTAGGCCTGCCCTCCACCAATAGTTCCACCATATCCCCAAACTGCTGACCATCTTAGCCTTTCGGTAAAGCAACAGGGGTGGTGGTTGGGCAACTGCATCTCAGGAGGAATCATGTTCCATAGAGAAGGGGCCACCACTGAGAAGGTTATGACTTGTGTTGTGGCCCAGCAGGAGCTATTGGAGCTGCTGACAGACTCCGATAGCAAGGGACCCTATGAGTCAGCTCTGGCAGATGTGGAGCACCCTGGGCAGGGTTCAGATTCCGAGCAGGGACCAGAGAGGCTGGTTGGCAACCAGGAGGTGCCTGAGGCATGGAGCAGCAGTGAAAGCCAAAGGGAGTTTGTCCCTGACATCAGGCACTGGAGCAATGGTGAAGACGTCAGGCCTTGGAGCAGTGGGGAGGAGCAAAGGGAGTTGGTCCCAGATGCCAGGCAGAGAAGGGCAGAGAAGCACAGGCAGCAATTATGGAGACATAGAAGATAATCAGGCCCAGGTGGCTGTGATTAGGCTCCTCCCAAGAGAATATATAAAAAGAGACTTTGGGAGGAGACATTTTGCAGGACACAACCGTTTTACTAAGCTGGAGAAGCTCTTGTGTATATCTCTTATCTGTGGGAGTCTGGGTTGCTGCCAATGTCTTGTCTGTGAGTAATTACTGTGAATAAAGCGTGGCTAACAGTAACCTTGTGTCGGCGTGACTCAACGTACGGAGGGGGGTCAGAAAAGACTTGTATGATTTTGGTTCTTTTTTAATCGTATTATGTCCTATGTAAGCCAGACAACATTGACTTTGGGAGTTTTCATAAATAAAGAATTCAATAAATAAACAACCTATGAACACCTCTTGTCTTAGGCATAGGAAGCTTGTCTCCATGTTGGAAAGTGTTAATATAAGCTGAAGCAGGACATTTACTCTTTCAAGCCCCCAGGGGGGAAAAAAACATTATTTCTAACAGTTTTGTCTGATTCTCATCTCAACAACAAATCAGGCTGTTGGTTTCCAATTATAGTCAATGGGGAAACATTCAATTTTTTTCTACTTTTCCAAGTTTAATATGCAGCAGGTGTTTTTCAAACCAATCTAAAGTGAATTGGCTAGAGGAAAGGAGGGGGAAAGCAGGAAAGCAAGAAAGAAAGGAAGAAAGATCAACAAAACAACAGACAACTACAAAACTGGAAAAGGATTAAAAGATTGAAATCAGTTCAGTTCAGTTCAGTTTATTCAGTTTGTATGCTGCCCTATTCCCGAGCGACTCAGGGCGGCTAACAATCAGAGGGGGAAGGGGTACAAAATAAAAATAAAAAGACAAACAATTTTAAAATACAACAACAGATGGGGCTGAAAGATTCAACAGCCCCAGGCCTGCCGGAACAGCCAGGTCTTAACTGCTTTGCGGAAAGCCGGAAGGGTGGTAAGGGTCCGGATCTCAACAGGGAGATCGTTCCAGAGGGCCGGAGCAGCCACAGAGAAGCCCCCCCCCCCCCGGAGAGTTGCCAGTCGACACTGGCCGGCAGATGGAATTTGGAGGAGGTCTAGTCTGTGGGATCTAATAGGTCTTTGGGAGGTAATTGGCAGGAGGCGGTCTCTCAAGTACCCAGGTCCGATACCATGTAGGGCTTTAAAAGTAACGACTAGCACCTTGAAGCGTGTCCGGAGACCAATGGGCAGCCAGTGCAGCTCGCGGAGAATAGGTGTAACGTGGGTGTACCGAGGCGCACCCACGATCGCTCGCACGGCTGCATTCTGGACAAGCTGAAGTCTCCGAATACTCTTCAAGGGCAGCCCCATGTAGAGCGCGTTACAGTAGTCCATATGAGATAGACTATAGCAAATAAATATTACACAAAATGACGTAAATGTAGTAAAAACTGTTACACATAGAATATATAGAATATTACATATAGAATGAAAAAAATATGAAATAATGTAAATGCACAAATATATGAAGTCATAGTTATAAAAGATTTATTGGTATAGATAAAACAGACACAACAGATAGGTAAAAAAATGTAATGTGTTGCAAAGATGTGAAGTTTGTACAAACAAAATAAAATTTATAAAATAAATAAGTAAAGTGAATTAACCTTCTGTTTCAAGTTATGAGGTCAGTTCCAGAAGAATAAAAAGAGTTTAAACCCCTTAAAAAGAGTTTAATTTGTACCATAGTGGTACAGTCAGTAGAATGCAGTATTGTAGGCTGACTTTGCCCACAGCCAGGAGTTCGATCCTGACCAGCTCAGTTTGACTCAGCCTCACAGCCTTCTGAAGTCAGTAAAATGGGGACCTCATATGGTTGGGGGCAATATGATGATAATTGTACACCACCCAGAAAGTGCTGTAAAGCACTATGGGCTAGTATGTATGGTAAGTTTAAATGCTATTGTTATTATGTGAACTGCAATAAAATGTACATTTTATTCAGTTAATTATCTTGTGGACTTGTGTTCACAGTGGAATTTACAAACTAAGTAAAGCTGCAGAATGTTTTCATTAAAAAATTATTATTGAATAATTTCTGAAATCATGATCAAAAGGCAGAGCTTTCATTATAGAAAACTGGCAATAAAATTAAAAGTGTTTATTATAAATGCAAAATTAACATTTCCCATGTACAAAAAAAAGTTGAGTTTCACAATTATGTGAAAGGCTAATATGTCAACTAAATGAATAAGCATTTAGTGCATGCTTTTTTAAAGACAAGCATGTATGAAATGCTGTTTTCATGGAATTTTGCCCATTTTCTTTTGAAATATACAAGACTTTGATCTTTCAAATTGGGATATTTGGTTTCCAACTGACTTTGTAATTTTGCAAGGCTCAGACTACTATTATCCAGTATTTACTCACATTCAACACACAGTCCATTTAGTTCATTTTTCTTGCCAATCCACGTAAAGCCAATGTTGATAAAGTTCTGGTCATATTTCTTTTTTATTCTTTTTATTTTTGCCTGTACTTAATTTCTGAAAACATTTACTGAAGAAGCAGCAAAGCTAAAGGGTGGGATTTGTTTCAGTCCCATGTTTTCATCTTTTTTGTTCCATCTTCAGTCAAACCACTTTTTAGCTAATGTTCCACATCCAGAAAAATATTGATTATAGGTAGAATACTATTTATTATTTATCTTCTAAAAAAAGAAAAACAAATATGCATATGCTAAGCATTATATATTTAGTTGTGCACTGATGATGTAGATTTTTTCCATTGTGAATGTTGTTGTTCAGTTGTTAAGTTGTGCCCAACTCTTCACAACCCTATGGACCATAGCAAACCAGGTCCCTATCTCCCGGGGGAATGGGACGACTGGCCACAACCAGCTTGCTGAGCCAACTCACCATGGCCAACTCACCATGGCCAACTTACCATGGCCAACTTACCATGACCAACAAAATCTATTTAGCTATTGCTATTTCTATCTGAATGCCTAAATCCCCCGTTGAAGGAAGTTAGGTGCAGAATTGTACAATATAAATAAGATAATTTATTATAGCAATAGCAGTTAGACTTATATACTGCTTCATAGGGCTTTCAGCCATCTCTAAGCGGTTTACAGAGTCAGCATATCGCCCCCACAGTCTGGGTCCTCATTTTACCCACCTCGGAAGGATGGAAGGCTGAGTCAACCTTGAGCCAGTGAGATTTGAACCGCCGAACTGCAACTAACAGTCAGCTGAATTAGCCTGCAGTGCTGCACTCTAACCACTGCGCCACCTCGGCTTATTGGAAGAAAAAAGTAGGGATTTAAATTATTATTCAAATTCACAAAAGATTTTAAAGAGAATGTATTTTCTAATGCGAAATCTGGATTATGCATAAGAGGCTGAACGATGGATGATTATTGAGAAATTAAAAAGTTTAAATACACATAAGTACTCTAATGAAAATTCCTTGCTAGGCTTGTTAGTTATTCTTAGAGAAAGAGTACCTGCAGCATCTGTTTTTCTGCTTTAGTTAACATGGTATTTCATTTTTCCTGGAAATTCCAGATGTTAAAGAGAAGGTCTGATGAACGATATTACTCCAGGGACTCTCCATCATGAAAATGTTGATTCTGAATATGTGCTTCTTCAGCATAGAAGCTGGCTATGACTTGAAGTTGATATTCAAAACATTTTCACTGTACAGCCATATTTCTAGGTTCCCTGCCTTTTATTGCTTTTCCATAAAAAGGCATCACTAGATACTTTTTTTTCCCAGGAGATTCATTGTAGAATTGTGGGGTCCTTGGTTCTTTTTGAGCTTGGTTGTTTCTTTGCAGATTTTTCATTACCCAAACGAGGTAATATCATTGATGTTAGTGACGGTATTACCTAGTTTGGGTAATGAAACATCTGCATGAAAACAAACAAGTTCAGAAAGCACCAAGAACCTCTCATTTCTACCCTGAGCTACAAATATTCCCCTTTGTGTATAGAAATGCACATTGTCAGGATGTCTGCAAAGTTATTAAGAGATGTACATCAGAAAAATAACAGGATCATCCCACAATGATACATTGAAAAACACCACTTAAAAAAATTATTTCGAAAATTTAAAATATCCTGAAAACGCAACAGAAAAAAAGAAGCCTTTTCTTTTTTTCTACAAAAGAAGAAAATGTTTGGAAAGCAGGAAGGAGAGAGATGGGTCCAATATCAGACATTTCAAAGGGAAACAGTGGCAATTCTAAATAATAACACAACAGATTTTTCCAATCCACTTCTCCCCCTGAAAAAAAAACCTCTTTTTTCTCTATTGATATGATAATTTGCAGCATCTAAGCACTGTAACAATCAAAGGAATTGTCCAGCTTCATAACATTCCTACAACATAAGTATTTTAGATACTGTTCCTTAGGCTAGCAATTGGTTATGACAAAAGGAACATCTGTGGCAACTTAGCTGAACACCTTATTAACTTCTGGGATGCTGCCCTATATAATGGACGTTCTCTCAAGGAATGCAAGTTGCTTCATATAATTGAAAAGTTACCTTTTGTGCAATAAATCAGTTTAACTTGGATCACAAATCATCAGCAGGCAAGAAATAGTTTATCAAATATAACCTTTCCCAACCTGACATTTTGATGCCTTACTGTTTGGGACAAAAAGGAGTTGCAGTCCAATACATTTTAGAAAGTATGTAAAGTAGTCAATTTTCTTCTGTTTCCTGAAATCTGATTTTTTTTCCCAACACTACCACCATCAAACATTTCTTATTCTGCATATTCTTGTCAATGTAATTTGGCGTTCTATCTTACTGACACCTGTTTTAGCTCACATAATTCATTCAATGTTACAATTAGGGCAGTATAAAAGCTTTATTAAGAATATTTTTAGTAGCATTGGCCCTTGGTTTTGTTATATGGACAGAACAATATCTCGCGCAAAGAATAAGACTGAGCTAAAAACCATCTAGCTTCAAATGCACATTGATGTCAGAAATAAGCTTCACTCAGTTCCTTGGGACTTTCTGAGTCAACATGCAAAGGCTTATGCTACCAGTATTCATTTTCATGTGACGGCCTTTACCTCACTGAACAAGGGTTACTGAGAGAATATTTGAACATTTAAATGATTACAGTAAATACTAAATATAGCAAATACTAAATATAATGTATTTTTAGAAGAATAATTTGGGGGTTCTCCAAGCCGGGTTTGCACAAGAACAAATCAAAAAATGAAATACTGTGAGAAAGGGGGTTTATTTATTCCCAAAAGCAAAGAGATTTGTTTGGGGGGGGGGGGGTTAGGCTACAAAGAAAATAGAGTCCAGAGACTTGGTTTTATAGCAATAGCAATAGCAGTTAGACTTATATACCGCTTCATAGGGCTTTCAGCCCTCTCTAAGCGGTTTACAGAGTCAGCATATCGCCCCCACAGTCTGGGTCCTCATTTCACCCACCTCGGAAGGATGGAAGGCTGAGTCAACCTTGAGCCGGTGAGATTAGAACCGCTGAACTGCAGATAACAGTCAGCCGAAGTGGCCTGCAGTACTGCACCCTAACCACTGCGCCACCTCGGCTCTTCTTTATAGGAGAACTGATCTTGATGTGTGCTTTGGGCATGTGTGGTTTGTGTACTCTAGTGAGTGATGATTCTATATGTGACTGTCAAAAGGTCATTGTACTTCCTATACAGATTGGGGTGCTCCTGCCCTCGGCTTTGACCATGCGGTGCATGTGAAACCCCAAAAGGAAAATTGCTCTCAGATATGCAGATTCCTCCTTAGGTATGGATTGATCCCGAGGGAATCTGAGGTCTTCCTTTATCCTGAGGGGATTCCTGCCTGTGGAATGGAGTCGGTGAGGTGCTAAAGTGTGGAGTATGGGGGAAGACCAGAGGTCTTTTAACTTCCAACAGTAAAAAAATATTCTACTGCAATATGATTTTTTTTTCATATTTATACTTTGCATTGGAAAGCAATAGCCAAAATATCGATATTTTCACGCCCTCATGAGTGGCATCTGAATTCAAGAGGGCCAAACTCGCCTTGTTGTGAAAGTACAGTACTGGCATTAAAGCACCAATTCGGATTAACTCTGAATTTGCCAAAAAGCTGAATTTTCAAATCAAAACCAGATTTTGAGCATTTGATGTACGAATCTTGAAAAATATTTTAAGATGCCAGGCACAGAAGAAATTTGTGGTCATTCACCAACCAGATTATAAGGAAAACATAACTGTTGAGGATTCCTCTTTCAAAATGTCCCTGGTCTCGCTAAATTTCTCTTGATGGTTTTCCAGTCACTTTTTATAACCCAACCCTTGATTCTTATCTCCAAACTTTGAAACAATGTAATGTTTTAATGAAAATCCTGAGCAAAATTGGGTTGTGGGGATCAGAAATGGAGTCAAGCATTGTAATGCAGCCTATTCATCTTCTTTGAAACGAGATCTTTGCAATGATCACAAAAATAAATACCTTCTTCCCCATAGAATATTAAACTTATTTCAGAGAATTGCTTAATAATTAGTATATTGTGCTAAAACAAATATGGATATCGTTTAAATAATCCACCTGCCAATGTTGGTTTTACACCGTTTTTTCCTAAACAGCAATGCAAAAAACAAAACAAAAAGTGTGGTCAATGCAGCCAATTTGAAAAATAAACAAACTTTAGATTCTTCCTCATAAATAAAATGTCTGAAACCCTATTTTCTCCTCTTGTCAATAAAGTGAGGGTATGTACAAATGAGCCTTGTGCAATGACTTGATAATAACAATATATCAGCTGTTAATATGAATTTAGGCGTGCCCTTGCCTTGATAATAATTTGGGAGAAGATGAGAATGAATTTCCCCAGCAATAATATATTATTGTAAAAGATGAAGTCTTTAATATGAAATATTTGGGGTAGCTTGGTTTTGGGGAAACACTTTGTTACATGCTTGCTCGCTGGGGGATTCTGAGAGTTGATGCCCACACAAATTTGCCAAGGCTGAGAAACCCTGGTATATGCCCAATACATAAATGCATATTAGAGTTCAATAGATGAGGCTGACAGGAGGCAGGAGTCACAAACAATGATGATGAATGGTGATGGGTTGAAGGCCATGGTACAGAGAAGCAATTATAGGATATCAGTTATAAACAAACCCTAGTTTTGGCATATTTTCTTTATTTCCATATGTCTTAATATGCATTTGGCTTTTGTGTATGTGTTGCACTGTATAATAAAAAATCGGCATGTTTGCTTCCACATTTAAATAGCACAATTTAGGGAGTTCTAGCATTGTTTCTATCATGTTTCCCTGAAAATAAGACAGGGTCTTATTTTATTTTGACCTCTGAAATAAGCATTTGGCCTTAATTTTGGGGAGGTCTTATTATTTTTGAGGCACAGGAGACGGCCAGCGTGGTCACCTCATGGCTGCTCCTGTGTTGCAATATTTTCAGGATGGCTTATTTTGGGGGGGAGGGCTCATTTTAGTGCATGTTCTCAAAAGCCTGATTGGGCTTATTATCCAGGGAGGTCTTATTTTCAGGGAAACAGGGTGGAATGTTTTCCAACCCATTACAAATAGTTCCCCTCTGGATCATGTGACTAGGAAGGAAGATGGATGAAGGCTAGAGTGAAAATGTGAACAATATTCTAACCAACTGCACCACTGTCTTCCCATGTGGATTCAATGAGGGTTTTTTTTTCTGGATTCCTTTTTTTTCTATAGCAGGGGTCTGACTCCAGGCCATGGCATGCCAGAGAGTGGGCTGCGCAAAGAAGCGAAGCCCCATCCACAGGATGAAGGCAGCGCACAAAACCACACACCCTCCAGTCCATGGAAAAACCTCTTTCCATGGAAAGAGGCACCACAATCCCTGCTGCCGAAAAGGTTGGAGGGGGGGCTGTAGCTCTATAGGTGGGGTGTCTCATTGAGGACTGCACCAGGGTTGTATTTGGCCTCGGGTGGGAGAGTGGGCATGGCCAGGGTGGGCATGGCCAGGGTAGGCGTGGCCAGTTTGACATCACTCATGTCGGCAGTGCCTGTGGTGGCCCAAGTGCTCTGTTAGAGAAAATGGGCTTCTGAGCTCCGTTTTCGGCTGCAGCTTCCTCCTGCAACCCTCTGCCAGTGAAAACAGAGCTCGGGAGAGCCACATGCAGCCCTCCTGAGCTCCATTTTTGCTGGCAGAGGCACCGCAGGTGGGTGCTGTTTCCCGGGTGGCCCCATGAGCCAGATCTAAGTACCCCATTGGCCGGATCCTTCCCATGGGCCTTGAGTTTGACACGCCTGTTCTATAGCTTTTGATCAGATATAGTCCTTTGCAAATTTGGTCTTCCTTTTATGAGTTCCTCTTGTCACACCATATCTTTTTTCTTCCATCTTCAGAGAAATCTCCTGCTCCAAGATACCGAGACTCCCAAGCTCTTTTACATAATTTCTACTTATTTTTTTCCAAATATCCATCCCAGTGCGAATTTTAAACAACCTAGCCTATTTAAATCAAGTAGGTACAATAGCAAACAAAAAAGAAAATGGGAATTGCATGGGGACAGATAGGAATGGCAAATAAATAAAAACATACCTATATTCACTGAAATATGCAAGGAACCTAGCCAATATAGCAGGGAGAATTGACAAGACTAACAGTTTTCAGTGACTTTTAACTGAGTTCTAATCAAATTGTTTTAGAACCATGTGGGAAAAGAGAAATCATATATATATATATATATATATATATATATATATATATATATATATATGTGTGTGTGTGTGTGTGTGTGTGTGTGTGTGTGTGTGTGTGTGTGTGTGTGTATGTGTATGTATATGTATGTGTGTGTATGTATGTATGTATATATACATATACGTATACGTATACGTATATGTATATATACATACATACACACACATACATACATACATGCATACGTGTGTGTGTGTGTGTGTGTGTGTGTGTGTATACACACACACACATATATATTTACAGGTATCTCATACATATATTTACAGATATACATTCTCATAGTTATTATTCACATTATGTATTAACACTTTTGAACATTCATTTTTCCATATACAAATTAAAATACATAATTGGGATTGCTTTGCTTACCATCCCAACCACCTATTTCATTTAACCACAAACCTACTTTTCTTTCCTATTCTCCCTCCCTTCTTGACTAATTTCTTCTTTCCTCCTCTCCTTTCCTTTTTCTTCTTCCCCTTCCCCTCCCCTACTCCTCTCTTCTTCCCCTTTATACCCTCTCTCCTCCTCCCTATCGTCCTCTCCTTTCCTCTTCTTTTCCTCTCCTTTCCCCTCTTCTCCTCTCCTCTTACCAGAAAGTTTGCTTGGATTTACAATGGCTAAAAATACAGGTTATTGCCCATAATATACTCCCCCCTTGTTTTCCCTTTTTCTCTCTCTCTCTCTCTCTGAGAGGTCTGAGGAAAAAGGCAGATGCTATCGAATTGTGTGACATTTAAAGCTTGCAAGATTTATTGGGTTCTCAGTATAGATGAAACTGTCTGGAAGATAGCTTGCAGAATAGGTGAGTTTTAGAAACCTGGCTTGAGGATTTGTTTTCACACGGTTTTTGTTTTTTTTTTAGTCTTCAGCTTTGCAGCAGCAATGGACATATACCTGCTAAACAATGGGCAATAATATATTTAGTTTGCATTTTAAGGCAGACATAGCTCGATTTGTCTTATTGAACCTTAAACTGAAACTTACTTAGGTTTTGAAATCTGCAGGCTCCACAGTTTGCAATATAGGTAGAAAAGCATATCTATGACCAGAAAGTGCCCAAGGACTATATGCACACAAAAAATCAAAGCATGTTTACAAGTGAACTTTAATTTTTAAAAATTAAGTAATGAACAAATAAGGAACTTGAACAAGATGAGGGGAAATGAAAAAAAATGTTTAGCTTGTAATCTACTAGAGCAGGCTTCTCCAACTGAGTTCTTTCCGGATGTGCTGGAATACACCACCAAATTTTAAAAACTGGCTATTCATGCTACCTAAAGTTTCTACAACTTACAATCTGATATGGGTGAAAAGGAGGTAGTTGGGAAGTGCTATGATATGTAAATGAAGATCTATTAAATGTTCCATTTTTGAAAGAATTGTTTGACCATGTTAATCAGGTTTGTGTGTGTGTGTGTGTGTGTGTGTGTGTGTGTGTGTGTGAGAGAGAGAGAGAGAGAGAGAGAGAGAGAGAGAGAGAGAAGGACACAAGACACTGTATCCAATAGATATGCAATGGATCTTTATGCATACAATTATGCTGTACAATCACTAATATAAACCACAAACCCATTGGCTAGATTCAAATGTCAACTAATTTAATGTCATTGATTTTGCTCTAGCATGTTATTATGACCAATGGAATGGCTTGCTTTCAGAAGATTTGGGTGCTTTAACAATAGAAGCTTTCAAGAAGAGACTGGACAGTCATTTGTCTGAAATGGTACAGGATCTCCTCCTCGAGTAGGGGGTTGGACTAGTTTATCTCCAAGGTCCCTTCCAACTCTATTATTCTATGTCTATGAATCAAGGCCAGTGTGGATTGTAAAATATAATTTGTCGCAATGTCTCTTACAAGTACAGCTAATTGTGGTTTACTCCATCCAACAGGAGTAAAGTAGGAGGACTGAAGGAGAGAGAGAGAAAAACCATGAGCAATGGTTAGAAACGTTGGGTGTGTTTAGATTGGAGAAGGTGCGATCGATGTCTTCACATACTGACAGGTTATCAGAAAATTTATATCCTTTCCAGTGTTAAGATAGAGCAGAATTGGTCAGAATTATTTCAGAAAGGAAATATATGATGGGCTGTCTGGATGAGTCAGACTCTGAATTGAAAAAGCAACTCAGATGTCTGCACCTGGGGGGTCCAGAAAGAGCAGAACCGGTTGAAGGGTAAGCCTTCAGTTCTGGGGAAATCAACTACCTGGTGCGGAAGCAAAGCAGCAAGCTGTGTCAATTGACCCAGAGGCTGCATAGGAAAAGAACTTCAGAAAAATCAAGTGGAAAATACAAAGACGTTGAGTGAGATTCCTCAAAAGGAACAGGCATGACGCAGGCATGTCTGAGCTGGTATTATAAAACAAGGGCTGATATGTCGGAAAGTTAGCAGACAACTTTTAAGTTTTGACTTCCTGAATGTACGCTGTTTCTATTTCCCTGGCTGATCTCTGCACTGGTATTACACTGTGCTCAGTCCAGGTTCCTGGACTTCTTGGATTTGTCTGTACAGAACTTTGAAGTTAACTTTGTTGTTGTTTTGAGCTCTTACAATCTTGCATTGTGATAGGAGTTATAGCTGTCATGAAAAAACTTTGATCCAAGTCTGATCTCCTACCCTTGTAATTGCTAGCATACCACAGCAAGAACAAGAGATATAGATGATAGGAGAGTACATTTGAGTAGATTTCAAGGGGAAAAAAACATAGCAGCTGCTCAATAGTGGCATAGACTTGTCATTGCCTCCTACTGAGGGCTAAGAAAGATGGATGGCTCAAGGTTACCCAGTTGGTTTCATGCCAGAGACAGAACTGGAACTCAGTCTCCTAGTTACTGACCTGATACTCAACCACTACACCAGCCTGGCTCTTTAGCAGCTAGCACTACTATGATGCAAAAGTATACATGATTTCTGCAATTTTATGGTGTTTCTCTGGGCAGCTGTCTCAGTAGCACTTAACTTGGATGGGCACCTGGGCATTATCATGTACATTTGGTGGGGTCCTTTTTAATTATATTGGACCTCATTTTTAGCAGGGCGCCTCAAAAAACAATGAATGTGAGTTGCTGGAAGGAAAGGCACACATTCTCTCTTACACATGCATCATTCCAAATAAATTTACCAGATTAAGGTGTCTTCACAAACACATATCATCTCCATCAGATATTTGTTCTCAAGAAATTATTGCAAGGCATAGGAAAAAGAGTTGTGAAAATGACAGCCACTCATTATTTATGAAGGCCTGGAGGGATAAACAGGCTGGCAGTGGTGGGACTGCAGGCGCTTAGAAGATTATAACATCTGATTCTGAATGAGTTACAAATTACAGAACTTTACCCTGACTCCTCAGCAGAAAATTTGGTCGGTCGAATCATTTGTACTCTCTTGTTCGTTGAAGTTTTTAAGCAGAGGTCAATTAATTTCGGATTATGTGTTCAGAACAAGCAAGAGAGTATGGGTAGGGGTAGACAAATAGCCAGCTTGTATAATGGTTAAAGTTCTCAAATGAGAAACCAGGAAACCATGAATTTTAGTCCCTATTCTATAGCCACAAAATCAGTTGGATAACCTTAGGCCAATTACTCTCTCAATTTTAGGAAGAAAGCAAAGCCAAATCACTTCTGAAAATCTTGTCAAGAAAAGTAAATGGACTTCTACATAAAGCCTCCAGGACGGAAGATTCAGTTGTAGGTGTGCATGTGTGCACATACACTCATGTTGAGAAAGGGTGCTGTGTACATGGTTAGGATGACAACTCCCATACAATTTCCAAATGTCTAATCAATGTGGAAATATAATCTCATTGATATCCCCTAAAATGTTGCTTGTCTAACCCTGCCCCCAGAGATCTTTCCAACTAGCTACTTATTTACAATTTATGTCTTTTAGCTTCACAGTTTTTATCTTTCATAATTGCAAGCCATCTAGAGTTACCCTGAGGTAAAGATGGCCGACCATGTTTATATAATCCAATGCTAATCCATTAAAATTATAAATATAAATATGTCAGATTTATATTACCCTTTTTCTATGTTTCCTGTTTCAAAATGATAGGATATATATATTGGGCCGAAAACACCAGCCTGAGGATGGCTGAAACGTTGCCAAGACAATCTCAATCTTACATGGGAAATATATATACAGTGTGTATGTGTGTGTGTGTGTGTGTACACATACACACACACACATAACATACACATATACATATACACATATACACGCACACACACACACACACACACACAACTGTGATATGATTTCCTATCATTCTGAAACAGGAAACAGAAAAAGTGTAGTATAATTCTGACATATTTTAATGGATTAACATTGGATTAACACCATGGCTTTAAAAAAGAAATCCCTTCATGAAAAGTCAGGGAAACATCTGAAGAATATTGAAAAACAGTTATAAGAACTGGGTATGTCTAGTCTAATGAAGAGAAGAATTTTGGGTGATATGTAGCAGTCTTCTAATATTTGAGGAACTATCATAGAAAATAGTTCGACTTCAACCTATTCTCCAAAGCACTTGAGGGCAAGACAAGAAGTAAGGGATGGAAGCTTATCAAGGAAATATTCAACCTAGAACTAAGTAGAAATTTCCAGATAATGAGAACAAGTGGAAGAGCTTGCCTTCAAAAGTTGTGCGCACTCCATCAATGGAGGTTTTTAAAAAAGAGATTGGACAACCATTTGCCTGTAATGGTATAGGGTGTCTTACTTAAGCAGAGGTGTGGATTAGAAAACCTCCAAAGTCCCTTCCAATGGTGTTATTCTGTTATTGTGAACTCTTACTCCATCCATGTGGACTATAAATGCCCCAACATCATCTTGGTTCCAAATTTAAAAAAAAATAGGATTCCAAAATGAAAACAATTCTCCTGAAATGAAGGAAAGAGTGCACCTTCCTTCCACTGAAGAGATGGAAAGCTGGGGGAAGTTTATGTAATTATAACCTATTCTGCCTCATCTGAAGTGCCAGGGACTGGGGGCTATGCTGTTTGATTAGGCCACAAAATTGATTTGCTCATAAAATGTCTTTATAGCTCTTTGCGCTCCAGACTGCCAAAACGTGATTTATTTTCAAAACAATTCTGTACTGATAAATGCTGATGACAAAACAATACAAAATGGGGCAATGTGCTAGAACAATACATATAACTGGTGACATCAATCAGTGCATGAAAAGTTGTGTGTGTCTCAGTATGTGTGTGTGTGTGTGTGTGTGCGTGTGCGTGTGCCTGTGTGTGCCTGTGTATATGTATGCACATGTATCACTCTGTATTTACTTTTTTGAAGTGGTTCAGTACTATTCATCTAGAATAGCTTTATTTTTTACAGCAGGGTGAGGAACCCATTGAGTGCCCCATAGCTTCTTCCCCTTTACTCCTACTAAAGTAAAAAGAAACACCAGTAAACAAATCATTTAAATACACACTATTAATAAAGATCTCTAGGATGTGAGAAACCAGTACAAGATGTTCTCCTGTATCCAAAAGCAGCTCTTCCTCCCAAGGAAGAGTGATCAGATTTTTTTCAGCTATTTTGCCCCTTGTCCTGATGAAGCTTCCTTAGCATTGCATTCAGATCTGTTCCACTAAGAAGGTTTCATTGTGATTACCTCCTCGAGACCGATTAGATCTCATAGATTAGGCCTCCTCCGAGTGCCATCTGCCAGCCAGTGCCGGCTGGCCACTACGCGGAGGAGAGCCTTTTCAGTGGCAGCTCCGACCCTCTGGAACGAGCTCCCCGTGGGGATCCGTACCCTCACCACCCTTCAGACCTTCCGCGCAGCCCTCAAGAACTGGCTATCCTGCCAGGCCTGGGGGTAGAGATTGATCTGCCCCCACCCGAATGTTGGATGAATGTTGTTTACTTTTTAATTATATGTAATGTTATATGTTATTGTCTGTACCCCCCTCCCTATGAGTTGTTAGCCGCCCTGAGTCCCCTCAGGGAAAAGGGCGGCCTATAAATAAACCCATTCAATTCAATTCAATTCAATTCAATTCAATTCAATTGGGGACAAAAAGTTGCAAAGAATCTGATTGATACCTGGGTCTCACTCTCTGAAGCTGTGAGAATTTTTACTACCGGTTCTGTGGGTGTGGCTTGGTCGGTGTGGTAGGGGAAGGATACTGTAAAATCTCCATTCCCTCCCCACTCCAGGGGAAGGTTACTGCAAAATCTTCATTTCCTCCCAATCAGCTGGGACTCGAAAGGGAGAGAATAGATGGGGGCGAAGCCAGTCAGAGGTGATATTTACTGGTTCTCCAAAGTACTCAAAATTTCTGCTGCTGGTTCTCCAGAACTGGTCAGAACCTGCTGAATACCACCTCTGAATCCAATGCTAGGTAGACATAGCAAATCTGGGCTACCTCTATTTCAAGAAATCTATAAAAATTGAAGGGCCTTCTTATTACAACAATAGCAGCAGCACTTAGGCTTATATACCACCCCATAGTTGCTTACAATGTCAGCGTATTGCCCCCAGCAATCTGGCTCCTCATTTTATTGACCTCAGAAGGATGGAAGGCTGAGTCAACCTGGAACCCTATCGGGATCAAACTCCAGACTGTGAGCAGAGTTTACCCGCAAGACTGCATACTAACTACTGCATCACCAGGGCTCCAAGCAAGTAGTCTGAGCCATCCTGGAACAAGAGAGGTTTAACTGTAGGCTCTGTAGGGAGACAAAAGACATTTCTGCAAGAGGAGGTGAGACACATCAGGCCCTTTGGGTCAGGTATTCAAGGGAGATGGAAGCAGATGGAAACATATTTAGCGGGTTGTATTAATAGGATAGATAAAAATGACAGCCTTTATAACAAGCTGTTGCTCTGTGCTTTACCTCCAAAATATTCTGTACGTTTGCTTTTCTTCCCTTTTCCCCTTTTACTTGTTTCCTCCTCTAATTGGAAATGTCTGCCTTCGGGAGAGTAGCTGCATTTTATCTCCCACAATTACTTGACAAGTGATAGATGGATGGATATGGAACTTGCTGGCATTGCCAAGATATAACATTTTATATTCATAGCGTCTTCATGTTCCCTTCACAGGATATCTTTGGTTTCCATATTTGGGCTGCAGTACTTCTCTGTTTGGCCAAATGAAAACAAAACTTGCACCAACTGTCTATTTGAAGTGCCTAAGCACAATTTTTGAACATCTAGTCTCTACATCTTTGGAAAAAACATCTTAACTTAATGTATCCACTATAATTTATAGTCAACTATTGTTTACCATTATAGACTATTCCATTATATCAGAGGCAGCCCGCCCATAACTTTTAACAATGGTTATTTTATTGTTCTTATTTGGGGTTTTTGGTTGTGGTTGATCTTTTATAGTTGTAAGGAAGACTATGTTTATTAGGAATAATTCCTAAGGAATGGAAGTTCAACCTTTCCTAAAATGATTGTTCTCTTTTCTGAAGCAGGTATGGCCTTAGAAAAAATGAATTCCTTAATTCATGCATTTCAGAAACATGACAGCAAATTTCTTCTCATTAAATCCTGAAATTCAGCCTGACTTTTGTCTAAGTATGAAGAAAACTTCTGGTTCAATCCTTGGTACCTCCTTCCATTGAGGGCTTTCTTATACATTTCATTTGCCTCTCAAAGTTAGGTGACCTAACAAGTTTTACAAAAGACCTCTTTAGATGCTAAATTGAGTAGAAATAAGAAGCTTAAGTATAACAATACTACATATACCAGCATCTCCCCAATATCCCTTACCTTTCCATCTTGAAGAGAATCATAGCCTACTTGAGTGTAAGAAAAATTGCTTTTTCCCATTGCATTTAAAATAGTTGCCTAGACTCACTGGAGAAGAGCCTAATGCTGGGAATGATTGAGGGCAAAAGAAGAAAGAGATGACAGAGAATGAGGTGGCTGGATGGAGTCACCGAAGCAGTAGGCATGAGCTTAAATGGACTCCAGAGGATGGTAGAGGACATGAAGGCCTGGAGGAACATTGTTCACGGGGTCTCAATGGGTCAGACATGACTTGACAACTAACAACAAGATGAACAGTACAACTTTTCTTCAACGGGGGTGATAAACATTCTCAATTGTTCCTGATGTCTGTTTACAGGATATAATAGGTCATGGCACTTATTATACTGCTCTCACGTCTAACATCTGGCTGCCACATCCCAGCATTTGTTACTTGAGGCAGTTTTCCTCATTTTGACCAAAAATGGAGTCATCTTTAATGGAAATGTCTGGAAAGTTGTGTGAAAAAGATTTCTACTTGCATTTGGTTGAATGTAAATAGATGATCAATAGATGAGTAAAAACATGCCAAATGTCCACTTCATGTTCAAAATATGTTCAATTGGTACCTTGGGAGATGTTGGCATGTGCATCCTTGTTTTCTCTTACTGGGATTTATTGTTTATTATACCTCTACACTGAGCCACCACGTCCCTCTAGGTTGGCAGAAGCTGGGGCAAGTAATGAGCGCTCACTCCATTACACAGCACTAGGGATTCAAACACCTGAACTGCCGACCAATCAATCAGAAAGGTTGGCAGTTTGACGGTTCAAATCCCTAGTGCCGCATAACGGAGTGAGCTCCCGTTACTTGTCACAGCTTCTGCCAACCTAGCAGTTCGAAAGCATGTAAAAATGCAATTAAAAAAATAGGAACCACCTTTGGTGGTAAAGTAACAGCGTTCCGTGCACCTTCGGCATTTAGTCATGCCAGCCACATGATCATGGATATGTCTTCGGACAATGCTGGCTCTTTGGCTTTGAAACAGAGATGAGCACCATCCCCTAGAGTCAGGAATGACCAGCACATATGTGCAAGGGAAACCTTTACCTTTACTTTATGCCTCTATAAATTACATGTCGACAGCACAGTTTCTTAGCCAACATCGAAGGTTTTATGTAATTCCCATTGCTAACAGCGAGAAAATACTATTTTGTTATGTGCAGGATTCTAAATTCAAGTTATTATTTTTCTCAAAAATCCTTGCTGAAACAAGGACAAATTGAGGAACCACATGAAGAATAATTCAGAGACCAAGTTCCACCCACAACCCAGCAATCTAGCTTTAAGAAGCTTCAAAATAAAATCTCAGCAGTCGGTATACAGAAGCTCCTCTGAAACTAGATAAACTTTCAATTCCATTTATCAAAGCAACCACATTTTTCATATCAAGGCAAGTGACAAGAAAATAAAAATTGATCTCAGGAAGTTTGTTTGTATCTGTAAAGTTATATTTTAAGTAATTCGCCAAACTGCCATCACATATATTTTAGAGAACTGTTTTTAGAGTTTTAGGAGGTATAAGCAGTAGATATAGTATATATTGCTTAAAGTCATATCTTGGCATTTAGTCTTATTTATCTTTACTCAAAGGTAGCCCAACTTTTGATGTTACATTTGATAGCTCAAAGTTTTTACAAAAATTAAAAAAATGAAGGCAGGATTAGCTTAATTGTCAGAATTCCAGCCTTTGATTACATTCTTGATGTTATAATTTTGTCATTTGATTATTTGGAGAGGAAGGGGGCACCAATCCTATGGATGGGCCAATCATTGGGAGTTTGTCTTTAAGCCATGCTTGATTATAATTGAGGATTTTAACATTCAATTCTGTTCTTGTTTTTTTTTTTAAATGACTGTCTCTGAAATAAGTGGTTTACTCATAAGGCTGGATTTAAAAGGTTTGAGATCATGTGAAAGAAACAACACTTTGCATTTCTTTCACACAATTTGGCAGAAGCTGTTTCCACACCAGGAACAGCCCTGTAGTTTGATATAGGCATTACTCCTCCATTATTTACTGGAAAATAAAACAGAAGCTTCATACGGCACTTAATCTAGTATTGATTAAACTCTGCATTATAAAGCAATGCTTTTCTACGTGGATTCCCCTAGGACTCGCTCTGTAATCTTACTGGTGGTGATGTTTCTGCAATTAGTCTTTTTTCCCCTTCCAGTCCTATGTTTTACAAAGCATCTCTGAGCAGGTTTATTCTGTTGAATTTAGTTGAACTTGTTTCCATTCTTTGTTATTATGTTATTATTGGGACCAGTTTTAGTTATGTATTTTGAATTGATTTTAATTCATGGATGTCATTACTTGGGGTTTTATTGTCAACTCTTTTTTTCAATTCTTTGGCTGAAGGCTGGGATACAAACATTTATATTGTGAGAAACCATATGTGGTCTTGCACTAAGGTAAGAGAGATAAATCACTTAAAGAACCAAGTGATTGTGAAGATAAATGGGAAGAAAGGGTAGAAGGAAGCATAAAATAAGAGCTGTAGTGGTGGCTGACAAGTTGGAGAAGAAGATAGGAAAGGGGAGTGAATAAACTGGATAAGAATATTTATAACTGAAGTTGGAATGGCTGTAACTGAATTTGGGATAGTTGTAAAGGAATGTGGAATTGATGTTTTAATTGAATTTAATTGAATTCATAACAGATATCATTTTATTTTTAATTTGTTTCCAAAAATATATGTTATATTCCAATTTTTGCCAATTTTGCCAATTTTTCTACTACTGGTTCGGGTGCACTTATGCACGTGCAACACTTCTGCACATGCGCAGAAGCATCCTGGCAGGTGAGTGGAACCTCCTTCTGCCGCTACTACCGATTTGCCTGATTTAGGCTGAACGGGCAGCAACACACCTCTGTTATACTCTAGGATAAATTAGGAGCAAAAGTAGGATTCAACGGGTTTTACATTTTCCCCAGTATAACTAAGGAATGTCTTCTACATTCAGGAATAACTCGCATAAGCTTAAAAAGAATAAGCACAGGATAGAGTTAGAGTGTTGGACAGTGAGGTTCAAGTCTTCCCTGGGACTTGGGAGCTGACTAAGTGAACTTGGGCCACTCAACCCAACCTAACTCACAACATTATTGTTGGATAGGGGTGTGTGTTGTGGCCCAGCAGGAGCCGTTGGAGCTGCCACCAGACTCCGACAGCGAGAGGCCCTATGAGTTGGCTTTGGAGGATGTGGAGGACCCTGGACAGGGTTCCGACTCTGAGCAGGGTGAAGAGAGGCTGGTTAGCCACCAGGAGGTGCCTGAGCCTTGAACCAGTGGGGAGGAGACAAGGGAGAGTGATCTGGACGCCAACAGTGAGTTGTTCCTGGATGCCCGGCACCGAAGAGCTAATAGGCATCAGAAACAGTTGCGCAGTTACAGGAGGTAATTGCACTCAGCTGGTGGTCATTAGGCTCCTCTCCAGACTATAAAAGGATGGCTTGTGCACATGCCCTTTTTGCAGAAGTCAACGCATTAACTAATGTTTGATGAACAATATTGTGAGCTTGGCAGGCTGTATTGCTGCCAGGGCTTATCTGTTCTGGATTGCTGCCCCGGCTTATCTGTGCCGGTTTGCTGCCAAGGACCTGTCTTTCTGTGAATAAATTCCGTAAAGTATCTTTGGCTTGGAGTGTTTTGGTGTGGGACGAGGGGGGTCAGAACAGGTGTGTATGTGTGGAAGACTTTTTAGAAGAAAAGTGGGATGAAACTTCAACAAAGAAACAAAGTAGGAGGTAAGCAATCTCTCCTTTTAAATTCAGTTGGCTATTGGCTTAATCAGTAAACTGCTGGATGAAGCCTACACCAAACATAGGATCTCCCAAGCAGTCTGAGGCCATACAAATAGATAGCCCAGTAATCAGAAACTGAAGGAGGACTTGAAAGGAAGCCATCCCAGGTGGAATGCTTCATGTAGGAGCTTCAATTTCCAGAACACTCAACACCTATGCGGATTGACAATTCTGAGAGTTGATTTGGTCCTCTGTTTGTTTCTTATCCAGGGAGGCTGAACTACACAAGACTTAAGACTGTGAGCAAAAAAAAAAGTCCACAATTTAGAATCTTAATTCAAGGACAGAGATAGGCAAACATGAATCCCATTCAAAACTAACCGTGAGTTAAAGATCATGACTATGCAATATGTTTGGAGGGTAACAAAACACCCTACTGCCTGGAACATCAAGATAGACATGCCACTCAAAGACTGAGAATGGTCACTTCAAGATCTTTATTTCATTAAGTAGACTACAAAGAAGACACATCCAACAGTATTGCTGCTCATTGATTGTCAATCATTCTATAAGCTCCCAAGCCAGTAAGAACAGGGTGGTAATTTAATTATCAGTAATTTATTTTCTCCCCAGTTGGTTTAACTGGCCCAAAGGAAAGCAAGCATTCGTTTCTTCTAATCTGAGTATACTTCTTTTTCCTTCTTGTGATCTCTGATTATTGCTAGAGATAAGAAAGTTAAGACTGTGTAATATTTTATTGCTTAAGAATATTTTTTACACTGCTTCTTAAAGCATTTTACCATAAGGATCAGGAATCCAAACAATGGATAAAAACACCCTTTGAAGCATTACATAAATCAACAGGATAAAATGACAAAGCAATAGTACCAATAAAAGTTGGGGGAAAAGTTGAAAAAGTTAAATAGCCCAGCAGTGTTGTCATAAAAAGGTCTGGGAGAATAAAAATACGCTTGCCTGGTGCCAAAAAGATAATAAGAGTAATGCCAGAAATATTTCACTGGGAAGTATATTCCAAAGATAATAGATTCTAAAAAAGTTACCTCCTATCCCTTGAAGAACATCTGAAATAGGATTTGTGAAGCTGATATCAAGGTATACTTCTTCAGATATTGTAGTCCTGAGCCATGAAAGGCTTTACCAGTTAAAACTAGGATGCTGAATTGGGTCTAGAAATTGGGAACCAGTACATACCACCTATTTCCAGTCAATTCTCTTGCCCTGTCATTTTGTATTAACTGCAGTTAAAACTCACTTGTAGGAACAACCTACTGTTATGGCCAGAGCTGGCAGCAGAGTCAGACAGTGGGGAGATTGGGGAGGAACAAGGGCCAGTCCTGGAGGCTGGGGGAGGCTCAGATGAGGGTTCTGCATCAGAGGCAGAGATGGACCCAAGGCCATCTGGCAGTTCTCAGCTGCCTTCGGAGCTAGACAGCAATGAGGCAGAGGTACAGCTGGGCCTGTTCCCAGTGTGTGCATGTGCATGGCTGCCAGAAGAAAAGAACAGCTAAGAAATCAGGGTCGACTTGGGAGTACAGCCACAGGTGGACAGTGAATGGCCCATAGAAAATAAAAGAGGAGTGAAAGAGGAGTAGGGTATTTCAGAAAACAATTCATTTGTTCATTTCAGGAGTGTGAAAATCTGTCCGTGAATCTCAGAGACTCTGTACCAAGTGTTTCCTTGCACAGCACTGCATTTGGAAAATATTTACATGGCAGCTTTCCAAGCTAGGAAAGGTCTGTGGTCATAACTTAACCTTTGAAAGACTGTTTACCAGGCTGAATGTGAATGAGAGGAATTCAAAAGGGGTTTTGTCAGGACCAGGAATCTGTTTCGAGCTTTTGGGGGAAGCCTGCATCAGAAGAAATACAATGCATTGAATAGCAATAGCAGTTAGACTTATATACCGCTTCATAGGGCTTTCAGCCCTCTCTAAGCGGTTTACAGAGCCAGCATATCGCCCCCACAGTCTGGGTCCTCATTTCACCCACCTCGGAAGGATGGAAGGCTGAGTCAACCTTGAGCCGGTGAGATTAGAACCGCTGAACTGCAGATAACAGTCAGCTGAAGTGGCCTGCAGTACTGCACCCTAACCGCTGTGCCATCTCGGCATTGAAGTAACCTAAGTGAAAAGTTACAGTGAATTACAACTGTGAGGCTGTTTCCAAGGGTTGCTGCTGGTGTAGCACACTAAGCTGCTGAGAAGTATTTCATGCCATAGAGGTCACTTGTGGCTGTATTATCATCACCAACTGTTCAGGAAGCGTGTCAAAGCTCCGATCATTAGGAAGAGTGCAACTTCTCCCAGAATAGATTGAATCCAATTTCTCTGGACAAATAATGCTTCTATTAACAGCAGCTTTGTATTATTTGGATTGAGCTTCTGTATCTTTGGACTTTACTTAGACCACTGCCGCTAGATGTACAATCGCCTAAATCCAGTAAAAAAAAGGAGAAATGGCTAGCGTTCAATTACCTACCGATATGACATTTCACTCTGAAAATCCGAATGAACCACTCAGTGGTTGAACAGATGTTCAACTGTATGGGGGATAATATAAAGCAGTGTAAATGTCAGAGAGTCAAGCAGAAATCCTCTTTTCAGATAGCAGCAGAATCATTTTGAAACTTCTCTATCCACATGTAGCTAAAGCAACCTTTCAAATGCCTTGGCTATTGGTACTGCAAGTTGCTGAGAAAGTCAAAAAGACCACAAGGTTGCACTCCACTTATGTCTCTCCTCTCCCAGAGATAATCAGGGTAAATAAGGAATTCTTCTTTATAACAGAGAAGAAAATGGATCTATAGCTATGCCTACAGAGAAGAGAATAAATGACACACACCCACACTTATGCCTGTCATGCTACTGGTTCAGTAATGAGGTCTTATTAGTATTTGATCAAGTCTAAAATGAGTTGCATTCAGACTTCTGTATGCTCACTGGTGGTTTTGAAGTGGCACCCTATTTACAAAATGTCAGTCGATAATAGTAGGAAAGTACAGAGAGAGGTCTCCAATAGCGGGTAGGATAGAACTGATCCTATTAAGAAGAGATTTTATAACTCAAAGCACTGCCAATGTGGCAAGAATTGAGGACACATACAGGTCATTGATGCCTGTGTTAATTAGATAGGAGGACAGTAATTCAAAATAAGATCTCAGCTTCAGTCTCTTGTCGCCTCAAGGTAAAGATGCTTCCAGTGCAGACAATATGGAGTAAGATGGACCAATTATCCTATTCAGATTAAGGCAGATTCTTTCTCTTCTAAGATCCTTTTGTAGCAGATCTTGGAGAGCAGGTAGGTTTATCTTGTTCAGCACCTGAAATCAAGGGAGCTTTCATCCACTGGAGGCTGAATAAATCTTGCGGATTTATATTTTAAAAGTAAGTGGGGGTCAGCCATGAGTTGATTTTTTTGGGAAATGATAATCTTAAGAAGTAAAAGGGGTATTTTGGGCATCTGCAATATTTAGCCCTTTATACTGCAAAGCAAAACAAAAGCCTCAATTTTAGTGACTTGGGCAGGTCATAAAAAATGATATGTGAAGGTAGATATATCCAGATCTTCAAATATACTGAGGTCTTTAATTGTCTGGATCTTGATTTCTCTACTTTACCTCCCAAAAAACTGGATGCTTTGTCTCTTCTTTGCTCTTTCGCTGCCGTTTTATACATGATGTTTCCACGGAACTAGTGCAACTAGAGAGTACAGGAAGATGGAAGAATTACTATCTAGGCATCCCAGGTGACTTTTCCCTCCTACAGATAAAGGCGGAAGAAACCTGTAGAATAGCAATTAGGTGAGTTTTGGAGGCAGAGGAATCGGTTGATATATTGTTGTTACTGCCAATTTACTTAAACTTACATTCCTGATCTTACTATGTATTTTCTGCTGGCAGCATTCCTTGCTTCTTAGCGTAAGATAAAAAGCACAAGAATCATACCATACCTGCAGTGCAGAGGCTGGGTTTTGATCTATAACAAGCTTTCCCATGAACCACTTTAAGATTTACAGTAAGGGGACAAGGGACATAAATATATTAAATAACTACCACAACAAAATAATCTTGTTTGTTTTTGGAAGGCTAGTGAGGAATGCTTTTAGAATGGCATGGAAGCAGTCCTTTGACATTCATTTCAAAACAGAAACAGGCAACATATTTGCAGGAAACATAAATGGTTTGGATTTATTGCTAATAATGGTGAAGGAGGACCGAAGTGGGGGCTCTTGAGGGATATATGGTGTTTCATTGCTTGAAGCTGCCTTTATTTCCCAAATGTCTCAGAATTAGGTTGTGTAAAGACACTATTTTTGAGCTGCTTTAGCTAAATTCTCTCCCAGGAGTTCTTAAGTAAGAAGAGGCGGAGGATGAAGAAATAATTTTTAGGCAACTAACGGGAATAAAAATCTATTCTTGTGCTGCCTTTAGTCAATAGGCAGGAGTTTAGAAGCAGTTGGCCATCTATCATGTAACTCTCCCTCTCTCTCTTCCTTCCCTCCATGTTTCTTTCATTAAAAAATTGGAATTGCTCTGAATTTCATCCATGTACTTGTTTGCAATACTGTTTTTTTTTTCTGACAATGCCCTCAAGACAATATACAATTTAAAATAATGCCATAGAAATTGAAATTGAAAGGAAAAAGAGCAACAGCAACGAATTCCATAGAAATTTTACACAGTACGGTCTTTCTGATTGGTTTCATCAGAGGGATCACTGACGTAGGTAGGGCAATTAATTCATCTTTACAAATTTTATCCATCACAACATCTTATAGACTATCTTCTTTCCATTCACACGTCAGACTAGAGGTGCTGAATCTTGTGGACCTCTGTCCTAGTGAGAACAAGAACTAAAAAAGGCACCAAAAGACCCATGTTAGCTCTTTTCCATCTTCTATGTCTGCTATTGGAAATTGGAATTATAGGAAGAAAAAAAAGGAAAATAGAAATCAGGTCTACTGCTCTGATTAGCAGCTTTTTACTCAGATTGTGTACATTTTCTTTTTCTCAAACACATTCTATATTCCTGGTGAATGTCACCATTAACAATTACAGGAACAGATTTGCTATACAATTAGCAGTTAATGTAATAAAAGCTGCTTTTACATGTAATGCATTATTACATAGCATGAACTGTTTTTTTGTTTTTTTTAATGGTGCCAATGCTATGGAATATCCTTTCCAAGGGAAGCATTTTTGCCATCACCACTTTTCAATAATCAGATTAAGATTTGAGATGAAATTGTGGGTTCTTTTTCATGTTGCCTTTATAGTAATAGCTCTGGTCTGATGCACTGAGGGTTTTTTCATGTAGCGGCTGAAAGAAATATCCATCTGGTTCAATTCCAAGCTGAGAGAAAGAAGCTGGAAACATTAAGGCCGATTGGAAAGATGGTTTATTGATGAAGCAGAACCAGATGTGATACTGGGCAGCTGACAAAATGGAGTTGAGAGTGGATGGGTTTTTATAACTTCTTTGGGCTTTGTATTTGAGCTTTGTATTTGAACTTCCTGTTCCTGTGCAAGAACATGTCCTATAATATTCTATTGGTTGTTGTCTGATTCCTATGGTTGTCATGTAGGGGTCATAGCTGGCCCTATAGGCAAAATAAGAAATGCAAATCCTAGGTGTAGATCTAAGCTAATTTTGTCAACTTTTTGTTTGTTGCTTATCTGAGTTTTGGTCTTGACCCAGTCTTTCTGAATGGATTACCAAATTTCTCAAAGCTTGCCTCCTTAGTTTCTGCCTGGGGCAGGGAAACTGGGCCTGGTTTCCGAATAAGCTATCCCCGTGATGGCGAACCTATGGCACACATGCCACAGGTGGCATGCAGAGCCCTCTCTGTGCGCACGTGCACCATTGCCAGCTGCTCTTCTGATTTCATATGCATGCATGCACGCCAATCACCTAGTTTTTGCATGCATATCAGAAATCCAAAGACCAGCTGGCCAATGCACATGCACATGTCAGAAACCCAAAGACCAGCTGGCCGGCACATGCATGCATTCTGGTTTGGCCATTCGGTGCCCAAAAGGTTCGCCCTCAGTGGGATAGACCAATCTTTTTCAATGGACCCAAAATATTTGCTGGAGGCTATTAAGAAAGATTGAGTCTGCTTTCTGTCTCTTTTTCCATTAGGGAAATATAATATTCTGACTTTTTAATATTTCCCCAAATATTTCATTCTTCTGGGGGATAGGTGCTGACTTTCTACATAGTGTACTAAAGAAAAGCCATTCCTGGTTTACCATAAAACGCAGGACTAAAACCAACTAATCAACCAATCAGCAGAACTTGTTTAACATCATGGCCCAGTTTTAAGTGTCTTACCAAGGGCTGAAGAGGGCAGGAGAGATGGCAAGGCATCCAAATTTCTGGGGAGATGCTGTTCTTCAGGGCAGACACTGTGACAAAGAAGGCATAACTTTTCGGTCCAGCAAGATGACATTGTTTAATAAAATGAACTTGGAGCATGCCCTCCCTGCCAGATCTGCTGGGACAAGCAGAAACAATTGGAGACAGATAGATGGTAAGAGAGAGAAAGGACAAAGGTTATCAGACCTATATGAAAAAAATTGCCTTGGAAACCAGGGTTGAAGGAATAAAGGTCATCCTCATTTAAGCATCTGTGACACAGAAGTTCCAAGGACAAGTCATTATTTTTCAAAGTGTATTCTGAATGTCTCTGTAAATAATTCATTTGTTCATTTCTTACTATCGGGTGAGTTTGATGAAAACTATGTTTTTATACTTATTTCTATTAGCAAAGCTGGAAGACGACGGTATTTGGTCCCCCCCCCCCAAGGTTTACTCTTAATAATTCTATATTTAGCAACAGGAGACTATCTTGCTTTTTTACAAGCAGGAGAAATGAAATAGTAGTGTGATAGGCTTCATTTATGGCCATAAAGAATAACTAGAAAGAAAAATTATGTTATGTGACAATCTCAGGAAAAAATTCTATAAAATGATGTACAAATGGTATTTATCACCAGAAATATTGTCAAATATGTATAAAGGGACTTCAAATATATTATGTTAGAAATATAAGCACCAAGCAGGGACTTTTATGGACCTGTAAAACAGGCTAGAATTATTGAACTGAAATACATATCTTAATTCAAAAAACTTCGAAGGTTAAAATACAGTTGAGACTAGAGATATTTTTTGTTGGGATTCATGGATAAAAGTTTGGAAAAATTTCATGGCATTTTGTTTTTGTATATGGTGATGGCACTTTTATATGCCCAATGTTGGCAGGACTCAACAATACCTACAATGGAAGAGTGGTTGCTAAAAGTGATGTAGCTGACTGGGATGGTGAAACTTTAAGTTCTGATCAGAAAAAAAAAAACATTGGCCACGTTTAATACCAATTAGAAGCCCTTTTTTGTGGGAACAGCAATAAATAAAATAATGACATATGAATTTAATGATTAGTGACATTGATAGCTTATATAAAATGGATATTACGTTGTAATTGTACATTTTACAATTACAATATACATGTACGTTGTAAGACCTGTGGTGGCGCAAGGATTAGAATGCATACTGGAGGGTAATTTTACCAACTGCCAACAGTTCGATCCTGACTGACTCAAGGTTGACTCAGCCTTCCATCCTTCTAAGGTGGGTAAAAATGAGGACCCAGATTGTTGGTGGGAAATATGCTGACATTGTAAACTGCTTAGAGAGGGCTGTAAAGCACTGTGAAGTGGTATCTAAATCTAAGTGCTATTGCTATTGCTAATTAGCACAAGACTTGAAGTTAAGTTTTATCCACATCTGTTGTAAAAGAAGTTGGAATTTATTCTGTTTGAGTGTATTTTTGTTTTTCCATTTTTTTATTGCATCTCTGTCATGTCTTAATCTATTCTGTCTTCTATTCTTTGTCTTGACTATTAGTTTTGGGTTAGTTTTTTTACTTCTATAATTCCTTTAAAAGTTAATAAAGATTATATATATATATATATATATATATATATATATATATATATATATATATATATATATATATATATATATATATATATATATATATATATATATATATATAAACACTAGAGAAAAATCAAGTGTATGTTTGTCTGTGTGTACAGTATAATGGTGAGGGATGAATACTTTATCCCGAAGGTGCTTTTTCAAGAGGCAACTGGACTTTCTGATGTTTCTTGAAGATGTTTTGCTTCTCAACCAAGAAGCTTCTTCCGCTCTGACTGGATGGTGGGGAATGAAAGGATTTATACTCCTTGCAGACAGCTAGCCATTTGCATTCTTTTAGCGAGCTGTTGAGCCCACCTGGAGGTTTAATCTGTGCTGTCAGAGTCATCTGAGTGGTGCAAATGGTTGTGGAGCTTTTTGGAACTGTTGAAATGACTGTGTTGTAGACCCAAGATAGATGATGTCATATCCCTTCCCCTCTGTTGAAAGAGGGCTGTTCAATGTTTATATAGATGGCCTCTTTGACCACTCTTTCAAATCAGCGATCATCTCTGTCCAAAGTGTGGATTTTGCTGTCTTCAAAAGAGTGGCCTTTGTCTGTTAAATGCAGATGTAATGCTGAATCTACTCCTGATGGGTTTGTTCTATGTCGTGCCATGTTTATGAAATGGTTATTTTGTTTCCCCAATGAACAGATCTGCACATGGCTCACGGCATTGTACTGCATATATCATGTTGCTCAGTTTGTGTCCGGGCGTTTTATCCTTGGGGGTGGGGGGGGGGGAATGGGATGGAATACTTTAGTGATGTGAGACAAATGCTTGTGAAAAAGAGAAGATTACAGCCTCTCTTTTTTCAATGAATCTGGGATGATCCATTTAATAGGCATACTTTAATAGGCACTTTAATAGGCATAAATGGAATAGCATCACATGTAGGGATCTGAGCTTGTACCCTTTTATTCAGAGGTGCTATTATTTGTGGAGTGGACAATTTTCTTACAATCACCAGTAGAGGTCAGGCAGAATGGCTTCAGCAAGATGCAGAAAGAGACATTACAGAGCAAGCTCTTTTCTAGAAGAAGGAGATATTAATTTGTAAACTCGACTGAGAGCTAGTTAGCCTATGTTGAACCTTTTCAAGGAAGCAACTAGAGAGAGGGCAAGTTGATTGGCCTTTCTTCATGGAGATGGAGGCAGATATCAATTCGGAGTGATGTTCCATTTGACATTTACTTTTGTCTTTTCAGAGAAACAATATTCAATTTGACAAAAACCAGCCGTTTCCAGTTGAAAAGCTGCTATCTGGAAACTGTAGATAAACACGCATTCTAAGAAAATGGATACGAAACAATGCAATTTTAACTGTTCTATAAATGAATAGAATGAATGGAATGCATAAAAACAAAGGATCAGTCGTGAAAGCATAATTTGCATGCAATACTATGAAATCAACTCTGAAAATTAACTAGGTCAAATTCCAGCCTGCTTTGGCAAAACATTGGAAGACAGAAGACAGGAAGTCAGGTTTTTTAAAAAGAGAAATGACTTATACATATAGAAATACATACTTAATGGCTGGCTAATGCAAGAAGGTACATGCGCAGTGGTTCAGTGGCTAAGATGCTGAGCTTGTCGGCAGTTCGGCAGTTCTAATCCCTAGGGCTGCGTAATGGAGTGATCCCCCGTTACTTGCCCCAGCTTCTACCAACCTAGCAGCTCAAAAACATGTAAAAATGCAAGTAGAAAAGTATGGACCACTTTGGTGGGATGGTAATAGTGCTCTGTGCGCCTTCGGCATTTAGTCATGCTGGCAACATGACCATGGAGTGGTCTTCGGACAGCACTGGCTCTTCAGCTTAGAAACAGAGATGAGCACCGCCCCTAGAGCCGGAAGCCACTAGTACACATGTGCGGGGGAATCTTTACCTTTAATGCAAGAAGATACCTGCCATCCAATCTTGGAAGGCCATTACACATCCAGTTGGTCACACGTTTTCTGCCAGCTTTTTTTCACTTACAAACTTAAGATTCTCATTCAAGACTGTCAGCCCAAGTCTAGCAATCTGTTTCACAGACAGCGCAGAGTATTCATAAGCAGGAGATGAAAACATCCACTATTTGAAACCCTGCTGCCCCCAACTTAGATGTATCCCTAAGTCTTCAAGATTAATAACCTGAAGCAGACCTACTTTCCATGAACATATCCAGTCCTTTTTTAAAGTCACCCAAATTAGTGATGACTATTATGTCTTGCTTCAGTGATCCTAAGAACAATGCAAGCAAGAATGACTTCATGATAGAATAAACCTAACTTACAAAGTCAAAAGAAGTGACCGTGACAAACCGCAATGGAGGTCACAGCAGGTGGGATCTGCAGCAATGAGAAAGGATTCCAAATCAATCCTGGTAGAAGATCTGGTAGTGCTCTACATGGGGCTGCCCTTGAAGAGCATCCGGCGACTTCAGCTAGTCCAGAATGCAGCCGCGCGAGTGATTGTGGGCGCACCGCGGTTCGCCCACATAACACCGATCCTCCGTGAGCTGCGCTGGCTACCTGTTGATCTCCGGGTGCGCTTCAAGGTGCTACTCACCATTCATAAAGCCCTTCATGGTAGTGGATCTGACTATTTGAGAGACCGCCTTCTGCCGATTACCTCCCTTCGTCCCATCAGATCGCATAGAGTAGGCCTCCTCCGAATTCCATCCGCCAGTCAGTGCCGACTGGCGACTACGCGGAGGAGAGCCTTCTCGGTTGCAGCTCCGACGCTTTGGAACGATCTCCTCATGGAGATTCGCACCCTCACCACCGTCCAGACCTTCCACACAGCCCTCAAGATCTGGCTATCCCGTCAGGCCTGGGGATAAGATCCTAATCTCGCCCCGCCCGAATGCCGAATGAATGTTGTGTTTTATTGGTTATTTTCCTTTATTCACATTTCTTTTGTGTCCTGTCTTGCACTCCCCTCCTATGAAATGTAAGCCGCCCTGAGTCCCCTTAGGGAAAAGGGCGGCCTATAAATGTCAATAAAATATTAAATATTAAAAAAATATTAAAGATGATTTCTCCATTATTGCCCTCCCCCCCCCAAAAAAAAAACACACCTGAATGAGCAATGGCTGCTAGATATAACATAATGAGAAAACACTGTATCATATCAGAACATATCAAAAAGCACCCTGGAAGTTATTTGGAAAGAACACTGAGCTTTCACAAGTAGACCAGGAGCTAATGACCTCGTCGAACCAAAATTGCAGAGCACCTTGATGGTCCCAGTATGGAGAGGAGTTCCTCACTTTAGAAGTGCACATAGGACCCAAGAACACATGCATCCCAAACAATGGCACATAAACAGCATGAATTTTGAAAATGGTAAAGAAATAAGTGAACTTAGATGGGTCAAAAGAAAAAGTGTTTCCATTGCATCTGAAGTTTCTTAAGCTCAGGTACATTAAACTGAGAGTTTAAAATTCTCAACGATGGTGCCATGGCCTCATTGGATGTCAAAGATACAACTGAGGGGCACCTTAAAAATGTAAACTTTGAATTCTTACAACTAAGTCATTACAGGTAGACACACACTATAGAAGAAATGTTATTTTATTTGTAAGTTAAATTTCATTCTATTATAAATGATGCCAGAACTAACAAATACTATTTTTAATATCCCATTTAACCCATTTAAATTTTAATGGGTTAATGGATTTTAAGCCTCAATTAAAAAATAGTACATTGTTTGAAAGCCTGTATGAAGTAAGGGTTTTTAAAATTACAAAAACCGAAGCAGAGATATGGGACAATTGCAAGTAGGTAGTTTGATTGTTCAATGAGAAGTAACAAGAGTCCTTCCATAGGATGTCAGGGAAGTGCATACCATGAGCCATTCCAAAATTTGTAATAGATCAATCACCTTGTCAGTAAAAGGAGAATGCCATTCAAAAATAAGTAAGACAGGGGTGACTACATAAAGTAAGATTTCTAGCTGGAGAGTTAATTCGCAATATTACTCAGTGTGGTGATGAATTAATCACATTGCAGAATGTGTCATTAGCTAATAAAGTACTGGCACACAGCAAGATGAACAAAAATTTCTCGGTAAAATATAAGTCATGTTGCTGACAAACTTTGATCCTATTTTTTTAGACTTTTACATTCAATTCATAGCTAGATCACCCAGTTGCAAAGGCTGATTCTTCCTGTTTGTATTGCTATAGTAAAAATATTTGGAAGCAAAGTAGAACAAGATATATTTTTAAAAGTTCCTTCTTTCAACAGAACTATTAGCAGACTGATTCGTGAAGATGATGCTTCAGTGTTGGGTGCAATGAAAGGATTTGTTTCATCAGTGGAAAAATAAACTGTGGTATTGTAGCAACACATTGCCTCCCCCCCCCCCCAGACAATTACATTATCTGAAACAGAATATAGACCATGATTGCAATTTGAAATTAAAGGTTAGATTAGATTAGATTTGTTTTATTTATATACCGCCCTTTTCCGGGAGGGACTCAGGGCGGCGAACAACTCAAACTGGGGAAAGGAAACAGAACACAATACAAATAGTTAAAATAGCCAAGAATCACACAGCCACACAAGTCGAGAGGGGAGGGGAACTCGTCAACCCCAGGCCTGCCGGCACAGCCAGGTTTAAACGGCTTTCCGGAAGGCCTGGAGAGAAGTGAGGGTCCGAATCTCTGCGGGGAGTTCATTCCAAAGGGCCGGAGCTGCCACAGAGAAGGCCCTCCCCCGGATAGTAGCCAGATGGCATTGGCTGGTAGACGGAACCCGGAGGAGGCCGACCCTGTGTGATGGGGTCTTTGGGAGGTAATTGGCAGCAGGCGGTCTCTCAAGTACCCAGGTCCAATACCATGAAGGGCTTTATAAGTTACGACTAGCACTTTGAAGCGTATCCGGAGACCGATCGGTAGCCAGTGCAGCTCACGGAGGATAGGTGTAACGTGGGTGTACTGAGGTTCACCCACAATCGCTCGTGCGGCTGCATTCTGGACGAGTTGAAGTCTTCGAATACTCTTCAGGAGGAAGAGTAAGGAAATGGAAGTGGCTCTGGATGACTTTTGGATGCAAGTGGAACATTAATATCCAAAAATAAGTGCAAAATAAGCCTCTCGTACAACTTCCAACATCTTGCCTGTACGAGTTTGGGATTTTCTGTACTCATAAATTGTAAAAAAAAAGACACAGAGGAAAAGATTACAATTAGGTGAGGAATAAATTAGTGTTTTTTATCCAGTACCTGTTGCAACCTCCATATATTGTCAGGAGAGGTATATGGCCAGTAAATGCTTAGCTCCATCACTCCGATTCTATCCCAAATTAAGGGATGACAGGGTTATAAAAAGGGATAATTTTATTGTTTAATATCAAAAGAGTGTTCAAATCTCATATATTCCATATACTTCATTGGTTGTTAAGGGAGAAGTAACATCGCAATAAATTACTAATTGTTGTTTCATAGTCATTTAAAAAGGAAATATTCTAGTAATGTAAGCATATATCATAATTAAGCAATTTTGAAGGCTACTGATTTATTTGCTACACCTTTTATTGAGATGGTAATTGCAATTAAAGAATCTTCGGAAAATAAAGAGTTTTCTTAGGCTTAGCTTTAGATCCCCATACCTTCCAGAGTGGTAGATACTGTACATTCCCGTGATGGCGAACCTATGTCCTTGTGCCACAGGTGACACGCAGAGCCATATCTGAGGGCACGCAAGGTGTTGCCCTCTGTCAGTTCCAATGCTCATGCGTGCACTGGCCCGCTAATTTTCGGCCTTCTGGAGGGCGTGGGGAGGCCATTTTCGCCCTCCCCAGGTTTCAGGAAAGACTGCGGATGGTGAAAAATGGCCCAATGGGCCCAACGGAAGTTCAGAAACCTCTGGTGCATGCATGCGCGTGCATGCACAGGTGGGTACAATGCGGGGGGATTTAATAATGGGTGTGGGCACACTTTTGCACGCACGGTTTTGGCACCCGAGGGGAAAAAAGGTTCCCCATATCTATTGATATATAAAGGGAGAACTTTTGTTCCAGACAAATTGGGCTGAATTTCCACCACTTTGGACCATAATGTAATTTGACTGAATGAAGTGGTACAAATTTGGACACCCTGATTTACAAAATTTAGGTAATAATTCAGCAAATTATATGAACCTGGCTTAGTTGGTTGCTTATTTGTTTGTTTCTTTGTTTACTAAATTTATATTCCAGGTTTCATCTGGGTGCTCAATGCATTTCTTCCTCCAATTTTTCCCTCCAACAATAACCCTATGATTTAGGCCAGAGGTGTGAAACTCGCAACCACACTTTGTCGTCATGTGATTTATCATAACTCCCCCCCACCTTTTGCTAAACCAGAGGTGGATGTGGCCAGCGTTTGATGCATCCAGCCCACAGACCATGAGTTTGACACCTCTGATTTAGGATATGCTGCAAAACAGTGAGTGGCTCAAAATCACCCAGTGAGAATCCGTGTCTGAAGGCAGACAAGAATCTGTCTAAACCCATCGCAGTCCAACTCTTAAAACCACTGTATCATCTTAGCTATTGTATTGTCAACTGTAATTCACTCAATAAAACCAAAATTTAATGCAACAGGAGCCCAGAGTTTTGTGCAAAGGGAATTGCTGTGCATTGAATGGCTGACATGTGAGTGTTCATTTGTCCCACACTGTCTTTTTCATAAGCTCGCAGCTGCACAACTAGAGTGAATTGGAGCTTCATTAATTTTTTTCTTTTCTTCTTTGTATGAATCTGCTTTGGCAGCGTCACATTTTTCCACAAACAGAGTAAGGTTCTTTGACCCCTAATTATAAAGCAATACTAAAAATTAAGAAATTAATTGTATAAGAAGTGTTTTTGGCAGACTTTAGGAGCAACAATAGACTATTATTTTGTTACTGAATCAGCCAAGATTTTTATTAAGTTGCTTCACTAACTAATTTAATCAAAGAAGGGTAATATAGCTATATGATACATGTAAAATACACTATAATACTCTTATGCTTTAGATGAAAAGATGCTCCTGAGCTTTTACTATAAAAGGAATTAAGTTAAAATATGCCAATTACAGAGGATGCCATAACATTCATTAGGGGGGAGGATGTAGGAAATAACTAGGCTGAGCCAAATGCATCATATGTTTGGAGTCTCTATGTCCCATAAGAGACATAAGTCCAGCCTCCCCCACCTTGAAGTCCATTGACTCTTATCTGGTGCCAATTCACTTGACCATTAACAGTTCAGATTCTTGGGTACAGGTATCATGAAATAAACTTGTAGTATAGGTAGACTTACCTACAACCACAACTGACCCCAAAATTTATGTTGCGAAGTGAGAAATTTGTTTAGTGAAATTTGCCCCGTTTTAGGACCTTTCTTGACACAGTTGTTAAGTGAATCGCTGCAGTTGTGAAATTATTAACACAGTTGCTAAGTGAATATGGCTTCCCCATTGACCTTGATGTCAGGAGGTCTGAAAAGGTGGTCACATGACATTGGGACTCTGCAACCATTGTTCTGACTTAGACTTCCGGAGAAAGCATAAATCACAACCTTAGTCCCAAATACCCTCTTTTATTTATATGGCTGTGAATTATGGTCATTCACAGCCCGCAGGCTTCACAGTCTGTGAAGGTTCAGACAGATGTCTGATCTAGTTGCCACAGTCTTTCAGGGGAATGTTGATAAACACCCACCTCATCTCCCTGGGAATGCTGCCAGAGACCTAATTCCCAAATGCAGAGCAAGGTCAAACTTAGCACAGAGTCAAACAGAACTTTTCAAAGCTTGAACTGACCAGATGAACTCGGTGCTACCTGCAAAAGTTCACATCCCATTTGTTCCTCTTTTACATCTTATGGGAGGGGCCAATCATCTTAAGCCTTACTCCCGATTGGGCCCTGTTTTCTTAATTGTTCGTGCCTTCTGGCAGCTCTGTGCATGCGCACACTGGGAACAGGCTCCCGTTGTTCTTCTGCCTTGCTGATATCAGACTTCGGAGGCTCCAAAGGCAACAAATAATTGCCAGATGGCCCTGGCCCCATCTCTGCCTCTGATGCAGAGCCATCGTCCGAGCCTTCCCCAGACTCCAGGACTGGCCTATGCTACTCCCCAACCTCCTCACTGTCTGAATCTGCTGCAAGCTCTGCTGGTCTCTGGTGGGCCACAACACCATAATAAATATGAACCAGTTACCAAACATTCACATTTTAAACACATATCCATGTGATGTTGCAATGGTCATAAGTATGAAAAATTGTCATGTGTCACTTTTTTCAGTGCCATTCTAACTTTGAATGGTCACTAAACAAACTATTGTAAGTCAAGGACTACCTTGACTACCTGTACTTCTGAACTGAATCCTGATTCCTCACCTGTAGGGAGGGTTAAGTTTCAATAAATATATGTAACTTTGCCACTGAAGCAAACAGTAAAGTTATTAGCAATACATCTCCCTATACAATGAATATGGATTCCTTCCTGCATATCTCCATGGTGAGTGATCAATATCCCAGGCGCTGCTAAGAAATTAAAACATGGCATGAATAAATCATCACAGACATTGAAAAAGTAGCATTGAATTGTAATTGCTTCGCAAAAAACGGAAGAGGTGGCAACAATTGACACTTAAGTCTATATCACATATCAAATAGAAGAATCATCTTATATTTGGTACCGTTACACCTACTTTTTCAAAAATTTAAAAGCTCAAGAAACATTTTTTAGTCTTCAGAATTTTTTAACTTTGATTTTTACTTTTAAATTTTAACCTTGTTTTTAATTGTTTTTGAACTGTGCTTTTAGTCAAGCATTGTTTCATTGTGTTGTTGTAAACTGTCCACTTGTAGGTACTGTAGAAATTGGAAAGAAAGAAAGAAAGAAAGAAAGAAAGGAGGGAGGGAGGGAGGGAGGGAAGGAAGGAAAGAAAGAAAGAAAGAAAGAAAGAAAGAAAGAAAGAAAGAAAGAAAGAAAGAAAGAAAGAAAGAAAGTAAGTCTTATCCAGGTGGGACCTTTTTGGATTAATGCAATGAAAAAGCAAAAAAAAAAAAGATGATTTAAGCACCAATTTTTTTTTCTAGTTTTAAATAATGCAATGAGACAAAATAAGAGAAAAGTCCCAGATACACATTATCATTTTTCTCCTGTTCTTTACCTTTTACGCTGGATCCTACATTGCTCCCTGGTTGGAATTATCACCATACCTACAGAAGGGAATATTCATAGCTCAGGATTTGGACTTTGGACTCCTTGGTGCTGTCTGAGCTTGGTTGTTTCCTTGTAAACATTTCAATAACCAATTAGGTAGCATCATCAATGCTTTGACGATGATCTCATTGGGTAATGAAATGTCTGCAAGAAAACAACCAGGCTCAGAAAGCACCAAGGATCTCACAATTATCACCATAAAAGATATTATGCTGCTTCCTTTTTTCCATTTCCTTTCCTTTCCCTTCTCTTCCCTTTCCTTTCCCTTACAAACAAAGTCAATGAAACATTTTCTAGCCAGGTTACTGTGCATGGTCTTTTAGGAAATATACTATGGCAAGACTGAGTGGAGAGTAGGAAAACTTTAAATAAGAGAAGAAATAACCTTTGCTGGTCTAGACAATCATATGGAAACATTAGATGGAAAAAGCAGAACTACATCTGATTGGACTGGATTCCAATAAACTGAGAAATTATAGCACTTGCTTTGCATATTGAATGACAGAGTCATAAAACCTCTCCTTTGTGGCCATGAGGACCTATTTTACAGACCTTTCAGACCTTAAGGCTATCTTCATAACGTCTCTTCTGTCAATACAGAAGTACATATTCATCCTAGCAATGTTCAGTTCCTTACCATCTATTCTGAGAGAGGGACAGTCTAACAATGTCCTTTACATGGAGTGATTTTGTAACTGTTCAGAGTTAGCTATTGAGTCAATTACCCATCTTTTATTCCTTTGATTCTTTTATAAAAACCAGGAGGCAGCTCTTATATCTACTTCTTCCTAGCTAGATGATTTGTCAGTTACAGAAATTGTTCACTTCGTACTTTTAGATTTTTCACTGAAGTTTTCCAGGAAAGTACGCTCAATTGCTATTGCCTTTAGGGGTCCCCATTACCAGGCCATGGCCTATTTGAAACCAGGCCATGTTAAGCAGTGGGTTGACATGCACATGTGTGCTCACCACTCAACTCATGCAAGCAGCAGCTAGCGAGCATGCACACATGCACTCAGCTGCATGCAGGGTGGTCTGTGGTGGGGGCCACTACTTTAGAAGATTTGGGAATTAGGCTTTGTTTTAGAGAACTGTATGAGGTTTTCCAAAAGTTAAATACCAAAGTTCCTAAAGGCAATTCTGGTTTGCTGCAGTGCTTCCTTTGTAGTAGATTGCCTAAACCTTCTTCCTCTTTTTGTGCATTTCCACTGCATTAATCCAGAAAAGCTCTTTCTTTCTTTCTTTCTTTCTTTCTTTCTTTCTTTCTTTCTTTCTTTCTTTCTTCCTTCCTTCCTTCCTTCCTTCCTTTCTTCCTTTCTTTCTTCCCTTTCTTTCTCTTTCTTTCTTTTTCTCTTTCTTTCTTTCTTTCCTCCTTTTTCTTTCTTTCTTTCTTTCTTTCTTTCTTTCTTTCTTTCTCTTTCTTTCCTTCCTTCCTTTCTATCTGTCTTCTTCTTTCTTTCAAATTTCTACATGATATCTTTTTGTTACTTTTTGTTCTTTGATTAGACTTTAAAAAAATAAGCAAATTGCATATTGAAAATTCCTGTTTAAAATCTATACTATCTTCTTGTAAATGTCAGGGTTTGAATATGTCATTGCAGAAAGTTAGCAGCCAGCCCTCTCCTAGAAGAATGAAATATTCTAGGAAATATTTAAAAAGAAGAATATTATATTTCCCTAGATGAGAAATGGAGAAACATGTTTGCTTGATTTTTTGAGGCATATACATATACGTTTAACATGAATAAACGTGACGATATTTCCCGCTTACCAGACATCTGGAAACTAGCCCTAGTCAACAAACAAGTCCCAGCCACAAAACCCGACACTGGACCCAGAACAACACAAGACGCAACCACCAATCACCCTCACCAAACTCAAACCCAAACCCATCCCATAGACCAAATGCAATCACCATCCAGAAGCCAAACCACGGCAGCATCACCAACTGCTGCACCCCTCTCCAACTCCCACACAAAGCAAACTGACACATGTCATGAACACGTGGCCAGACCGCAAACTCAGAGCCAAACCAAAGCCCGGGATGTTACACCACAGCCATCTGCTCAGGACATTACATTTCAGAATTCAGGAGGTTACAACGCAAAGGCTCAGGATGTTACAATACAGCCAACCCCCAGGAGGTTGCAGCACAGGACTCAGGATATCACTACAATAGAGCTCAGGATCACACAATCATTACACAGGTCGTTACAACACAAAAGAATAATAGGCACACAGCCAGTACCTCAGCCACACAGGATGTTACAAAACAGCCGACTAATCTGCAAACATCAACTCCATCAACTAATCAAGATGTTACAACACAGCCAACCAATCTGCTTACAGCAACAAAGCCAGCACTCCACACACCCCCACCAATATTTATAGAAAGACGGCAGCTCTGATCACGCTTTGCTCACACAAGCACAAAGCTGAAGGCACCAGCCTGAAGATGGCAAGTGGGACCTCGTCGAAACGTCACCAAGATACTCTCAATTTTACATGGGAAAAGACCCAAATACGCCAAAACCTGCATATATGTGTGTGTGTGTGAGAGAGAGAGAGAGAGAGTGTATACATACACACACAAATACATACACACACACATATACTGTGTGTGTGTATGTATATGTATGTGTGCGTGTGTATATATATATATGTGTGTGTATATATATATGTGTGTGTGTATATATATATATATATGTGTGTGTATGTGTATATATATGATATATACCGTATATACTCGAGTATAAGCCGACCCGAATATAAGCCGAGGCACCTAATTTTACCCCCAAAAGCTGGAAAAGTTATTGACTCGAGTATAAGCCTAGGGTGGGAAATGCAGCAGCTACGGTAAATTTCAAAAATAAAAAATCAGTGTTATTTGAAACTCAAAGTTATGTTTATTCAAGGGACCCGCTTAATTAAAGTGTTCTATAATATCAGTATGACTTATAATACTGCAAGTCTGCAATATTAAAATACTTGTATAGGGGATCCCCGGGATCCCCCGAAGAGATCAAATCACAACCAGTATGCCACCTTCTTGGTATATTGTTTTTATTTTCACTGAGTTTTTTAAAATGAGCATTATTTCATCCTTTTTTTCTTTATGTTTGATTGGTATCTGCAATTTGTGTTAATTCTGTTCATACATATAATATAAATGAAAACCCAGCTCTCTTAAAAAATATTTTAAGTTCTTTCTGGTGCTCCCTTTTAGAATTGGCCAACTAATATTTCTGTTCACCCAACTAATGTCAGGCAGAGTTAACTGAAAAAGTAATTTTTCATGAAAGGACATTTTCCTAGGATTTTAATTGTTCTTACTGTCAGATTGCTCGTTATTTCCAGCTTGAGTCTCCTTCTGACAAGTTTCCATTGCTTCTTGTCCTGTCCTCAGGTGCTATTGCTGCCGCCGCCTCCTCCTCCTCCAACAGCACCAGCACATTTGCTGCCCAGCGCTGCGGCTGAGGTGAAGCCGCCAAAGCTCCGGCTGGCGCCCCCGCAGCGTTGGGCGGATATCCGGCAGTGCTGTTGGAGGAGGAGGAGGCGAACCAGCCTGCCATCGCCGGCCACTGCCAGCCCCGCCGCTCTTCCCACCCCCTTCCAAGCCCCACAGTCCAGCGGATGGAGCAGCGAAGCCCCGGGGCTTCGCTGCTGCTCCCCGCATTTTCTGCACGGGGATCCCTTGGAGAGGGGATTCCAGCCTGCCATCGCCAGCCACCGCTAGCCCTGCCGCTCTTCCCACCCCCTTCCAAGCCCCACAGTCCAGCGGATGGAGCAGCGAAGCCCCGGGGCTTCGCTACTGCTCCCCGCATTTTCTGCACGGGGATCCCTTGGAGAGGGGATTCCAGCCTGCCATCGCCAGCCACCGCTAGCCCTGCCGCTCTTCCCACCCCCTTCCAAGCCCCACAGTCCAGCGGATGGAGCAGCGAAGCCCCGGGGCTTCGCTACTGCTCCCCGCATTTTCTGCACGGGGATCCCTTGGAGAGGGGATTCCAGCCTGCCATCGTCAGCCACCGCTAGCCCTGCCGCTCTTCCCACCCCCTTCCAAGCCCCACAGTCCAGCGGATGGAGCAGCGAAGCCCCGGGGCTTCGCTACTACTCCCCGCATTTTCTGCACGGGGATCCCTTGGAGAGGGGATTCCAGCCTGCCATCGCCAGCCACCGCTAGCCCTGCCGCTCTTCCCACCCCCTTCCAAGCCCCACAGTTGGACTGTGGGGCTTGGAAGGGGGTGGGAAGAGCGGCAGGGCTAGCGGTGGCTGGCGATGGCAGGCTGGAATCCCCTCTCCAAGGGATCCCCGTGCAGAAAATGCGGGGAGTAGTAGCGAAGCCCCGGGGCTTCGCTGCTCCATCCGCTGGACTGTGGGGCTTGGAAGGGGGTGGGAAGAGCGGCAGGGCTAGCGGTGGCTGGCGATGGCAGGCTGGAATCCCCTCTCCAAGGGATCCCCGTGCAGAAAATGCGGGGAGTAGTAGCGAAGCCCCGGGGCTTCGCTGCTCCATCCGCTGGACTGTGGGGCTTGGAAGGGGGTGGGAAGAGCGGCAGGGCTAGCGGTGGCTGGCGATGGCAGGCTGGAATCCCCTCTCCAAGGGATCCCCGTGCAGAAAATGCGGGGAGCAGTAGCGAAGCCCCGGGGCTTCGCTGCTCCATCCGCTGGACTGTGGGGCTTGGAAGGGGGTGGGAAGAGCGGCAGGGCTAGCGGTGGCTGGCGATGGCAGGCTGGTTCGCCTCCTCCTCCTCCAACAGGCAACAGCACTGCCGGATCCAGTTGTAGACTCGAGTATAAGCCGAGGCGGCTTTTTTCAGCCCAAAAAGTGGGCTGAAAAACTCGGCTTATACTCGAGTATATACGGTATATATATATATAATCAGCTATCCAGAATCACACATGCTTGGCAGTTCTGCTTCACCATTGGAACTGAACCCAGATGGACATTCCTCATTCCCATGCCTCAAGATCATAGATTTGACCCTAGTATCTAAAGTTACAACATAGGAAAAAATGCTGTCTAAAGTCTTGGGAAACAAGTGTCACTAAATTTTAACTGTATTTTGATGGGCCAGACTCAATTATAAAGGACCTTTTTATACAGCAAAGTTTCCACAAGGCATATGCCACTTTCATCTAAATGTTATTTACCATCTGGATGTAAAACGTAGCTGTGTGTCTTTATTTTATCCAATAGGCCTATTCCTCTTTTCTGTTCTCACTTCCTTGAAAACTGTTTTATTTCATTTTCATTTTCCTTTTTATACAATCACTTATATACTGTGCAATTAAGAAAGCAATAAACACAACTCATCTTCTATTCCACCATGGAAAACCAACATAACACTTCAATCCTCCATACACCCTTTCTTCTCCCCCTCCAACTTTCATTTCTCCCCTCCAGCATTCCCCTCTTCTACTTCCCCTCCCCCTCAGACATTCCTTTCTCCCCTTCCCTCCATCTCACCCTCCTTACATTCCCCTCTCACTCCCTCTTGACTCCTCCCTCTTCTTTCCCTCTACTCCTCACTTCGGTGTATTTCTACTATTCATTAATCTATTCAGTTTGTAATTTACACTAAAATTATGAGAAAAGGAAAAAAAAGGAAAATAAAAGGAAAAGAGAAAAAAAAGAAAAAAGAGCAACAGTATACAAGTGCATTCTTATTGTTTTGGAAATTGAAACTATATTTCCCGCCGCCCCCCCCCCCCCCCGTGAACCTCCCTCCCTAGCCCCCTTCCGACTTCCCAGATCCCATTCCCGGCATAACTCTTTATCAAACACAGTCTGGAGTATATTAAAACCAAATAGATTAAAAATTAAAAGATAAAAAATAAAGGAAAAAAGAAAGGAATAAAAAAAAAAGAAAAAAAGGGAAAAATCAATAAACTCTCTACGTTAAGCTCAGCTTCCCATCATTATTAAAACTTAAGCAATGTGCATCATTCCTAATCTCAGTTAATTTATTACTTGCAGGATTTCAAACTATGTTGAAACCAAGTGAGTTAATCAAATAAAGTTCTACTCTAGCTAGGGGCCTTATCTCTTTATCTAAATATGTGTCCATTTCCAAACCTTTAATTTGTCCCTTTTACCTCCTTCTCTATAAAGCAATTTAAACACCTCAAATATTTCTCTCGGTTTCCATTCCAACTCCTCTCATCCTGCCTCTATCCGTGTCCATATATATATATTATTATCATCCGTACTCCTCTCATATTTGCTCCGCCTTCCTTCGAACTCCCTGAGTATATCCTTCCAAACATTATATTCAAATAACAATTTCTATAAAAATCAACTTACTTTCTGGCTCAAAATAAGCTCTAATTAAACCTTCACTACCCTCCCGTCTGCACCACACTTCCCAACTCCATTCAACCTAAACCACAATCCAGAAACATCACGATCTCCGCCCTCCTCACCCTAGAGAATAAATCATAAACAATTTATATCTGTTCTCACTTCCTAAAGAGTGAATGATCGAGGATTCCACAAAACATATCTTGATCGTGCTTTATATCTGCAGAATTGCTGGAGTTAACTGCAATTCCTACTTATCATTTCCAGAAGAAAATCTTGGAGATCCCACTTTGCATTCCCTCCAGGTTCCTTCAAGCATCCTGAACTTTTTTTTACAATCTTGTAGCAATTAGGGATAAAATGAGGAAAGAGAAGAGGCTTAGACTCTCAGCCTATTTTGAAAACTGCTGTACCTGTCCAGCAGAACTATTTTAATGACTTTTCTGTCAGTCAGGTGCAACAACATGTGCTGAAATTGTAGTCTGTGTACCCAGGCATTTTAGTTACAGTTAAAATGTATATTTAATAGCACTATCTCGGAAGGACTTTAAGAGGCTGCCAAAAAAGAGGTGGATTACATGTGTTAGGTCTGAAGCTGCTTATTTAACAAAGTAAAAACAAAAACTGATTTAATACGAGGTATGAATTCAATCTCCATTTGAATCTCAGATTTCTAAACCCATTTGGCTTTGAACCATTCATCTGCACAACCTGAACATTTATAAATGAAGATGAATTCAAAGGGGCTGTCAGTCTCCAGTAAATCTGCACAAATCGTGCTTACTTTGTAACAGTTATATTAAACATTAGAATTGCTAGGAAGGGGAAACACGGCATAATACAATCCCTCAGAGCCCCCGGGGTCTGCAAGTTAAGAGAAATAAAATAAATGTTTAGATTCCAGGGAAATGCTATTATGTCACTTCTATAACCAGCAAGGGGAGAATTCCTTGTTAGTGCTGCTACAGTGAAATTAATTACTTAAGAGGCAGCCACCACAAATCTGATCATTGAACTGGAAGAGGCTATCTGGACCATTGATTTCAATTCCCAGCTCGATTTTAGAATCCACATTCAAGCATCTTTCAGAAATATCTCTCCAGTCCCCGTTTAAGGGCATTCCATAAAGAGGAACACACAATGTCCCCAAATAGTTGGCTCCATTTTCAAATTACTCGTACTATTAAGGCGTTTCTTCGCTATATTTGATATGCACAACAGTAGTTAATTTGAACTGCACTTTAGTGAGCCTTTCAGAAGCACAATGCAATACTTCCCCCATCTGGATCCAAGCTGAGTTCCTCTTTGATCAGTGGGCAAGAACTGTGCAAAACTGTAGTAGAAACAGGCATGCTGATGAAGAAATGGTGGGAGGAGAAGGAGGAGGAGAGGAGGAGGCGAAAGAGGAGGAGGAGGAGGAGGAACAGGGGAAAGGGGAAGAAGAGATGTTCCCTTCTTCAAAACATGGGGGAGGAAAACACAGGCCACGCCATATAAATAGTTGTTACTGAAAGCAGTGCTGTCTCGGCATTCAGGAAAGAGGAACCGCTGCATTAATTATCAAGTAATTTAGAAGCTGCTTAAATAAGGAATGGAAGCAAAAACATACCAAGGATTAAAAATAACAAGGCTAACATATGAAGCAATGCAAAGCTGCTGATTAAAACCTACCACCTGCCATGTAGAGTGGCACCTGGTATTGAGCACGACCAGAATAGCAGCTGCGTGTTTGGAGTAATGAATGTCATGGCAGCCTGCTCGCCCCCACCTCCTGTCTCTGTTATGTAAGGTGTAAGGCAAATGTGAACTAAACTGATGGCAAAATAAGGCTTTTGTTTGGGAAAAAAAGTGGGTGAACATGTCATTTAGAGATGGGGGGAGAAGAAGAAGAAAAAAGTTTAAAATGAAACCTCTTAAGAGTCTGAGAGTGAGTTATGATTGGCAAACCCTGTTGCCGCTTGGCAAATACAGGGTGTACCTTAAACAATTTATTATGCAAATTGCATGAAATGTTTGAAGTGGTTGCTGTTTGTTTCTAAACACTTCCGTACTCATTTGACACATGACCTTTGAGCATTCTTAAAGAGAGTTCTCTCTTTTAAAAATAATAATGCAATCCTAAATTGCATAAAGCCAATGCAATCCTAAATTGCATTAACAGAGGTATACAATCAAGATCAAGCGAGGTATTAATACCACTCTATAAAGCCCTAGTAAGACGACACCTAGAGTACTGTATCCGGTTTTGGTCACCACACTATAAAACAGATGTTGAGACTCTAGAAAAAGTGCAGAGGAGAGCAACCAAGATGATTAGGGGACTGGAGGCTAAAACATATGAAGAATGGTTGCAGGAACTGGGGATGGCTAGTCTAGTGAAGAGAAGGACCAGGGGAGACATGATAGCAGTGTTCCAGTATTTGAGGGGTTGCTACAGAGAGGATGGGGTCAATGTATTTTCCAAGGCCAGACAAGGAATAATGGATGGAAACGCACCAAGGAGAGATTCAGCCTAGAAATAAGGAAGAACTTTCTGACAGTGAGAACAATCAACCAATGGATCAGTTTTTGCCTTTGGAAGTTGTGGGGGCTTCATCACTTGAGACTTTCAAGAGGAGATTGGACTGCCATTTGTCTGAAATGGTGTAGGGTCTCCTTCTTGAGGGGGTGGACTAGATGACCTATAAGGTCCCTTCCAACTCTGATAATCTGTTAAACTCTGTTAACTGACATATGAGGCATGAATTTGGGTGCACCATGAGTGATCTTTGATCTGGAGACATATTTCTGCATATGTGAAAATCCAGCAGAAGATCAGTTCCACCAAAGTGTGTCCTAGCCTTTATATCAAGTCAGACCATCCACAATATTTAACTTACTTTCAAACCCCCCCCCCCCTTATTTTCTCCCTATGCTGAGCACTGGTTGAAACATCTATGAGCTGGCCACTTGCTCTGCCACTGAGCTAAGTGACCTGTTGCTGTGATTATTAATTATTGCAAAGCCACAGCATAACTTAGCTTTCTATCATGTAGTCTCATTGTCCTAGTTGCCTTCTGAACTATGTCTGATAGAATTCCAGCCCTTAACCGCATTTGGGACCAATGAGAACGTTCTGATCCACATATGAAACCCTCAATGACGTTGCTCCCTCCACAAACCACAAAACTACCACCATTTCAGTTTACCAATGACTTGTTATTGTGAAATGCAATCCAAGTTGTGTGATAGCTCTAATCCTTGTTTCATGGTAGATGGAAAGTTTCATGACCAAAGAGTCTGGTTGGCACATTTTTCACTGTTGTGATTTACCAACTATTACATTTCCCCCCTTGTTGTCTTGGAAGGCCCAACTGCATTCTACCTGCCTCCCCCCGCCCCCGGGTTCAACCATCTTATTTCCTCTTCTAAACTTTTGTTTTCCTCCTGGAGGCTCAAAGTCTGTTTCTTCTTGATAGTGCAAAAAACATTTCTACCTTCCAGTGGGTACAAAATAATTTTTATATCTCTTGCTTCTGATAGAGGTCTAATGGTTTGCATCTTTATTTTTCTTACGGAAAGTTCCTTTCATTTTATGTTTCTCTTACATTGCCTCTCCTTGGAACTGATAAATCTTTCTCTTCTTTCATCAGATAGCAAGTATTTTAACTTTTTCTTCAAGGGCCACCACAAGCTTGGAGTCTTTGCAAAATATATGTCAGGTTGTTTCTGGGAAGGAATGAAAAGTTGTCTAAAGCATTTCAGGTCACATCAGAAACCCCTACCATTTATCTTCCGTTGTTGTTGTTGTTATTATTTTATTAGGCTCCTGTGCTAGCCAAATACACTTAGAGTGAAAATTTATTAGGAACCTCCCCTGTTGAACTTCATTGTCTGACTCTTGTTTGCTGTTCCTGTATGCTCATTTTACAAGCAATTTTGTTTTTCCAATGCTTAATGCACAAGCAAAGTCATTGCGGACTAAGTCATAGATGACTTAGCCATGACTGTTAAAAGTGACAAACAGCCTCAATACTATTGCCTTGCAACAGACAATACATCCACCTTGAGCATGCAGCTGCTGAACACACATTCATACAGATCCTATCCAATAAATCAGAGGGGAAGAAGAAATCTGGAAAGTATTTACGCTCTGAATTAACCTGGTTTAACACTTAACTGTCTAAGGAACTCTGCGAAGGTCAGCTTGCCAAAGTGTTAAAAATTACTATTATAAGATTTCTCCTTCCTGCTTCTAAATGACATTGTCAGGCTTTCAAGAAAATAAGGAACAACCCATTTAGGTCCATGGAATTCATTCATTCATTCATTCATTCATTCATTCATTCACTTGAATGGAGGCCCATCTCAGCAATTGAATCTGAGTAGTGAACAAAATTAAAAATAAAATAAAATAAATACAATAATTAAAGTACATAACATCTGTAAGTAAAGAAATACACCATAATCATTAAACTCAAGAAACAGATCTCTGCACACACTCAAGGTCCTAGGCTCAGCCATGTCTTATACACCTGGAAGCACATTGACAATCAACACAGCTCATGAAATAGTGTTATATGTGCCAAAGAACTAGCACTTTTTACCACCAATGTTGCTGTATTCTGCACCAGGTGAACCTTCTGAATATGCTCTTCAAGGGCAGTCCCATGTAAACCACATTGCAATAGTCCAGAGGAGCATGAGTGACAGTGAGCAGACCTTCCCAGTTCAGGTATAAGTGCGACTGGTGCAGAATCTGATAGTGTATGAAGGCCTTTATAGCCATGGCTGCCCTTGCTCTTTGAGCAGGAGCTGTAAGTCCTGGAAGGCCATGAGATTGGGCACTGGGTCTGCTTAGGCCATGCCACCTCATCCAAAATCAAGGAGGGAAGGTTCTTGGCACCACAAGGCCCAAATACCCAAAGCCATTCAGTCTTGCTTGGGTTTGAATTGACATACTTGGAGAAAAATAAAAATCTAATAAAAATGATTCTTAAAAATAAACATGGCAATGCTGGTCTGTCCCATGCTACAGGGGATCAAGATGGACAAAATATACAACAGATATGTTGGCCAAGAACCAATAAATTAAAACTACGGAGACTCTAAAGAGAAAATGTTATCCAAGCCAATCTGTAGATCTAAAATCAAGAAACATATTGAATACAAGAAGGATCAGTGTAAGGGAGCTGTTCCTCCCAGGAAACTTGGTTCTGCAATCTGCTCCTGTTCTGTCATTCAGTCCTCCATTCTTCCATTCAGCAGCAGAAGAAAGAGGCTGAAAATGTTGTAAGGGCTAGTTCTGTTTTAGCTTCCACTCCCTAAGTTGAAATGTGGATCACAGCCAGCAGCTCAAGCTCTTTGTATCATCCCCTGACATCTCCACTTTCAAAGAACACAAGGCAGACATGACACAAGCTTTGTCAGCTTTGATGTTGCTGGCACAACAACTACTTCATTTATGACAGATCTTTTTTAAAAAAGATATTTTTTTCCCTAGCAATTCTTTAGGTGCACAGCCCTCTGCTTGCTCGGTGGCAAAGACTTTCATTGCTGTTAGGATGAAGTACTCTGTTCATCAGCAACAGAGACACCAAAACTGAACTCATTGTGATCCTTGTCAGCTGTACTGCAAACACAAGAACTATGCCCCTGTTCACTGATGCCCAGCAGTGTTTGGTTTTCACCCAATACAAAATGGGATTGTGCTACTTCTTTTGAAATGCAGTAAGATTTTAGGTAGTTTACAGACAATATATAGATATATGCCACGTTTCCCCAAATATAAGACTGGGTCTTATATTAATTTTTGCTCCAAAAGATGCATTAAGGTTTATGGGAAGTAAGTTAGGTCTTACTTGTGGGGAAAATATGGTACTAAATGTGTCCATCTGGCTGACGATCTTAACTGGGGCTTATTTTGGGGGTAGAGCTTATATTACGAGCATCCTGAAAAATCATGCTAGGGCTTGCAGATTAGAAAAGTTATAATGCTACGGTCATGAAAGTCAAAACACTCAGTCATAATCTACAAATAAACATGATGTAACACACTAAGGACATTACAATTTGGATGAGATACTAGAGTTATTTGACTTATTTCATGCATGTGCAAAATGACAGTGCACATGCTGAAAGACATAAATGGTATGGATAGATTTTGCCCATTGAATTTAAAGTCCACTGAAACAAGGTATGTTAAATCAAAGTTTTACTATTACTAGAATAAACAGAATCAATGAAATGCTTAACTGTACGTGACGGTGTTTGCCATCAGACTGAACTATAATAAATGGAGTAAGGACTGAAGAATGTTTCATAACTTAGTTGTGGCCACTGAGGAGTCAGGTACAAGGAAGATAAACAAACAAATAAATAACACAAGTGTTAATTTGACAGTGTCCATGAGTAAAGCACTTATCCATCATTGTTGCACTAGACAAGCAAGTAATGCCGAGATGCGGTTCTATAGACATCTCCAATAATGGTGACATGTAAACTTTTTTGCACTAGCTGATAATCTGGCCCTTTCTCAGTTTTAACATTATTAAAAAGGCTGAAGGTTCAAAGTCAGAAGCACATGAGCTTTCATTGTCCTTCATGCACAAACGCATACTGTATATGCACGTTTGTGGAAAGGGATACTAGATACTGAACACAGTAAAGTGCAATTGACTCTCTTCTCTTGTCTCTGAATTTAGGGATCATAACTATCCGGGTCCAGATTATACTTGGTACCATGGATACTAAGGGGTATAACCAATGACAAACCACTAGATTATAAATTAAGGTGGTGTTCTTTAACTGCAGTTTAAACCATTGTACTTGTTGGGACAATATGTAAACTCAACCACAGTACATTTCCTTATTTAAGGAACGAGATTTACCCTTAGGTATAACTTCCTTCTACATATAAGGGCTCCAGCTGCAGCTATTAAATACTGTGTCTGCCTGTAATAAAATCTTTCTAATGCATGATTTAATTATGGATGAGAAGACAGACCTGACTTGTATCACCGAAACCTGGGTGGGGAAGATAAATGGGAGTTCCTCTTTTTGAAAGCTGCCTGTGTAGGTTTGAGGTTTCGCATTAGCTAAAGGGTTACGGTTAGTCAAAGTGAGGAGGGGGCTGCTATTGGCATCCATAATATTCCGCTGGCGTCAAGAGGTGCTGTCCTGCAGATAAATAGATATGAGACTTTGTGCATCGGTTTGGCAGCTCTTATACTGCTACTCATATTTGTACAGCAGCATTCATGCTAATCAGCCTGAGTTTGCCCAACTGGTACAATGTGTTTTTCCTTTGTAAACATTCTAGAGCAGTCCAAGACTTCATGGATCCCAGACCTGATCCAACTTATTGAGCAGTTAATGTATATGAAGGCAGATGTGACATAATTTGAAAATGAAAGTTACAGATCTTTGCTCGGTATCATGCCCCACTCATTCTGTTTCCTGTAGAGTTCAAAGATCTATTTGCAGTTAATTGGTTTATTGAAGAGCTCAGGAAGAAGTGGAGGAAACATCTAGAACACCAAGTCCGATCACATAATTATATGAGCTCAGGTTCGAGCCCAAATACTAACACTGGTCAAAGCTGTCTAGTGGCCTTTTAGTCTCATTCCATTGTAGGAAAAAATATGTGCCAAGACTACCTCAAAGACTATTATGAAGAATTCTCATAGCATTCGACATATAAAACTGGCCACAGTCTAGGGGAGCTGGACTGTCCCTGGATAACACCAATGGAGATGCCTGGGACCACATCTTGTAAAATTATCTCAGATTACTTTGTGCCTGTAAATCCCAAGGAAGTAGATAGGTCTCTTTGAGTTTTAGCTTGGCTGCTTCTTAGTTGGGATTTCCACAATAATATTGACTATACTAATGTGCTGCTCAGACCACAAAAAAGGGGTGAAAGGACTTGTTCTAAGTTTACTAAATACTCAAAACGACAATTACGCAAACAACGAGATCCCCATTATCAGTGAAGAGAGCCAATGTCTTAGAGCTGTGAGAAAGAAAGTTTCTGTGTAATATATTCAGGCCTGCAAGAAAAACTTTGACACATTCTAACATATATTAGTTCTAAATTAGTAATACTTCATGTCCTATAATTCTAGTACTGTTATTCCTTTAATTTTAATAAAGCGTACTTAAAAGAATTTGTAAGAATTATGCTTGGAGGAAAAAGTTTTTGGTTTAGAGAGTTGCAAAAGGCCTGACAACGGATGCACAGGGTTGTATCACCTGTCTACTGAAAAAGATGCACGATGAGCAGTAAACAACAATTAAAGTGAAACAGTTCAAAAGTAGTGTATCTCCCCCCATTCTGGGGGTGTGTGTGTCATTTATTTGATTTATGTAAACTGGAATTAAAATTTCTGGGGGGAAAATGGCAGTCTCATATATACTGCTTGTAACATTTTGACATCTGGAAATAAGGAAGACTTAACAAATCTCATGCCAAAGATGAAAGAAGACAATACCAAAAGCCAGAGACTGTTCAGTAGATTCCTTCTACTTGAAAGGAAGTCTAGAAAGAAGACAAATCTAAACAGAATATTAAAGCACAGAGATATCAAAATGATATCGAGGTAGTACGGTTCAGACTAAAATTCTCCCATTTGCAGCATATCTCACTGTAAAAGTTGGACCACCAAAAAAGCTGAAAGAAAAAAAATATATGACTTATTTGAATTGTGCTGGAGAAAAATATTGTAAATATCTTGTTGACAAGAAGAATCAATTATTCATAATCAGATGGAATACAGTCTGCCTGATCACCAGAAGCACCATTAATGAAACTAAAACTCACGGTAAATATTTGGGCACATTATGCAAAAGCAACACTCTCTGGAGAATAGAATTCTTTATTGGCTGAAGTGTGATTGGATACACAAGAAATTTGTCTTTGGTGCATATGTTCTCAGTGTACATAAAGAATAATAAAATAGAACCCTGTCATCAAGAGTCATAAGATACAACACTTAGTGATTGTCATAGGTTACTAATAAGCAATCAAATTATACTAGGAAACGAATAAAACAATATAATTTTTAAAGATACTGATTAAAGTATCATTAAAGACACATACCTTGATGCTTAAAAAACAACCAAGACCATCAGAAAATCAAAGTGACCAAGTACCATCACTGATGAAACAAAAAGGACCTTACAAGTACTCAAAGATGCAATTACTGAGAGACAATCCCGGTAAAATGAGATTTACTGGAACACACACAAAAATCAGAAGTGATTGCAAATTACTTATGGAAGATTTTGCTGACCGCCCCAACATTTATAATCAAAGTGAATTCTTTAGTGCACATACAGACTAAAGGCCACTAAATAAGGACCATCAACCACAGGTATTCTCATTTAGCAACCACAATTGAGGCAGGGAACTGTGGTTATTTTAGACAGCCACTTCTGTTTGCAATTTCACTGTGGAAGAAAAAAGTGAGAATGCCCTCCAGGTTTTCTGCACTTTTAATAACCCAATGTCACAAGCAATTAAAAAAAATGCCTCCAGAGTTCAAAAAACAAATGTTGGCCAGCCAAAGAACCTAGTCATGTTTGATTATTTGCTGCACACAAAGATGAATTAAACTAAGTAGAGAAAGAGATCACTCATTTGAGTATGCTGTGCATAATGAATCTTGAAAAGGCTGAAGCTAGTAAATAGGCACCAGCATTTCCCAAGCTGGAGAAAGATGTTACGTAAACTTATCTGAGGAACCTACCAAGGATTCATTAATTCAAAATGGTGGGAAGGAGGAATTTTAACGTTTTCTATCTCTGGAATCTGCCCCCCCCCCTTTCTATTCTTATTCTACAGCATTGAGATTTCCTAGGAGTCTCTCAGGCATATCACAAAAGATGTTGAGAAACTAATTTTACAATAACTATTATTACCAAGTCATGGCTCATTTTTATAAGTTTTAGTTTAGCAAGCTAACAAAGGCGAAAAAACATTAAATTCTTTATCTCTGAGTTTCCTGGTAAAATCAATAATTATTCAGAGAAGAGATGGGGTTTTTCCCCCTGCATGTAACAGGTTTGGACATTTTTAATTTTAATGAGTCCTTAAGCCGACAAGGGTTTTTGTTTTAAAAAACGTTTAGAGCTCATTACATTTCAAGGTTTAGCAATATAAAAGTATAAATAAATGAATGGAATAACCCAAGGACTCTTCACAGAGTTATATTTTATTAATGGGACTTAGCATTAATAGCATTTTCTTCCAATAATGCGGCTACATTCAAATATATAAATTTGACATTCAAATATATAAATTTGTAGTATTTACATAAGAGTGACTACATTTAACACTGAATAGAGTACTTGTGTTTGTCATCCCTGGCAGTTAACAAGTAAAAATGTTTTACTTGAATGAGATCCAATATTTTCTACTAGTAAAAAAAAGACCAGGTGTTTTGATATCTTGCTATAATCTATTTAATCTAGCTCAAATTGTCACTTCTCTCCTATCAAGTTTGTTCCATGCCTTATTCATAAAACATGGTTTCTACTATTACCATACATGATCTAAAAGACGTATGAAGAGACATACAAATGTAAGTAATATCCTCAGTGCATATTTGAGCCAAAATAGTGTAACAGATTTAGCTTGTAAATGGGGGAATCCCAGGTTTTTGCATAGGATTTTTGCTGTAGAGAAAACAGCAATTGATATGATATATGCTGCCCAGATTTCCTTAAGATAGGCAAACAACCAATGAAGTAAAATTTGAAGACTTGTGTAAGCAGGCATTTCATTGTTGAAAAATAAAAATGTTTATATAAAAATAAATTCTATGTATATTTTTAAATAGGTGCATATAAAAACATTGAGGCTGCAAGCCTAAAGACACATACCATTCCATTTAAATAGTATCATAAGACTGAAATTCTAAACACAGTTACCTATATGACATTAGTAAGATTTGCATAATTATAGAATAACTTTTTAAAAAGTTTACTCTAGGTTTACTCAAAGTTAACATTTTATGTCATGAGCCAAGGTGGCGCAGTGGTTAAATGCAGCACTGCAGGCTACTGCTAGATCAGCAGTTCAGCGGTTCAAATCTCACCGGCTCAGGGTTGACTCAGCCTTCCATCCTTCCGAGGTGGGTAAAATGAGGACCCAGATTGTTGGGGGCAATATGCTGACTCTCTGTAAACCGCTTAGAGAGGGCTGAAAGCCCTATGAAGCGGTATATAAGTCTACTGCTATATGTCATGAATTTAAGCACAAAATCTAGTGACAGGCCTGAATAAAGTCAATGGGCATCCTTCTAATTTTAGTGGTTATTACTAAGTAAGTCTACAGATACAACTAGATCAGATTAATATTTTTGTTTGTAGGTTTCAATTAATTCAAACTTGTTATATCAGAAGCTGGGGGAGGGAGAGAGAATTTTATAAAGAATATATTGATCACTTGTCTCCATTTTCCAGCCTGTTAAGGATAGAATCTATATACACCTATCAAGAGGGCAAAGAATGTCAACATCAATGGATAAAACTTTCATAGAAACCTGTACAAGTCCTTTCCTTGGAAAGAAGAAAGGAATGATGTGGTTTTATTCAGAAATGGGTCCTTATGATTTCAGTGGAATTAAAACTGGATAAAGCATTTTCAATGTCCAATAAAGATTGAAATCAAAAATTACTGAAGATTCGAAGACCCTCCAAAATCAATGGAATCCATTTGTTAAGGTGTGCATCTAAGGTTTGCTAGAGTCCTTTTCTTTTCTTCTTTTTTTATTTTTCTTATAAATTTTAACACAATATACTTACTATACAATGATACTGTAAGTTGGGGTCCCCAACCCCCAGTCCTTGAACCAGCACCGGTCTGCAGCATGTCAGCAACCAGGCCACACAAACAAAGAAAGCCCCATCCACGAGATGCAGGCAGCACATGAAACCACACACCCTCCGGTCCGCGGAAAAACCTGTCTCCACGGAACCGGTCCCTGGTGCCCAAAATTTTGGGGGTCAATGCTGTAATTTATTTATTTAGTGTTAATGGTAGTTTCTTTACACTCTATTCTTTAGAGAACTTAGACTGCAGGCAGTCTTTACAATCATTGATTTAGTGAGCGTAAAATCCGATTGAGATCATTTTAACAAACTGCATCACTGTTTGGTTTGGTGGCAGCAGTGCCTCAGATAGAAGGTCCATACAGAGAGGGGTAAGGACAGCCGAGAAGATTATAGGAAGCTCGCATCCCGTTATGCAGGATACTGCTTATAAGCGCTATGTGCTTAAAGCTCAATGTATTGTCAGGGACACCGCACATCCACTTCATGGTCTGTTTTTGTTCCTCCCCTCTGGGAGGAGGTTTCAAAATATTTCTAACAAGACTTTCAGATTCTGTAACAGCTTTGTTCTCTATGCCATCCGTCTGCTAAACTTGCAAGATTTGTTTCTCTTGCCAGGTGCAGGTATACATTCAAACGAGACTGTGTTGTTTCTCTGTGCCATATATGTGGGTACATGCATATTTAGGTGGCGCAGTGGTTAAATGCAGCACTGAAGGCTACTTCAGCTGACTGCAGTTCTGCAGTTCGGCTGTTCAAATCTCACCGGCTCAGGGTTAACTCAGCCTTCCATCCTTCTGAGGTGGGTAAAATGAGGACCCCGATTGTTGTTGGGGGCAATATGCTGACTCTGTAAACCGCTTAGAGAGGGCTGAAAGCCCTATGAAGCGGTATATAAGTCTAACTGCTATTGCTATTGCTATTATTGTCATGTTTATGTTTATATTAGAGGTGGAGACCCTTTGAGAGCTGTATTCAATGTAATTTCATTTTAATATACGCCAATCAGTGTACATTCAAAGTGACAATAAAATTATTTTAAGTCTAAATCTAAGAACTGGTCCTTACACAATAGCAATAGCAGTAGACTTATATACCGCTTCATAGGGCTTTCAGCCCTCTCTAAGCGGTTTACAGAGAGTCAGCATATTGCCCCCAACAATCTGGGTCCTCATTTTACCCACCTCGGAAGGATGGAAGGCTGAGTCAACCCTGAGCCGGTGAGATTTGAACCGCTGAACTGCTGATCTAGCAGTAGCCTGCAGTGCTGCATTTAACCACTGCGCCACCTCGGCTCACAGCATTCCAATAGTTATGTAATCAGAATTTGGATGCTTGGCAATCAGAATGCATTTACACTGGTTGCAGTATCCTAGGCTCACATGATCACAGTCAGTGGTGGGTTGCAGGTGGCGCACCCCAGTACGGGCGTACCAGAGCCAGCCCAGAGCACTGGATACCGTTCTGTTACTCCAGAGGGCCCACATGCCCGCCCTCCTTACCAGTGTTTAAAGGCTTCCGCACTTCCGCGTACAGCGCCTGTGCGATGCTCCTCAGAGCAGCTGGAGCGCTGCAGAGTGTCGCGGAGGCGCTAATGAGCATGCCGTCTGCCCTGTTCCAACCAGTTGGAACGGGATTTGCAACCCACCACTGATCAGTTTACAATTTTTCCAGCCATCTTCCAACCAACAAAGTCAATGGAAGAAGCCAGTTTTGCTTAATGACCATCTTATTTTCTCAATAACTGATTCACTTAACCATGACCCCCCAAAAAAGGGGGTCTAAAATTGGGTGTGACTCACTTAACCACCTTCCTTAATAGCAGAAATTCTGGTCCTAATTCTGATAAGTCAAAAAACTACTTGTATTGGAAATAAAGCCTAGAGAAAGAAATATTCTAACTATATTACAGTTCAGGATATATTACAAGCATGAGATTGACTTTTTTAATCCAGAATTTGGATGAATAAAACTTTAGAAGAAGAAAAAATCTGCTGCATATTGCATCAATGTATTTGTTATATGACAAAGGTTTTAGTCTTGAGCTGATAACATAAAGTCTCTGCTATATTGGAAGTGTTTTTTTTAATGTTAATAAAAACTAGATAAGCAATGCAAATCTTGAAAAAAGACTACTGGGCTTCTCATTTCTCCCTTTTTATACATGCACCTCTGTGATTATCTGGAGACAGAGACTTCAGAGGATAATTAGAACTGCAGAAAAAAGTGTTACTACCAACCTGCCTTCCACTGAAGACCTGTACACTGCACGAGTCAAAAAGGGGGCTGTCAAAATATTTACAGACCCCTTACATCCTGGACATAAATTGTTTCAACTCCTACCCTCAAAATGATGCTATAGGGCACTGCATACCAGAACAACTAGACACAAGAACAGTTTCCCCCCCCCCCCCCGAACACCACCACTCTGCTAAACAAATAATTCCTTCACCACTGTCAAACTATTCACTAAGGATGCATTACTATTACTATTAGTCTTCTCATCGTTCCTATCACCCATCTCCTCCCACTTATGACTGTAACTTTGTTGCTTGTATCCTTACAATTCATATTGAGATTGATTTTCCTGATTGCTTATTTGTACCCTATGACTATCATTAATTGTTGTACCTTGTGATTCTTGACGAATGTATCTTGTCTTTTTATGTACACTTAGAGCATATGCACCAAAGACAAATTCCTTGTGTGTCCAATCACACTTGGCCAATAAAGAATCCAATCCTATCCTATATGCCAATTTGCACCGTAAACGTCAATAAACTTTTAAGATATGTGGACTTCAATTCCCAGTTCCTCATGCTAGCTGGGGAATTCTGGGAGTTGGAAGAACACAGATCCTAACAATGCTGAAATTGAAAAACATAGTTGTAGACGTTTAGGCCCCCTTAGAATCCAGGCTGTAAGCCACCATATTAGCCCACTGCGTGGTGTAAAGTTTTGCCATAGCAATAGCAATAGCAATAGCAGTAGACTTATATACCGCTTCATAGGCCTTTCAGGCCTCTCTAAGCGGTTTACAGAGAGTCAGCATATTGCCCCCAACAATCTGGGTCCTCATTTTACCCACCTCGGAAGGATGGAAGGCTGAGTCAACCCTGAGCCGGTGAGATTTGAACCGCTGACCTGCTGATCTAGCAGTAGCCTGCAGTGCTGCTTTTAACCACTGCGCCACCTTGCCATACTCCTTATCAACTCAACATCCCATTCTCCATCCCATAGACGAACTGGATCTTCTACGCATGCCCAATTACGTTTCCTAAGCAACCGCTTCTTTCAACTTCTTCAAAGCCTACAGGGGCCTAAAGGAGCAGACGCTCTAGTTCCGGTTTCCCCCTCGGCCGCTCCGCCCCGCGCAGGCTACGGAAGCCGTTGGCATCCAAGCAGTAAACGAGGAACGACTTTTCGGCGCACGCGCGCTTGCCTAAGCCTAGCCTCACCAAGAGAGGTGTGGGTGAAAAGGAGGAAAAAAAAGCGAATGGTGAGGGGAAGCGGAAGCGGTGTGTGGCGAGACCAAGCGGTTTAATTACACCCGCCCCTCCACCTTTTTTTTTTCCTTCATGTTGGTCGCGTTTCCCTTTTTCCGGCCTCCTCGCGCCCAGAGTGCCTGTTATTGGGAGGCGTAACCGTCGCTCGCGCGCGCCCCCCCTCCCACGAGAAACAGCGGCCTAACCGTCGATTCCGCCGCCGCCGCCCTTTTCCGCTGCAGCCTCGCCTCGCCCCTTCGCCCGAGCAGTATACCGTGGCCTTTGGCGCCGAGTCCCGGTCAGGGCGGCCGCCGCTATCATGTCCGACAAGGAGTTCATGTGGGCCCTCAAAAACGGCGACCTGGACGAGGTGAAAGACTACGTAGCCAAGGTAAGTGGGGGGAGAAGCCGGGCTAGGAAGGCCCGAGGCTGGAGATATTGTCCCCTTTGAGGCGCGGGGGGGAGGGTATGGGGTCTATCTCTCTCTCTCTCTCTCTTTCTCACACACACACACATTCCGGGCGGTTTTCCCTTCATAGAAGGCCAAGGTGGGAGACTCGGGCCTGTCTGGAGGCGCCTTCTTCGCGGACGAGGCCTCCTTAGTAGCCCACCGCTTTTCTCGCCCCCCGAGGGGGGGGTCTTGGGTGACGTCACTGGGGGGCGCTGGATCTTGGCAGTGATTTCACTTGGAGGCAGCTCATAAGGCGGCTTTGAAAGATGGTCGCGAGGCTCCAGGGAAAACGGTCGGTCCACGCCCACCTTTCCTTCCTTCCTTCGGCTCCGTTGAGGTGTGTCAGCTGTCATTCACACGCTCGCCCAGCAATTAATCGGGGTCTTCAAAGGCTGGTTCTGTTGGTTGGTCTCGTAGTGCCTGGGGCAGGAGTATTAGCGCATCCTTATTCTCTCTCTTTAATTGAGGCTGCAGCCACACCCTTGTTCTACATTATAATTCGTTTACAGGCATGCCTGTCTCCTGATTTGCTTTTGAATCATGTACTAAACACCCCCCCCCCCGCAAAAAAAAAAATCAAACCCCTCTAAAAGTAGCAAGGCTGAAAAAGACAGACTCTGGGGTGCAACTTCCTGTTAAGTTTGTTCCTTTAATGCATTGAAGGTAATAAAATAGAAATGGGAAGAAGAGAAGGGATTAAATAACTTTAGTAAGTTTACATCAGGGGTGTCAAACTCATGGGGGGCTGCTTAGATCTGATCTGCAGGGCCACCCTGGAAACAGCCCATTTTCTCTGGCAGAGCTCTTGGGCCACTACAGGTACCCATGATACAAGTGTTGTACAGCTGGCCACCCCCACCTCCTGAGGTCAAACGCAACACTGATGCAGTCCTTAATAAAATCGAGTTTGACACCCCTGGTTTAGATGGGTAGTTAAAGAGTGCTTAAATTGATCCCCTTTAACAAGAGTTGGTAATGCATTTGCTATGTGATAGAACATTTTCTTTTCTGTTTCTCTTACAATCTCCATTGAACCCCAAATCTGAATGGTTAGTGGAAGAGAAGGAGTACAATGGAATGTACTGTCCAACAGAAGGACAAAAGACAACATGTTAGAAGGATTCCACTATTGTGTTGCTTTTCTGTTTATGATGACCAAACCAATCTGCACAGATTTTAATTGCTATCTACTACTGAGAATAATGTAGCTAGCTGAGTCAGAAAACACTTTTCTAATTAAAAAAGATAGTTGAAAGAGTATTTTCCACCTGTGGCTTCAAAACTTTTAAGTAGCCTTGGATTATTTCCCAACTCCAAGTGTTTATCAGTGAAATTGCATTGTTAAGTCCTTCTAACTATTAACTCATGAGAGAAACTAGGTTTTTTTAAAGCACTTTGAACTTCAGAATTGCAGTTTATTGAAAGGTTATCTACCTTTCAAGATTGAGGCTGGAGAAAGCAAGGCTTTGTGTTTTAAGTGGATGGAAGACAGTAATGTTTCATCAAAATGAGGATCAAACATTCTCTACTCTCTATACAAATTACCCTGATTTTCTAGAATGGGATAGAGAAGATCTTACCTTGGGTAGAAAAAATAGAATGGGAAATCCTTGCCTTTCCTAGGCATAATTTCTCCAATTTAAGATTATTTTTCATATTGCAAATTTGAGAATTACTTGGGAGCAAAAATAGCATATGAAAATAGGATTATTTTTGTCTTTTATAGTTTTGTTTAAATATAAATTTTGCTCTGCATGTGATTGGAGTATTTCTCCAATCCATTTTTCAAGAAGATGGAAAAAATACATACTACTTCATGATGTGAGAAAATATCCTGGTGCAATAGGTATAGTATTGAAATGAGTAGTGCAGTTTTATATTTATTTATTTATTTATTTATCAGTCAATCAAATTTATTGGCTGCCATATTACCACAGAGTGGTATTTATAACCTAAAATATAATTTGAGTGATGTCCATGCATTTTCTACCATGTAATTATAATCCTATTGCAATACCACATTCCAATGCAGAAGTGTTCTCATTGTTAATGGGTCAACTGTGGGTATTTTTTAAAATCTGGAATTAGGAGTTACATGCAGCATTAAAAAGATACTATACTCTACTTTCCCCCAAAATTACCTAAAGAAATGGAGATGATAGTTCCATTTCTATATAGAATTCTAATTCCTTATGTTAAGATGGATGTTATAAAACATAATGGTAAAATAGTGAGCATACTTGTCTAAAACATTACATTTTAAAATTACGTGATTAGATAATTAACCAGTTTACAAGGAACTGGTTTCCTAATATAATTCTCTATATCTACTGTAGGTCTCTGCTAGTTGTAGACCTTAAATAGAATGTAAAGAAATTGATCTGAAGAGAATTACAGTGATAGTCACCATCATACTTCAATTACTTGTGGTTTTTTAATGGAATATGAGCAGCATGAGAATGAGAAGTTAGAATTAGGATTTGAGGGCATTTTTCAAATACTTGATATCCTGTCATACAGAAGAGGATAAAAATTAGTTCTTTGCTCCGTGAGCAGACAAGGCCTAGATCTATAGGGTTTGCAAAACAATAAATTTGGGTTGAATGTTAGGAGAAATTCAATGCTGTAAGACAGTAAGCAACAGAATCAATTAGTTAGATGAATGGACTGTCTTTTGCTGAAGGTATTTAAATAGTCTTTGAAGATGGACAGTCTTTAGTGTACTTTAGCATAGAATTATTTGCTCAGAGGAATATGAACAAGCGGGTGTATCTTCAAATATATCATAAATTTATGTGAGTTCTGTAGAAATATTTCTCTGGCAGAATAGTACATATCTTCATATATTTTATTAGTTTCTTAAAAACTGTCTTGCTTTTCAGAGATTTATTGTTTCCTAAAGTGGCTCTTATCAGTTCCTTAAAAAGCATGGTAAACAAGGAAATAAGAGTAAGGAAAAGAGAAAAATCCTTCAATGCCATGTGTGAATTGTTATTTATTTATTACATATCAATATTCCTTTGTGTACAAATGACTTAGCGACTTAGATTGAATATAGCAAAATGATTATTTAAACAACTATGCATAATACCAATGTAAATGACAATTAATAAAAGAAAGTGAAATAATGAAAAAAATTAAAATGGCAAGATCACAAATATGTTCTCCAGAATAATTATGTTTGTAATAGCTTTCTAGAAAATCCCATAGGGAAGATCCGGAGGGAAATTATTCCATGGCTGGAATAATTCTATTATTCCATCTAATCATGACTCTCCTTACACTCTGGAAGTGTGGAATCATAAGTGGCTGTTCACAGAAGATACGACAGGTTGGGCTGATGTAATTGGGTAAAGGATATCCATGAAGGATTGTATAGGTTCATGCAAGAACTTTAAATTATACTCACAAACTTATCAGTGACCACTGCAGAGCCCATAGAATTGATGTTATATGTTTCCAGCAATATTCTTCAAAGGCAGCCCTATTCAAAGTGAATTGCAGTAATTCAATTGGGTGGTAATGGGACATGAATCATTGTAGCTAGGTCTGCCTGCATCAGATAATAGCTATTCTAACTTAACAACTGTTTAGGACTATTTGAAGTTACAACTGTGCTGAAAAAAATTATAAGTCCTCATACTTAACAGTTGCAGCATCCCAGTGGTTACGTGATTGAGATTTAGGTACTTTGCAATTGGCAGGTGTTTATGTCATGTAACCCCATTTGTGTGTTTCAGTACCAGCTTCTGATAAACAGTCAGTAGAGAAGCTGGTCACAAGTCACAATCACATGATGTCTTGCTTAATAACTAGCAGAAGTGAAGTTGTTATTCTGTCTCAGTCACCTGTTGTCCACTTAGCAATCTTGTTGCTTAGCGACAGTTGCTGGTCCCAATTGTTATGTGAGGACTACCTGTAGGGGAGTAATTGATCACCAGTTGAATCTGGTGCAAAGGTGCCATAGCTTTTATCGGCTGTTTTCTCCAGCTGGAGTTGTTTGTCCTAGACAAACCTGCTCTTTCAAAAAGCATGCCTGCTCTTTTAGTACTGCAATTGATAGAAAATCCTGCGGTATAAATAGTAACTACATCTTATTAGGGTTTAGTTTCATTTGTGTCAGACACTTATAGATTCCAAACATTAAAACTGGACATTGACATCATCTCCCTTATAGTCTGAACTATTGTTATAAACATGGGTGTTATCAGCATATTGATAACCTCAAATTATGTTACCTCACCCAAATGGATTTGAAATTAAAAGTCCAAGCTGAAGAGGAATCATAGTTTTATGTTCTTTTGCTACTGTTTACTAGTCTCAGTGAGATCCATTGTGATACATTATGTTAGAATAGGCCCTCTGAAGTTTTACTTAGCAGCATTGACTCTTAATATGTAGCTTTGCTGATCTCTTACATTAGTACCTGCTATTCTTTCCAGTAGTTTTCTCCAAGCCTCTGACTCCTCCAAATACTCTCTGTGAGAGCCGTGCTTTGTGCAATTATATACTATAAAATATAGTATATACTGCAAAGATCACTCAGCTGACCATTCCACTTCTACATTTTTGTCTTTTAAAATCTTAGAATTTTGTATTTTTGTCAAGTAAAATGATTACTGTTGCAGTATATATGCAGTCCCACCCTTGCCATGTTTAAAAGCCCCTTTATGTCATGTTTTATTACCAAAATAATTTAAGATAAATTAATGTATTCATTCAATTTCTTGCTTCTGAAACATTTTTTTCTTACCATGTACCATGTTACTGTGTGAAAAGAAGGGTTAATATTGATTTTAAAAGAGCCTTTAAATGGATTGAATGAGAGAGAAGATGCATTATTGTATTGCTTTTTAGGATAGGTGGGTATCATCACACTAAAAACTATGCATATAGGAGCCTCAAGGGATGAAGGCATTTGTACTGATGAATATTTTTAGTAGTTTGATTGAATTCGGTTTTCAGAAAATAATTTACTTGAACAATAGGGAAAATGCAAAAGGCAGACTCAAAAGCAAAGATATCTGGCTTTGTTTAATAATCACAAGGAAAAGTAATAAGCATTTTAAATTATAAACTTACTGTCACACAATTAAATAATTTATCAGTCCATTTATTCATTGTATTTTTAATGGACTGATCCCAGAGTGCATTGAATGGATTAAGACAAACATTTAATTCCCTATTACAGTTTGAGATGGCAAATGAACAGAAGAATTTAAATGATTATACTTTATCGAGGGTATTATTTGGGATATGAAGCACAATATCTACATTATCTGTAATCCTTTGAATTCCTATAAAAAGTATGTTTATCAGTTCTAGAACTTTGAGTCAAAAAAAGTAATCAGCATTATTGCTTCAGTGAGTTTTAGTTCTGTCCTCTGTTAATGAAGGAGCACACTGAAAAGTATATTGTAAGGAATTGCTATGTTCCTGGAAAGTGGACATTGCTTAACATCAAGGAGATCATATTACCTGGAAATACTAAAATATTTAGATATATAAATTATTTTGTTGTTAAGCATTTATATTAAAAGCTGTGCCTATACAACTGTACAATTTTGAGTGGACACACTACAAGAAGAAAGGAGCAAGTTTCTGACAAGGACTACTTATTTTTCAATAGTATGCCCCTAAACACTATTTGGTGAAACAACCAATTTCACGCTTTTGTGTGTTTCTCAGTAATGGCTAGATAACTAAAATTACCCAGATATAAGATGAAAGAGCTCTTCTGATGGCAACATGTAGCATGAAGCTGAGAACTACATCCATACTTCAGAAGTTCTAATAATGATAAACCTTCAGGGTGTGTTCAGGTTTTGACTAGAACTTTGCATTTGCTTGGAACTAAATAGCCTACTGAGAGCATTCCATGAGAATTTTAATTTAGTCTGCTGCAGTGGAACAAAATTTCAAATATTCCAACTATTGTGAGTTCTGATGGAGAAAAATTGAAATACTGTGTTTGTTCTACTGTAAGAAATAATGGCAATTCAAAACTATTTCCTAACGTATAAAGGAATATAAGGTTATGTTGAATTATATCTAGATAAGTGCCTAGAGCAAACTTGGCCCTGCAGATTATTTTAAAATATATTTGAGTAGCACACATTGGAAATAACAGTTATGCTTTTTACAGCCTCAGCATCCATGAACTACCAGAAATCTCTGAGCCCAACAAATAATTTATTTTATTCATTTCACCACAGCATAATGTAATGAAAGCAAAAATGCTTTCATTGTTTGCCTTGAGGTTTCTTACTGTACATGTGATGGATATTGGACAATAACGTTTACATTTTTGAAAAATAGACAGTGAAGGAATCTATTTATGCCAAAGTGAAAAATTCTTCTTTCAATAGAGGTGGAGGCTGCAGATACAACCTGTCCCCCATTTTTTATGCTGCCGTTTCATCAGTCCCCAAGGTTAAGGCCACTTCATAGTTTCACCAGGAAGGCCACACACTTAACAAACCACCTAGGGTATGGGACTTAGGAATGGAAACCTTTATGTCTTAACAACTTTCTGCCTACTCACCTAACAAGCCTATCCAGATTAGATGAGAAATTAAATTTCCCTGAAGGACATACACTATATTGCCAAAAAGTATTCGCTCACCCATCCACATAATCAGAATCAGTTGTGAGTGAATACTTTTGGCAATATAGTGTATATGGAGTCTCCCTAACAACTTGCTCAGACTGAAGAAGCTACTTAGATAAACTGTGAAATGTTTTGAATCAACAAGAAAAGTCTAGTTGCCATGACTGAACTTGTAGACTATTGACCTCCCTGTTTTGACTGTTTGAAGTAAAAGATTTTACACAGGATGATTAACCTTTTTTTTTAATTTCTAAAGGGTGAAGATGTTAACCGAACATTGGAAGGTGGCAGAAAACCTCTTCACTATGCAGCAGATTGTGGACAGCTTGAGATTCTGGAGTTTCTTCTACTAAAGGGAGCTGATATTAATGTATGTTGAATAAAATCATTCAGGCAATATAATAGATAAATTTATCTATTAGATTAAGACAAATCGCTGCTTTAAATGCATAAAATGGGATACATACATTTTTCACTGCAACTTCCCTTGCCAAATTCCTATTTACGGTAAATAATTTTGCCCAAGCCAGTCTTAAAACACATTGAAGACTTCTATAGGGATGGATAATATTTGTAGCAAAAGGAATTCTTGTTTGTCAGTCCTCTTCTAGCAATATCCTGATCCAAATTTTAAGTAACTTGTAGATAAAGATTTTTTTTTGTAGCAGTAAAGACCATTTCCCCTTGCTTGCTTCACATTCTCACAATTCACTTACATTTTAGTAAAATGTAACCTGCCAATAATGTGATATTTGCATGTATCAATTTGGGTTGCTTTTTTTCAGCTTTATTTTTTTCTTTTTATAGGCTCCAGATAAGCACAGTATCACTCCACTTCTTTCAGCAGTTTATGAAGATCATATGTCCTGTGTGAAATTACTTCTGTCAAAGGTGAGAATGTGTGATAGTATCATTCTGACAATTGTACCAACTTAGTAAATTTCATTTTTCAAGATGTTTTTGTCAGAAGTTTTAAGGATGCCTAGTTTGGACTAGATACCAGAAAGAAATTCAGATAGATCAAAGAAGTTGGGTGAGAAAGGAAAGAAGAAAAGATTTAATGAAGTGCAGAACTTCTGAAACATTTGGTAATAACAAGATTTGATTTTTAGAATCACTTTCTATTGGTCATTGACTTGAGCTATTGTATGTATAACATAAAGTTTAGCATGGTTATGTTATTCTAAAATTATTTGGCTAATTTAGTAGGGTATAAGTGGACCTTATGCTATGAATGGTCATTCATGTTGATATTGTCAGTTAAAAAACCATAAGCAAATAGGAAAAATCCTATTTAAGTGTTGCACATTACATATAAGTGTTACAAAATTTAGGATATTTTGGAAAATATTGTTTTAAAGGTTCTTAGCTCAAATATATTTTTATACAAAGAGAGACCAATGTAGCAACTTTACACTGTTTCAGTTTCAAGCATGAGTGCCATTTCTATAAAGTTCAAAGAAAAAAATGAGGCTCCTGAAAACTTCATATGGCAAGGTGGCATGATTTCAATTTCTGTTGTAATAAAAATCTATTTTGATTTCATAGTTAAATATTTAATTGTACAAATATTGAATTCAGTATACTGGGAAAAAACATATTAATTTCTTTCAACATGGCTTCCTTTTTCAAGCAGTTTAGAAGCAAACATTTAAGACAGATACTGTTTCTCTGTTCTTTTTTGCTGGTTTATATTATTTCTGTCAGATACATACACAGAAAGAGAGAGACAGAATGACAAACTTTCTGAAATAAAATCTCATTTATCCCATTCTGAATTATGTAACTTATTTCAGACTGACAATTGTTAATACACCAGGTGAGAACTACTGATAGGCATTTGGGCTATGTTCACATATGCTGAACTGTAAACAATATATTTATAAGTACAATTTGGATCAGAATTTTAGTTGCTAAGTGATGCAGTTGCTAAGCAAGTCATTGCATGATCTAACCCAATTTCAGAAACATTTTACCATGGTTGTTAAGTGAACCAAATGGTCATTAAATGAATCAGTTGTTAAGCAAAGCAAGCTTCTCCAATTGACTTTGCTTTTTGGGAACCAGCTTGGAAAGTGCAAATTGCAATCGTGATTGTAAAATTTTGCAACTATTGTAAAAGCGATCTGGTTGCCTAATGTCCAAATTGTGATCATGTGGCCTTGGGGTGGTGTGATTGTCATAATTTCAAGGATGTTAGTTTTTAAGTTATTTTTTTCTGACACCATTTTAACATCAAACAATCATTAAACAGTCATACATTGGTGGTCATTAAACAAATCTGGCTTCCTCCATTGTTGTTGCTTGTTGGAAGATACCTGAGAAGGTTACAAATAGCTGTAATCATTGTAAATACATGCCAGTGGCCAAGCATTTGAATTTTTATCACAAGACAACAGGGACACTAAAATGGTCATAAATACAAGGGCCAGTTGTAAGTCACTTTTTTCAGTGCCATCAAGTCTCTCTTTTCATTCACTTTTGAACTGTAAGTGGTTGTGAAGCAGGCTGTGGTATACCTTCTCAAGTCATCATTGGATTCATTGGTCCTTTGTGATGACTTGAGTATCCCTGTGCAGTCTCCAGCCTATCCTTTTTAGGCAAGTTGGTAGAGAGGGTGGTCTGGCCCAGCTCCAGAGCAGGAATGGATCTTTTGGGCCCTTTTCATTTGAATCTCAGGCCATGGTTTGCCACAAAGACATTGTTAGTGATTCTTGCTGATTTCTTGTGGAAGCAATGATGGGGCTGGTATGTCCATTTTAGTATTTCTTGCTCTTTCAGTGGCTTTTAATACTATTGGCACAGTATATTTTTAGAACAGCTTAAGTAGGATGAGCATGGGAGGAACCATTTTATAGTAATTATCTTCCTTCCAACACCGGCTCAAAGGCCATCAGGAATCTTCAGCTGGTCCAGCATGGGCAAATAGGGAGCTTCTGGGTACAATTGAAGGTGCTGATTGCTACCTTTAAAGCCTTTAATGATATAAAGCCTGGCTATCTGAGGGACCGCTTATCTCCAGTCGTCTCTGCCCTTCTAGTCTAGCAGAATTGGTATACTCTGCTAGTACATAAGTTAAACAATGTCATCTTGTGGGGCCCAGGAAGCATGCCAATGCTTTTACTACCCTCTGGAACAGTATTTCCCCAAAAAGATTATTATAGATTCACATCTATCTCTTCAGAAATCATTACAAACTTGCTTATTCTCCCAGGATTTGGGGACAGGGTGATTGTGGAATCCCCCCCCCCCCAATTGTTTTTAAATAAATGATTCATAGTTGGTGTTTTGTTCTTTTCTCTAGAATCATCATGGAATCAGGCAGCCTGGCAATTTTTTAGATAAATATGCTGTTTACGTTGTGAATCATCAGGAACTAGTATCTACATTAGTGAACAATATGATTGCTTTGTTTGGTAATTCATATTGAAAAATATATGATAGATGCACTGCCACAATAAAGACCCTATTGATGGTATGAAGTAATGACTGTTTTTACCTTTGTTCAGCAGTATTTGGGTAAGTTCTGGAAACCAAAAGAGCTTGCAGGCTGATTGCACAGATCATCACTTGGAGAATCATGTATATAACAAAGAGTGACAGTTTTTCCTAAAGTGACAGTTTTTTTTTTTTTACAGGGTGCTGATAAGACTGTGAAAGGGCCAGATGGACTAACTGCCTTTGAAGCCACTGACAATCAGGCAATCAAAACCCTTCTTCAGTGACGGATGGACTGAGATCTAATATGTCTCTTGTGGCCTCACACTGCTGCCTGTCTATCACTCTTTGTATTTTCCAGCTAAATATTGGAGAGGGAGGGGGAAAAAAACACAGTAAATCAGTCTAGTTAGGTACCTCTATCAAAAAGAGAACATGTTTGGAGAGTAGAAATACATATAATTGGTGTCTCTTTAGGACTTTTTACCCTGAACTATTTTCCCCATTTCTAGCAAAAGTATACTTATGCTGTGGAAGGGGAGAAGAATGTGGTCTGTAATGTAGCTTGTAAATGACTTGCTGAAAGTTTTTAAAATGGAAACTCTGTTCTTTATTTTCTAATATGTAAAAGCAATTAGCAGCCCAGCACTGTTGTAACAACACCTAGTAAGCAAGGCAATGGGATAGTTTTTCTGTAGTTCTGTCCCTGTGCCTTAAATAGATTATGTAATGCTGAAGGGTTTTGCTGATAATGTCCCAGTATTTAATAATTTAATGCCATTATTAACAAGGAACAAATAACACAAGCAGGGCAAATCTCCAGCAGAGGTGCTGAAAGAATGATTAAAATCATGGGTTTTCTACCTTCTAAGATGCAAACCAATTACTTCTGGAATAGAGCTTTGAAAAACTTATTAGAGTGCCCTAGAACATTGTAAAATACACTGGAACGAAGTGACTGTTCCAGAACTGTTGTGTTAGAAGATGGTAGCTTTGCCTTCATGGTTTAAATTCAAAATACCCTAATAAAATGACGCAAATTAACTTTGTTTTAAAAAAGGCAGGAGATTCTATTCTCTTAGCATCATCCTTGCTACATTAATCTGGTTAAAAGCCTGTATCTTTGAAAGGGGATTCGATTTATTATTAAACCACTGCATCAGACGATCAAAATTATATACAAATGATAAAATAGTCCTGAACTATGACAGGTTGCATCTACTGCCCAGTAACAGATTATGGTTTATACAAGTAATTTCACAAGTCTTCAATGTAGTGCTTTAAAAATATTCACAGGTAAGGATTTGTAGTATGCTAATATCTTGATTGCGATGCTAGGTCAAATAGCATTTAGATATTCTTATTGAAAAAAGTCAATACATTTTGTATCATAATATTAAAAACTTCCCACTAAGATTTTTATTGGCTTTGAACAAGGTGTGCTGTGCAATGTTGACTGTCATCTAGGAAGTTCTGGTGTCTAGCACATTTCATATAATGAATGTAGCTTTTCAGTTTAAAACATTTAACACTATTGTACCATCCTCTCATCAGAAAAAAAAAGAAACTGGGGAAATGGACTTGTTAAGCAATGTTAATATTGCATCTTAAACTGTATCTTTTTGTCCCTTATCACAGATATCACCTGTTATACTCAGATCAGTTATTCAGCATCTGTGGGGAATAAGCTTTATTCTCCAAAGATTGTTTTAAAAGTAGATCTATGTAATATATTTTTGTATTGGTGCAGAAATGTGATATAAAAATAATAAACTTTGCATGCACAGTCTACATAATCACATATTCACCTTTTTGTGCTATGGTAAACTGAAAGATACTAATCCAATAAATTGAATTTCAGATTAAGTTTAAAATTAAACATATTTTGTCCTAATCCACACGGACTAGTTGACATTTGCCCTAAAGGGATATGAAATATTATCATTCTATTTTAGTGAAGCATAAATTATGATTATTGTTTGTTCAAATTTTTCTTCTCTTTCTCCCTCTCCCTCCCTCTCCCTCTCATCAGATATATGGAGCATTTGTGCCTCTTTCTGCCCACTTTTTTTCACATGACTCTTTTTGCTCATGTTTTCCTTGCACATCTACAGATAGATTCCAATGAATAGCTCTTAACACCTGTCTTATACTATTTGTTCAGGGCTATTAAATATATATTTGCCCTTTCTCTGCTATTCATTTAAGAAATCAGTCTTACTTTAGATTTTTATTTTATTTTATTTGTACTAAGATGTGGTTTATATCCTAAAATTGTTACCAGTTTCTGATGATATTGGCTCTTGGTGAAAACTGATGAAGTATCCCATCCCAAACCCCATTTAAGGGAGTCATCGGCACTAGTTACCATCTAGAAATCCAGTGCAGTATCAGTCTCCTTCGTTTCTGATTTCTGTTTAAGATGATTTGCCATTTTAAAACTTTCTGCTCCTCTTTGTTATAGGCATTGCTTTCATGACTTGGTTTTTGTTCTTCAGTACAATACTAAGTAGATGAATTGATGAATAGAAGAAGCTGGTAAGAATAGAATGTCCTAGTTGAGCAATTCCAGTGTTGCATGCAGAATCTTCAACTGAACAGTCTTATATTTTATAAATGGGAAAACAATCATCTTTCTACCCCAGTGTGTGGGGGAAATAGTGCTTTGTGCATTTTGATATTTGACTTTTTTCCACAATGTAACCATTTTGACAACAGTTTGATTTATCATTATCATGGTTCATAGACATCAGATTGCTAAATGATACGGTGTTTGTGTTGCAGGAATGAATGGAATAAACTTGAATTGTGTTATAGAAAAATCTGGACATTTTTGTTAGCTCTCTTTCTTTTCTACATCCTTTTCTCTAGTTGTGCACGTATGATATAATGCTTTGTAACATTTTACAAAGCAATTTACAAATCCTGTATGGAACTACTACAATTGTTCAGGTGTACTTGAATTGTTAAATTATTTCTGGTTCTCAAGTTTTTGGAAAGGTCATTTTATTAAGAAACCTGTGAGATGGTGTTAAAATTGAGACTGTTTTAGCTTCTGAGGGTGATACCTAATCATCCTAAAAGAATAGATAAAAGAAGCAAAATATTAGCCGTTTCCATATCACACATTTCTAAGAGGCATCCATTAATTTCTACATGAATCAAGCCCAGGGTTCCCCAGACTTTTTATATCATCCACCCTTTTACAAAGTTTCAAATTGTTCATCAACCCCAAATATTTATTACATTAAAATCATTTAAGTACTTTAATTAATACAAGTAAGACTCAGCTTACGTCCACAGTTGGGACCAGAACATCCATTGGTAAGCAAGGTGGTGATTAAATGAGTTTTGCTCAATTTTATTGACCTTGTTTATCATGGTTAAGTGAGTCACAACTGTTGTTAAGTAAATCATGCGGTGGTTAAGCGAATCTGGCTTCTCCCATTGACTGCTTGTCAGAAGCCAGCTGGGAAGATCGGAAATGGTGATTGACCCCAGGACCCCTGCAACCTTTGTAAACACATGCTGAGGATGCCGTTGTGTGAGGACCAGTTGACTTATTTTAGAGCCTTTGTACCTTTGAACAACTAAAATCAACGACTGCTGATTGTACCATAAAGAACAACAACATCAAAATAGATAAGTAAAATGGGCAAAATAGAAGACTTAACATACTTTTTTTCACTGAAATGGTTGATATTAATTGGAAAGATGCATCTGATGAGAGTCAACAAAGACTGACATTTAGTTGGAGATTGGAGAGGTGGGAGAGGACACTTGAGAAGTAAACAGAAATACTACACTTATGTTTATCCTTCCCTGAAAGTAAGATGAGAAAGAAGGGGGAGGGTGAAACGTCACATACACATACAATGCAAAGTGTGCTGGTGAACAAGGCCAGTAAACAACACATTGCTGATAAAAACAACGTTCCTTTTACTGGCAGTTGATCACCCAGCTATGGAAGCTGGCATGGAGTTCTTCAGAAATTCCCAATGATTAATTGATTTCTATCGACCTATCATTTATTTATCCCCTTTGACCTCTGGCCACCCAACTCTTGGACAATCCCATCTTTTTTTTGGGGGGGGGAGGAATATTAGGACCTTTGGGGCATTCTGATCCAGCACAACCTAGTCTCAGTTTCAAACTTACTGTATTACAGTTTTGCCATTTTGGCTATTTCTGTATTAAGTGGTGCATGAATTTTTGCCATCCCTCTTTTCATTCATGTTACTTATCTGGCCATTTAGATACTGCCCCATTTTAGATTATGAGCAAATATTCAAAATGAATCTCAAATCTCAACTTGAATCAGATACTTCAATATTGTGCCAAGCTTGATTCATACAGGTTTAGTAAATAGTTTGAAAGTGTGTTGGTGAGATTATTTAGGAGACGAGTTAAAAATTGTGTCTGTGAGTTAATATATTAATGCTGAAATTTAGAGCTAAAAGGGAGTTTTCTAATGCAAATGCAGCTCTGTGCTTTTTCTTTATTCTAATGTAGAGATTGGGTATCTAAGGAAAAAAAACTGCTTTATAGTAATAAAGTTATAATAACATAGCTCATGAGTTTTATGGTATCTGAGATTTTATGTTTTATCTGATAATTTGGGTACATAAATATATACTGTGATCCCATGGGACTATTAAAAAGCAGTACTCTGAAAACGGACATAAAAAGTTAGCCAGAAAGCTGAGGGGTTTCCCTGCATTTTCAATCAGTTTACAAACTGAAATGAGGACTTTCTGGGTGGAGGAAAATGGCAGACTGACACATCTCCAAAAAGTGGGGATAATGTTGAAGTGGCATCAAGCTCTGCCCAAGGAGAAGCCAAGGAGATTGCCCACATGTGCTCTGGAACAGGGGTCTCCAACCTTGGCAATTTTAAGCCTGGTGGAGTTCCTCCAGGTTTAAAGTTGCCAAGGTTGGAGACCCCTGCTGTGGAAGACAACTTGCAAGGAAACCAGGCTGCAGGAATCTTTTTTTCTACAGCAGTTGGGAGCCTTAGAAGAAATACCACACCTTTTTGTTGAAAATGATTAAAAGTGATTTGGATGATTTTTGCTTTTGTTAATTAAAAAGAGTTGAGTATGAGGAGAGAGGAAATATGTATGATATTTGAAAGGAATTGTTGAAGAACCAAGTCTTCCAAGATCGTCCTAAATACCACCAGAATGGGAGCCATCCACATTTTAGGGGAAACTCATTCCAGAGTTTAGCCACTGTGACCAAGGAGATGTACTTCTGGTTCCCAATAGACAGCAATGTTTGTTCAAGGAACCCAGAGACCACCATCTCTGCTGGATTGAATTAGCCCGTTAAATATTATAGCAATAGCAGTTAGACTTATATACCGCTTCATAGGGCTTTCAGCCCTCTCTAAGCGGTTTACAGAGTCAGCATATCACCCCCACAATCCGGGTCCTCATTTACCCACCTCGGAAGGATAGAAAGGCTGAGTCAACCTTGAGCCGGTGAGATTTGAACAGCTGAACTGCAGAACTGCAGTCAGCTGAAGTAGCCTGCAGTGCTGCATTTAACCACTGCGCCACCTTGGCTCTTTATTATGGGAGACAGGTGTTCCATCAAGTAATCAGACCCTATGCCAGGTAATGACCAGCACCCAGAAGCAACCTGGCAACAAGTGTAGCTCAGAATAGAGGTAGAATAGAATAAAATTCTTCATTAGCCAAATATGATTGGACACAAGAAATTTGTCTTTGGTGCATATGCTCTCAGTATACATAAGGAAAATAACATACATTCATCCAGAATAAAAGATACAACAATTAGCAATAGTCAAGGTTACTAATAAGCTATCAAATCGTACTAGTGAACAGATAAAACAATATAAATTGAAAGATACAAGCAACATGGTTATAGTCATAAATGGGAAAAGATAGATACTAGGAAGGAAGAGAGAGAAGAATAATAGTAATACAGTCTTAGTAAATTATTTGACAGTGTTGTGGGAATTAGTTGTTTCATAGTTAAACGAGACATGCCTATCACTGCACATTCGGGACCAGTTGAAACTTCTGGACAGTGTTCAAGGCAATATTCTGTAGAGTTTGTTGCAATATTCAATCCACAAGATCACCAGTACGTGACTGTCTGAATGAACTTCTAATACAGGAAAAGGTGTAACTAGTGAACCAGAAGAAGCTATGCAAAGAAGTGATGACGAGCTGGTAGTGATTTCAGTAAGTGAGAGCTATATTGATATTTTGCCCAGTGGAATGCACTAAAATAACTAAATCATTAGATTACAACCTTATCTTTTATTATTCTTGAAGGAGAAAATCATTGCTAAAATTTACTACACAGATTTTTGGTCCTTAGGGACTCTTAAAAACAATCTGGGAGCCTATTGGTGAAGATGATTGCCTACTATTATTCTAAATCAGAGTTTTTCAAATATGGTACATTAAATATGTGAACATCAACTCTCAGAATTCCCCAGACAGCATGGATATTTTATACACATCTTCAAGTTTCCAAATTGAAAAACATTGTTCATTGCATTAACTCAAGAAAGAGTCAAAAAGGGGTGTGAAAAATATCTAGACTCCTCATATTCTGGGCTGGTTGTTTCAACTTCTACCCTCAAAGCGACGCTTTAAGGCACTGCACACCAGAACAAGGCACAAGGATAGTTTGTCCCGAATGCCATCACTCTGCTAAACAACTACCAGTAAACCCCACAACAGTGTCAAGTTATCCACTAAGACTGGATTACTATTATTCTTTTCTTCCTTCCTAGTACCTATCTCTTTCCACTTGACTATAACCATGTTGCTTGTATCTTAAAATTTATATTATTTTATTTGTTTCCTAGTATAATTTGATTGCTTATTAGTAACCTATGACTATCACTAAGTATTGTATCTTATGATTCTTGATGAATGTATTCTATTTATTTTTATTTATGTACACTGAGACCATATGCGCCAAAGACAAATTCCTTGTGTGTCCAATCACACTTGGCCAATAAAGAATTCTATTCTATTCTACTCTATAATTGAAACTTATTTCCTTGGAACCAGAAGACAATGAAACTTCATAATACTATGCTTTGGGAATGTGCATTTCCTAAAATTGGAGGTGAAAGGAGATAACTAAAGTTTATATTGCATTTAGAAAACCTTTCCTCAGCCTAGCTTCTTATTTCCATAGCTTATGTTTAATACACCTGATTTTATGCAAGCCAAGACAATTTATTCTTGTTTCATAATACTGAGGTATGGCAAGTCATGGCATAGTGCTGTTTTATACAGCACTATGGGAAACAATGGGAAAAAAACATATCCTTTTGCAATATCCTGTTGCTTGTAATTAATCTAATCTAAGCTGTCAAGGCAGGAACAAGGATACTAATTTATATTCCCCCCCCCCATAATTATCTTTAGTACTTTGTCGAATACAGCTTGCTTTTAATAACTTGGCCAGACTGTCAAAAATATGCTGAGGCTAACAAACACATAGGAAAAATAACTGGCATTCCTCATCCATTAAGTTTCTCCTCACAATTTATCTGTTAATATTATAGCAAGCATGGTTACTTGCAAGAAAAGGAAGTAAAGGGGAAATTTGGGCTATTTGCAAAAAACAGTATGGATGCTGAATTGTTTAAGTTCTTTCTACCTGGCTTAATATGTGTCAGGGAAGCCATATACCTGTATATTTAAGGAGGAAATATATCTTTATGTAATAAAGTAGATGAAAATTTGCATCTATAAAATTTCTATTCTTAATCTATACCAGTGATAGCTAACCTTTTTGTCATCTCGTGCCAAAAGTGTGTGCGTGCCCATAATGCAATGCACATGCACCATCCCCACCCGCTCCACGCCCCATGCTGTGCATGCGTGATCCCCTGCTCCCCCTGCCCATATGTGAATGATCCACACACACCTCCATGCCCCCCACATGCGCTCCACCCCCATGCATGTCTCCTACATGCACCCCCCCACACATGTGCGACAGAGAACCTGAAAACACACTGGCCGGCAGGAGACGCACACATGCGTGGTAGAGCTGAGCTGGGGGCGACGGCTCGCATGCCCGCAGAGAGGGCTCTGCGTGCCACCTGAGGCACGCGTGCCATAGGTTCGCCATCATGGATCTATACTAACAAAGATAATAATCTTATTATATTGGAGTTCTGTATTCAGTTCTGGGCCTCGTATTTAAGAAAGTCATGGACAAGTTGAAGAGACCAAGCCTTCTGCAGAAGAATGGAGAAGACTGAAGGAGAAATAATAGTGATCCTCAAATATCTGAACAACTGTTGTGTGTAAACTGAAGTGGACTGATTCTTATCAAGACTACCAGTATTTGACATGGGGCCATAGATGGAAATCAAAACACAAAGATTCAGCAGAATATTGGGCGAACTCCTTTCAGGGCTTCAATAGAACAATCTGCTTAGAATAGATGAGCTCTATGCGGAGGTTTTCAAACCAAGGCTGGATGACCATCTATCACAGTGGTCTTCAAACTTGGCCATTTTAAGACTTGTGGACTTCAACTCCCAGAATTCTCCAGCCAGCTATGCTGGCTGGAGAATTCTGTGAGTTGAAGTCCATAAATCTTAAAGTTGCCAAGTTTGGGGACCCCTGCTCTATCGGGAAAGGGGTAGCAAAGTTTGAAATTCTACAGTGAGTATGAGGTTAATTTAGATAATCTGTAAAAGTCTTCCATTTTCTATATATATTGTACCACACTAAAGATATCAAAGCTTTCTAGCTTTTTTTTTGGCTAATCAGCCTCATTTCTACCCAGAATACTCCCAAATTATGGTAAAGCCTCCAGTTTTCAATAGCATGAATGTTTGACCTATAAGGTGCCTTCCACAATGCAAATTAGGGATGCTTTACTGACATAAGTATCCCCCCAAAAAAGAAAAAAGCCATCCATTTTCAGTCATGTCCGCCTCCTCGAAATCATCACTGTGCCCGGATGTGCCTCCTTGTGTCTTCTCAGAACCAGGAAGGCAAAGCAAAAACACTGAGCATCTGCCTCAAGAGATCTTCCTCATTTCATTCTCACCTTAAGTAAGGGCAGAAATCTCAGGATTCCCACTTCTAATGTCTGCTAAGCAATCTCATAGATGATCAAGTATTTATCTGAGCTTACAAGAACTACCTTCAGGTTAATATCTAGAGTGGCAATGTTGACATGAAGGAAGAGCCCATGAAGAACTCTCTTGCCTTTTGGCTAGTATAAATAATAAATACTCCAAAAGCTTCCACTAAGTAGTGCAAACATTTGGCTTACACATTGTTGTACTCTCTTCTCTATTAGAAATTTCAGACTTGTTCAACAGATGGTTGTTGAGGGAGAAGAAGAGTCCCTCATTCCCACTTTGTGGAGCTCAGAAGACCTTGAGATGCTGGTTCAAAAGAAGTGCAGCAATCAATATGAGCTGTACACTAATGTCACCACTATCCCTGTGTGCTGTCAAAGACCAAGTACTGTCAGCTTCATTCTTTCTCTGCTTCCCTAGGTTGTACCTGAAATATTCTCTCAGCTCCACATTCTCCTCTGCCCTTTGTCTCATATCTACAATCTTCAGAATTTCATTCCCCAGTTGGGTCTTTCCTCCTTGTTCTCAAAAATGTTTAGCAGCTGTTTTGGAAGTGATTGTGAACTGTTTGTTAGTAGGCAAAATGTTTAAATCATAACTGCTGTGAACAATTACTCCTTCAATCTGCTGCTCACTAGGGACTAGGTATGAAAATTCAAGCTTAATAAGGATATGAAGGGGGAAGAGTTAAGCTTGAGAACAAAGGGAACTACACCGGATAAGACAGATCTATAGGTTTTTGAGTGTGGCACATTCCCTTTGGTTAGAAGCATTTTTAAAAAGGAAAACTAAAGAAAATGATGGTGTAATGACAAAAATCAAAGACTTCTAAAAAATAACAGGGGCCTGGTTCTACTGAGTTTTCTAGGTGGCCAGAGAAGACTTGGTTCCCCCTTCATTACCTTTCTTCAAATTCATTCTTTCTTATGGAGGGAATTGGGTGGATTCTCACTGCTATATCACTCATAATTGTTGAAACATGTGACTCTAGCAAACACTATTTTTAAGGTGGGGGGGAAAGGAGTACAGACAGATTGCTCCCGAGTATCATTTCATCAGCTTTGGTGGCGCAGTGGTTACAGTGCAGTACTGCAGGCTACTTCTGCTAACCACAATTTGGCAGTTCAAATCTCACCAAGCTCAGGGTTGACTCAGCCTTCCATTCTTCCAAGGTGGGTAAAATGAGGACCCAAATTGTTGAGGAAAATATGCTGTAATGTGTATATGTAAACTGCTTAGAGAGGTCTGAAAAATGGTATATAAGTCTACGTGGTATTGCTATTGCTATTTATATCAACTGGTATCTTAAACAACCAAGGCAAGATTTATCATTGGAAGGTATGGAACGGCTCCTCCAGCATATACAGTATAGAGGGGCAGATTAGTCCAAACCCTTACAAAAATCAGAGGCAATATTTCTCTGAGTATTTTGTAGACATTCTCTGCAGGATACTCCAAAGTGACCCATTATGTAGAACAGATGACTCAGATGGGCATCTTACCATGTACTGCTCTAACTCTCCCTTTCTGGCAACTTCTATTGGTAGATGGTTTGTTGCCTGTTGAAAGATGACCCTGTGAAAGAGAAAAGAAGTATCTAAAGAAGTCAATAAAGGTCAGGGTTTAATGGAAATCATAGACCAAAAGAGTAGATCCAGTCTGGGGGGGGGGGGGGGGGAGAGACTTTTGGAGACTAACCTAGTGCCAATATCATTTCCTTTAAGGGTGAAGGTTGTTCTCCAAGCTTGGAGGCTGGTTTCCCAGTGTTTGTTATCAGGCTAGGTAACTGCGAGGTTTAGGGCTATAAGTGTCAGGGTTCTTCTGTTTATAAGAGTTTCAAGTGTGCGTGTGTCAAGTGAGGGTCTTGTGATCTCTTCCAGCAAAACACGCACTGTCTCCGATGTATCCTTGGCGTCACCTGGTATGACAAAGTTTCCAATAACGCTGTATTGCACGTGCTGAAATTTCTAGCCATGTTTACACTATTGAAACAGCAACGTCTACACTGGCTTGTCGTGAGAATGGCGGACGGTTGGATTCTGAAAGATCTTCTGTATGGAGAATTAGTGCAGGGAAAGCGCCCCAGGGCGGAGACCACAGCTGAGATATAAGGATATCTGCAGTGGGATCTAAAGGCCTTGGGAATGGATATTAACAGCTGGGAAACCTTGACTTCTGATCGTTCAGCTTGAAGGCTAAAATGCAGCATGGCCTTCTCCAATTCGAAGAGACACTTGTTCGGCAGGCTGAAGAGACAGTCCCAGAACCCGCAAAATCTGGGGGATGGACAGAATGTATCTGCCCTCAGTGTGGAAGGGATTGCCACTCTCGAATTGGCCTTTTTAGCCACACCGGATGCCGCTTTAGGATCTCTTTCCAGAGCACAATACCATGGTCTTTTGAGACTGAAGGATGCCAAGGTGTCAAACGAGGGTCTTGTGATCTCCTCTAGCAAAACATCCACAGGATCTGACCCTTTTATCAACACTAGGAAAGCAGCATTGCGACATCAGTATACAACCTTTGACCCTTTGTAAATACATTTGATGTCTGAGGATTATGAAAGGCAGAGTTGCATCATGATGGTGTAATGCGTGATGCCTCCTGTGGCCCTCGATCCCCCAACTCAGACAATGGGTCATCTTGCCTGAAAAGTCTATTGCTGTTGTCTTTACTCTCAATTCCTGGCCCAAATTTCTCCAGTGCCTCCAGTAAGCCAGGTTTACACTTTCAGATTTTTTCCAGGCTCTTTCCTTCTAGTTCTTTAAATTCCATCAGTCTTCCCCTTAATTGTGATATTTGGCTTCTCCACTGAAGGACTAGCAATAGCACTTAGACATATGCCACTTCATAGTGCTTTTACAGTCCTCTCTAAGTGGTTTACAGAGTCAGCATATTTCCCCCAACAATTTGGGTCCTCATTTGACCCACCTCAGTAGGATGGAAGGCTGAGTCAATCTTGAGCTGGTGAGATTTGAACTGTCAAACTGCAGCTAGCAGTCAGCTGAAGTAGCCTGCAGTATTGCACTCTAACCACTGAACCACCTCGGCTCTATAAGAAACTTTATAGAGAACTCTATATTGTGGTATAAACATTCAGCTTCAAAAGGTGCAAGGAATCTGTATGGCAGAAGCAGATGTGAATCACTATAGCAAATTGAGGGAGGGAAGTCTCTTCACGCAGGGTGGGTTTCTCGCCCCGTTCCAACCGGATCGGTTGGAACGAGGCCGGCGGCGTCCTCACGCACTGCACGCGGCATCCTCGTCACACGCAGCGCATGCATGCACTGCGCAGCGCACGCATGCGTACTAGCGTCTGCGCGATGCTCCAGCTGCTCCTGGAGGATCGCGCAGGCGTTCTTGCACATGCGTGGAAAGCGCGAAATTTGAAAAAACCGGGTAAGGAGCGGGCGCGGGTGTGCGGGCGCACGCGGGCGGGGGGGGGGGGCTTCGCCGTTCCCGGAAGTTACTTACTTCCGGGTTCGGCGACCAACCGGATCGCAGGGACCGGTGCGAACCGGTCGAAACCCAGCCCTGCTTCAACGTAAACTCCCTATGAACGACCCAGATGGCACATATTTCTACATGGTTATATTCTCTGGGCACTTGCAGTCTTGTAACACAGTTGTCAGGATTCCAAGTAATAAATCAATTGCAAGAAAGACTCTGAGGCATTCAAGTTCCTCAAATATTATTTTCATTGGAAATATCATATTGGCACATATCTGGTAAAAACCGACTCTGAAACCCCCATGGTTTTACCTCATTAAAAATAAAAGTTTTTTCTACTATCTCAAAACAATCAGTCACATGGTCCAATCACCATGCAGTCCGACAACCGTGTAGCATCACTCCACCTTCTTCCGACCAGGTGTAAAAGTGTTCCTTGGTTCTCAAAGGAAAATATTTGTTTTGGCTACAAAAAATCCCTCTATCTCAAATCCCTGAGAGGCACACAGCAGAAAACTCTTTCAGAGCTGCATAGAAAGCACTTGCTGCTCAGATTTAACAAAAGCCCAGATATGAGCACAGTTCTTTATGTTCTTCCAGAACAAAGAAATGTTTTTTTTAAATCTGAAAACAACGGAGCTGTCACTTCTCAGTTTCTCCTTACGATAAACATTGAATGTCCCATTTTCTTTTTTTTTAAAAAGACTGAATCCACTAGAAGTTTCATCTTTCTTCCTCCTTTTGCCTTCCTTTTTTCCTTTTTCTTTATCAACGGACATCTGTGTTCGATCGAAGGCAATAAAACTTTGTGTTTAAACATTTACTGGTCTCTATAGGCAGCTGCTGATTTTTGCTATAAGGAAAATTCCACAGGTAAGCCCAAAGGCAGACTTTTCAGGGGAGAAGAATGGCAGTCGGAAGGTGAATCATTTTTATTTTGGCTTGTTGTGATTTATTTATAAAGAACTTTCAATAAATCTTTCCACCCAGAGTGTCTTGGTTGAGATGGGTGGCTATAGAAATTGAATAAATAAAATAAATAAATAAAAATCACTCCGGCTGATAATAAATGACTGCATCCAAAGACAGTGGGTATGACTCAGTTTTGTGCATCTGGTAGTGGCTGTGAATGAAAATCTTCCCCTTTCATCAGTCCTCTCTTTCCAGAATGATTATGGGTGCCAGAACTGGAAAAATGTTTTCAGAAAGGACTAAACCCATCTCAGAACAGAGGACGGATCCTCCTTAAAACGTGCCAACTCAGTAGATGGTACATGTGTACCACATAAGATGTTGGGTCAATGAAAGATCAACCATCTCATGCAACTAAGTCTCATTTGTATGCAAGAAACAGTCAAAAGACTAATTTACCACAATGGAACTGAGTGTCTCTAAGATCAGACATTGGGGTACTATGTCTTTATATTCAGGTCCTACTGTTGGTCTTCCTTGACTGATGGTCATTGTGGAAGCAAAATTTGGAATTAGGTTCACTTTTTTCTGATTCAGACTACAAACTGATATGCATCTTAGAAATAAATAAACAATAGGGAAGCCATCCTCTTTTGCACAAATAGAGACAGCAGTTGGCTAGAAATTCTTCAGACTGTAGACTCAACATATTTGCACAGAGCAGAGAAATCTTCCAACATTTTTCTCTTGATATGTTCTTGCAGTTTATTGCCAGAGAAATTGTTTTTAAAAGTTCTTTCAAAGCAGAAGGGAATCTTCTGAAATTCTCCAGAGTGGGATGCTTTGTCAGCCAAAAGATGCATCTTGGTGCCTTGTCCTTCATTGCATCATCATCATCTCTTCAATGGTCTGCAGGTTCCTTGAATTCCCACATTCCCGTTAAATCTCAAAGCAAAACATCAGCAAGAAAATTCTCCCCTGTCCTAAAGTCAGCTCCCTATATAATCAAGTAAAATCACCTGAAGGGTATTAGAATGGAAGACTAGTATAGTACCAATTACGCATTTTAGAAAGATGAAAATAGAAAGAAGAATTTAACCAAGTCATGGTTAAATGGTATGAGCCACGGTCAACTCACCACAGGACAACTCATCATAGAACAACTCACTACAGGACAAGAGTTATGCTAATATCAAAGAAATGATGGAATAGAATCATTGAAGAAAGGGTGAAAAAGGAGGAACAGAATGAAATGTGAATGACAGAATTTAAAATACTTTTTAAATTTATTTTAAATAATTAAATTGAATTGTTAAATTGTCCCACTCTGAGTTGTCCCATGGTGAGTTGGCTGTGACAGGTTGGCTGTGTGAGTTGTCCCAGTCCCTCCCTCCCTCCCTCCCTCCTTCCCTTCCTTCCTTCCTTCCTTCCTTTTTAAATTTCAATTCCAGTTATCCTTTGTCTTTTTGCCAACTATAGCTCCAACCTAGCTCACAGAGACTGATCAGCCATTAATATAAATGCTGCTATTTCAAAGTGAATTGATTGAAATATGCCAGAATGAACCATGCGTGTATTACTTAATGTAAATGGGGGAAGCTAGCAATAGGGTAGGGAAAAAGTAATAGAAATTTTGATGATTATAAATAAGCTGCCAAAAAAGAACTCTTTATAGCTTGATCACACCAAAAAGATTTTTGCTTTACTTGCCTCATTCATAAAAGTAATAGCTTGCCTAGCTATACGTATATATTAGCAAATGGAAAAAGTAGGAATAGAAAGAAAAGGGGAAAATGAATCCTTTTTGTACATGGTAGTGCCCTTACTAAAAAAAACAAACCTTCAGCTTTGTCTTGCTGGATGAATTCTTTTTCAGAACATTGTGATGGGATAATGCCCCCTGAGAAGATTGCTGTGTCCTATTTGTGGCATTATTCAAGAGAAGTGGGCAGTTAACTAAACTTCAGCTTGGAATACTAAAGTTTTTAAAAGTTAGGAATTATTATTATTAATTCCGCACTATTTTTCATTATGCTTAAATACGCTTGTCAGCCATGGAAGATGCTGCCATATCTTCCATGGTCAACAAGTATATTTAGAAGGTCAATTTTTTCTTCAAAGCACCAGAGGGCAGGACAAGAAACAAGGGTTGGAAACAGGGTTGAAATTCAGCAGGTTCTGACAGGTTCTGGAGAACCGGTAGCGGAAAATTTGAGTAGTTCGGAGAACGGGCAAATATCACCTCTTGCTGGCCTCAGAGTGGGGAGGAAATGGAGATTTTGCAATATCCTTTCTCCAAAAGTGGGGAAGGAATGGGGATTTTGTAGTATCCTTCCCCTGCCATGCCCACCAAGCCACACCCACAGAACCCTTAGTATAAAAAATTGAATTTCACCACTGGTTGGAAACTAATCAAAGACAGAAGTAATTTAGGAGTTAAGGAGAAACTTCCTAACAGGGAGGAAAATTAACCTGTGGAACAGTTTGCCTTCAGAAATCAAGGGTGCTCCATCACTGGAGGTTTTTAAAAAGAGACTAGATAGTCACTTATATGAAATGGTATAGGTTCTGCTTGAGCAGAGGGCTAGACTAGAAGACCTCCAAGGTCCCTTCCAGATTCTGTTCTCTTCTATTCTACATGATGTGTTCTGTTTGTTAGAGGTCTTCAAACAGAGGCCTAAAGGTCAAAGGTGTTCCAGTGAGAAAGAGGTTGACCTACATGACCTCTAAGGTCCCTTTCTGGGGACATTCTTGTGACCAACCTATTTTTTAGATTTTCCATTTTAATATTACCAGCCATTTTTCCTTTGGGATCCCTCCCCCTCTCTTTCTCTCTTAATTTCATCTTCCGTAGATTTTAACTGATTTAGGACCTACTAGAAGAACGCACAGTCCTGACAAACACCATTTCCACTCCATTCTCTGTATTGCTTTGGATGTTTCTATCAGATAAGTTGACAGGTCCTAATTTTTTTTAAAGCAAGCTTTCTTTCGCAATCTTGAAAGAAAACTGGATGCTCCCAAATACTCATACCGAGAACGAATGTCTGCGAGTAAATTGCCATTTAATGATAAAGTAAATGTTATTGAATGATGCTTTAGACAGTCCTTTTTGCAAATAAAGTTAGTGATAATTAGTTTAATGAGTTTGTGCTAAACAAAAAGAAGTGGTTTAAGAAAAATCACGGAGAAAAACATGAGCATACATATCTGTTGAGGTGATTTTCAGTCTCATTCCATTCAATCTGTTAGAACCAGTCTACCTTAATCAACACAGAATTCTTTCTATTTTGAAGAATAGCTTCTCTTTTGTGGTTCTGTCTGACCTTTAAAATCTGTTGTGCTGCCTGCAGTGCTTGCCAAAGTTTCAGTCAGAGAAGGGCCTTTGTGTTTACCAGTTTGAGAAGAAGAGCACCAAACAAGCCCGTGTACTTTTGGTGCTGAGACAAAGCTGTTTTTGTAATACAATAACATACCTTACAATAGCAATAGCAATAGCAATAGCACTTAGCCTTCACAGTGCTTTACAGCCCCCTTTAAGCGGTTTACAGAGTCAGCCAATTGCCCCCAACAATCTGGGTCCTCATTTTACTGACCTCAGAAAGATGAAAGGCTGAGTCAACCTTGAGCCTGGTGAGATTCGAACTGCCAAATTGCAGGCAGCCAGCACTCAGCAGAAGTAGCTCTCAGTACTGCACTCTAACCACTATACTACTGCAGCTTCATCCAACTGAAAGCAGTAAAAATCTTTGATTTACAACCATTTGTTTAGTTACTGTTTGAAGCTACAGCGGCACTGAAAAATGCTAATTGCGACCAGTGCTCACACTTATAACCAGTAGTGAAATTCAATTTATTTTTACTACTGGTTCTGTGGGCGTGGCTTGGTGGGCGTGGTGTGGCTTGGTGGACATGGCAGGGGAAGGATACTGCAAAATCCCCATTCCCACCTCACTCTGGGGCCAGCCAGAGGTGGCATTTGCCGGTTTTTCGAACTACTCAAACTTTCCGCTACTGGTTCTCCAGAACTTGTCAGAACCTGCTGGATTTCACCCCTGTTTATAACTGTCCCAGCATCTCTATGGTCATGTGATCAAAACCTGGAAGCAAAATAGCAATAGTGATTGCACGTAGACCAGGGATGTCAAGGCCTGCGGGCCGGATCCATATATAATATAAAACATGTTTCTTCCTTTTCACATCCAGAGAAATATTCTGCCTATATTTCATTTTTCTGGGAGAGGGCTGGGTGATATCTTCCTACAGTGCAAAGATGTATCCCTGAGACTATGTAGGACAGGTTAGAAGTTAAAGAAAATCAACAATGGAAGACCTTTGAATTATCTACTTTTGCCTCTGTAGAAAGTTATCACCCAGCCTTCTCCCAGAAAAATGAAATATCCTAGGAAATATTGAAAAGGCAGAACATTATATTTCTCAGTCCCTTTACATAATAAAGAGTTCTCCCCTTCAGCTCCAGGGAGATGGGATTAAGGCTTGATAATATTGGCCCTTTATCCAACTAACCACATGACATCTGAGAACTCAACCAAACCTGGACTCAAAGCACAGCCTAGAGAGTGGCCCCTGCATGGCCCCATGGGAGTCTGACAACCAATCAGAATACAAGATCAAGATCAAAGATCAGAGAGGGCATAAAACCAGGGACTCAGCATCTCAGTCCTTCCTTCTTTTTTCTCTACAACATTGAAGCATGTGATCACCTTTTCTGTTCAGGACTCAAGCCATGTGGTCCTGTCCACCATTAAAACCATCTTTCCAAGCAGCCTCCATGTCTCCAATGTCTTTTTCCCCACTTGGAGCCAAACCCAGAAGGACATTTCTTTCAACACCTCTTTAACGGAAACTCCATACCTGTTTCACCTCCCATTTGATTTCCCAGTAAAAGTTTTTACTTGAAATTCAGTTGTCTATATCATTTGGGACTAGTTCCCTGCTTAGCATTCTATAATATATGCGCTATACTGCGCAGCAAATTCTACTAGGGACAGTAAAGCTTATTGTTCAATTATTATCTGTAGATTTTCCACTTCCATAGCCCAAGTTTGTTCATTTGGAAGTTAGTTGCAATCCAAGGAATTTACATTGAAGAAATTTTATTTAGTTATTTCCTTGATTTATATAGCCTCCCATTTCACTTTTATGTGACTCTCAGCAGCTTACTGAGATAAAAGCATAAAAACACAAAATACATACAATAAATAAATTGATATTCTTTTTTATTTCCTTTCTTTAAATTACCCACTAGTACTCCTGTGATATGACTTCTGATTGACTTCATTTCTGGCCTATCTCCTCTGAGAATGAGTAACTTTTGTATAAATTATCTGCTTCATGTACATTACATGCTTCCCTTAAAATGATCCCTTATAGATGCCACTATAAATAAAGAAATAATCTGTGGAAACCGGACTCCACAGTTCATTCCAGCACATTCCACTTTTCATAAGTCATCCTAGCTTCCCTTTTTAACATCTAAATAGTACCTTTCTATAGGAAATCCTCACAGTGATTGGTCTTTTAGCGACTGTTACCGTGGACTTCCCCAGAGCTACTTACTGCCCATTTTTGAAGTTCCAATGGCTGAAATCCTTCCCTCACAAGTCAAATCAGTGGTGGGATTCAGCCAGTCCGCATCTATTAGGGAGAACCGGTTGTTAACTTTCTAAGCAGTTCGGAGAACCGGTTGTTGGAAGAAATCTCATCTTGTTTTTTTCCACTTTAGAGAGCTAATCCTGTAAGGAAGGCAGGAAGGAAACATTCTAGTGTTGTTTCTAGCCTAATCCTTATTGCCCTGCTTACAGAAACTGCCTCTCCCGTTAACCCTTATTAAATTGTAACAGCTAAGGCGAAGCGCCCATTGACGGGAGTGACGTTGAGTTGGCCATGGTCACATGGTCACATGACCACTGAGCCCCGCCTACCTAGCTGGTCATTAGGTCAGAGAACCGGTTGTTACATTATTTGAATCCCACCACTGAGTCAAATGATCACATTTTGGGTGCTTGACAACCAGCTCGTATTACAGATGTTTGCAGCATCCCCGCAGTCACATGATTGCAGTGTTTTTGTTTGCAGCATCCAGCAAAAAAAAAAACACCCATTGGAGAAAATGGACTCATTTAACAGTTGAGGCATTTGCTGCAATAAAGTCATAAAATTCGACATGATTGTGTGGTGATGATCCACTTAAATATGACTATGGCTTACGACCATAATTCCAGATTCAATGGCAGTCGTGAGCCAAGGGCCACTTGTACTGATAACTAAGTATTAAAAGGTCCTTGAGGTTCTCCCCCCCCCCCTCAAGTTCTTTGTGCTTGCCCTAAAGATCAATGTTGTGTTTCAGGACATGATGTTGGAAGAAATGTTCCAAATGGGGAGAAAAACACTGGAAACAATGGTGGGTGTTTGGAAATATGGTTTTAATGGTGGACAGGATCACAAGGTTTGAAATTCTGGGCATGGGAGGTACCTGGGAGAGAGAGAGAGAGAGAGAGAGAGGGAGGAGGGAGGGAGGGAGGGAGGGAGGAGAGAGAGAGAGAGAGAGAGAGAGAGAGAGAGAGAGAGAGAGAGAGAGATTTATACCCTGTTGGGCTTTGAATTTGACCTTGTATTCTGATTGGTTGTCAGACTCCCACGGGCCATGCAACTTGTAGGCTGTCCTGAGTCCCAAGCTTGGTTGACTCTTTCTGGGTGATGATGTAATGAAAGGGCTTTGGGGTTCCTATTACAGCTCTGCCTGAAGGAGGTAGATCTTTATTATGTAGAATAGACTGGCCCAGGCCTTAATGGCCCATTGACAAAGCGTGTGTGTTTGTGTGTGAGTTTCTGCCTTCCTTTTAGCAGAAATATTCTGTCCTTTTAATATTTCCTAAACTATTTCATTTTTCTAGGAGAGGGGTGGGTGCTGACTTCCTATAATGGTATAGTGAGTTGAACTTGCACTGTATTCACTGGGAAGGTGTCTGCTCATGATCACACAGCAAAGCCAAGCACAGCTTGTCTCCTTGGTGTGTCCGAAGGAAAGAAAGCCCTTCTGCATGGTTGCCGATATAATGATTTCCAAGATCAGTTTTAGATCAGATGGGAAGCCATGTGCCAATATTTATAACAAGGAGCCCCTCAAATTATATATTCTATCACATGAGTGACAGCACAAGCAAATTCTCCAATTGCTACTGACGGGTTGAATTCCCCCCCCCCTCTGCAATGTCTTTATCATTCTCTATTCTTTATGCAACAGAAATAGCTTTGGAATGTATTTATTTTAAGGAGAAGAACACTTTTAGAAAATTCTAGTTACCAGGAGGTGTGACCCTCCAGAATGTCATTGTTCAGTCATTACAGAATCCCCCAGCCTTCTCAATTTCCATTCAATCTCCAGGAAAGCACATAATGTCAATCATACCATTCAAGGGGCATTTTTATTTCTGATTGGAAAGTTTTGGCAGTTAGGATTAGAGTCTGCTGTATTTCCTTGCTGATATCTAGTGATGATATCTGATATCTAGGGATGACATAAATTGCTTCACCTTCTATCCTCAAAATGACACTATAGGGCACTACACACCAGAACAACTAGACACAGGGACAGTTTTCCCCAAATGCCATCACTCTGCTAAACAACTAATTCCCACAACACTGTCAAATAATTTATTAAGACTGTATTACTATTATTCTTCTCTTCCTTCCTAGTATCTATCTCTTCCACTTATGACTATAACTATGTTGCCTGTATCTTTCAATTTATATTGTTTCCTAGTATGATTTGAGAGTTTATTAGTAACCTATGACTATCACTAAGTGTTGTACTTTTATTCTTGATGAACGTATTTTATTCTCCTGAGAGAAGAAAGAGCATATGCACCAAAAATTCCTTTTTGGTCTAATCACACTTGGCCAAATAAATTCTATTCTATTCTATTCTATTCTATTCTACTCTACTCTACTCTAATTCTATTCTATTCTATTCTTCTATTTCTGTTCTGTTCTATTCTTCTATTTCTGTTCTGTTCTGTTCTAGTTCTAGTTCTAGTTCTAGTTCTAGCTCTGTTCTGTTCTATTCTATTCTATCCAAGTTCTGTTCTGTTCTATTCTATTCTCCAGATATTTGCCACCTGGAGTTGATAGTGGTGAAAGAGGAAGTGAAAGAGGGTTGTGTATAAGAAAAAAAAATAGCACACCTCTACATGCAAAACAGGAGAGAATTCTGACAGATAACAAAATCTGTCAGTCAAGGGCTCTGACATAGCTTTCCTTCTTTCCTGCTGCAACTTCAGTCTGTGTCAAGGAGAATAATTGGTGGGTGTTGTCCTACAGCTGGTGACATTTGGTGGGAGGGGAGGGAAAGATAGCCAGGGAAATGTACCAGTGCTTTTTTCCTAACTTGCCCTGCATGAATAATTTGGCAGCGACCCAGAACAGGCAGTGGAAGTAGCAAACTTTTTTATGCTGGCATCATTTTCTGCCAGGTCAAGGTGTAATTAATATCACTGTTCTGACCTCGGCTTCTCCAAACCACGAAGCAGGCTCATTGTCCTGACAAAAAACCCTTTTTATTAATTGACTGTGAATTCCTCTCATTCACATCCAGCAAAGTCTTTCAAGGGAGGATTTACAATCACAGACCTTATCTGGCTTGGAGAGTACCTTCAAAACTTGGCAAGGAGCCTCTGAGAGTCACAAACCAATTAAGCAAACTCATTGTCCCCTGCAAACTCCACTCCACTTTCACTCCTCTTTTATTTCCTCCAGGAGGAGCCATTTATCATCCACCTGTGGCCTTACTCCTGAGCCAGACCTCGCTCCTCAGCTGTTCCCTTCGTCTGGCAACTCTGTGCATGCGCACACTGGGAACAGGCTCTAGCTGTTCGTTTGGATCACTGATGTTTGACTCCGAAGGCAGCTGATAATTGACAGATGGCCCCCATTTCTGCCTCCGACACAGAGCCCTCGTCAGAGCCTTCCCCAGACTCCAGGACTGGCCCATGTTCCTCCCCAACTCCTCACTGTCCGAATCTGCTGCCAACTCTGCTGGCGGGCCACAACAATTGCTTTAATTAAGCCATGGAGAAGATCTACCCAGCAGTGAATACCTAATGTTTTATCAACTATAACAGGACTTTTCCGATCTCTTACGCCTGTATCCCAAACTAACCAGAGCCCATAATTTCTTGCAGGCTGTGATTCTCGGGGTTCTAATTCCAATCTGAGTGGAAGGTTCTATATTCATAGTATATTTAGAAAAGGTGGTCATTGTAGATTTTCTCCTCTAAATCTGTCTCTTCATCGAACTTTCAAGCTATTGGTGAAATAAACAGCATTGAAGAGGAAAAAGTAGGACAAGCCATGTGTTCCTGCCATCTGATTTTAACCTTTTCCTGTCCTTTCTCTCTTTGTTTATTCTCCTTGTGCTTCATCCTTGCTCCATCCACCCCACCTATTTTAGCCAAGAGGATATAGCTGACATGCTGGCTCAATAGAAAGGGGATAACTAATAAGAATGTCACTGGATGGGTTTGCCGCTTTACTATCAGCCTAGGATAGATTACCTGTTTATTGTTTGCATGTTTAATAATGCAGAACTTTACATTGCATTTTCAAATTGGCTGCTTTAGATAAGCCAGGTTTCATTGTGTTCTTTGTTTTGCAATATATCCAAACAGAAATAAAATGTATATCTTTTTATGTACACCATTCACCCACACATTGATTCCCTCCCCACTCCAGGGGAAAGGTTACTGCAAAATCCCCATTCCCTCCCCACTCCAGGGAAAGGTTACTACAAAATCCCCATTCCCTCCCCACTCTAGGGGAAAGGTTACTGCAAAATCCCCATTCCCTCCCCACTCCAGGGGAAAGGTTACTAAAATCTCCATTCCCTGCCACTCCAGGGTAAAGGTTACTGCAAAATCCCCATTCCCTCCCTACTCCAGGTGAAAGGTTACTGCAAAACCCCACTCCAGGGGAAAGGTTACTGTAAAATCCCCATTCCCTCCCCACTCCAGGGGAAAGGTTACTGCAAAATCCCCATTTCCTCCCCACTCCAGGCGAAGGTTACTGCAAAATCCCCATTCGCTCCCCACTCCAGGGGAAAGGTTACTGCAAAATCTCCATTCCCTCCCCACTCCAGGCGAAAGGTTACTGCAAAATCCCCATTCCCTCCCAATCAGCTGGGACTCGGGAGACAGAGAATAGATTGGGCGGGGCCAGTCAGAGAAGGTATTTAGCGGTTCTCCAAACTACTCAAAATTCCTGCTACCGGTTCTCCAGAACTGGCCAGAACCTGCTGAATGCCACCTTTGAAGTATTCCCAAACACAATGTATCATCACCGACTTCCATTCTAAACACAAAGTCAAATCGAACGAGACATTGGGAGATCAAAAATAGCACTTAGCAATAGCACTTAGGCTTATATACCACTATGGCCCTCTCTAAGCAGTTTACAGAGTCAGCCTGTTGGGTCCTCATTTTACTGACCTCAGAAGGATGGAAGGCTGAGTCAACCTTGTGCCAATCAGAATTGAACTCTTAACAGTGAACAAGCCTGCAATACTGGACATTCTAACCACTGGGTCACCACAGCTTTTAAAATGGCACTGATGCATTTCTAAAACAGTGAAAAGAAGAATCAAACAGTCAAGGAGAAGGAGAATTAATCTTTTTTTCCCTTGCATTATTACACTAGTCCCAACTGCACATCTCCATTACAGCTGTGGTTTATTACATAAGGGGAAAAAAAGAAACCTTCAGTCTTTAAGGCAGGGACATTTGGCTGCAAACCAAGCAAGCTGGTTATATTTCTTTGTTATCTCAGTTTGTGGCTTAAGGAGCCGAGGTGGCACAGTGGTTAAATGCAGCACTACAGGCTACTTCAGCTGACTGCAGTTCTGCAGTTCGGCTGTTCAAATCTCACCGGCTCAGGGTTGACTCAGCCTTCCATCCTTCCGAGGTGGGTAAAATGAGGACCCGGATTGTTGTTGGGGGCAATATGCTGACTCTGTAAACCGCTTAGAGAGGGCTGAAAGCCCTATGAAGTTGTATATAAGTCTAACTGCTATTGCTATTGCTATTGCTATTACAGTTTCAATATGAAGTTGAGCCAAGGCACATACAGTATGTTGGGTTAAATGTGTATGACAGCTGCCCACAGCAGCTCAGAAAATAGAAAGTTCTAATGACATGCAAATACTTTTGTTTCCCCAAACATATTTCTACAATAGCTCTCCTGCCTTTGTCTGCTGATCTTCAGGACTCTCAAAGAGAGATAAATGAGGCAAGGAAGGAGCTCAGCAAGATTTGTTTCAACATAATAAAATGGAAAAAACACCATACATAATACCAGCATGGTATTTAGGGTCTCCTTTGTTGCATCTACCTGGAAGATTCACAGACTCTGCTTCCCACTGCTCCCATTCCAAGGTAGGCTGTCAAGCAAAACATAAAGAGGAAAGGGGTGAAATCAAAGGACTGCTATAAATCCTGAGGTCCCTAGTCAAAACAATTCCATCTAAGATGAGCTTGAAGTAAATATGTTAGAACTGAAAATATATAAATGCAGAGAAACGGCATATTGATTTGATGCTTCTGAAAAAATTCAAGAGGGTAACAGCCACTAAAATCTTAGAGGATAAAGAATTTTCCAGCCTTTCTTAATCATTAGGTGTATTGTTTGAAAATGTCATTTTTCATGAAATTTTGAACTATGCATTGATTGCCCAAGAGCTGTGGTGCTACTAGTTCTTACGAATGGGAGAGAAAAATTGTAACTGACAATGGAACAGAGATTCATGTTAATGATTGCATAATTGTATAAGTAAACCTATAAATCAACACATGGGCTATTCAAATGTATTTCTCTTCAAATTGGGAACCACCTTCTTCTTTCTTCTTCTTCTTCTTCTTTTCTTCTTCTTCTTCTTCTTCTTCTTCTTCCTCTCCCTCTCCCTCTCCCTCTCCCTCCCTCTCCCTCTCCTCTCCCTTCCCCCTCCCCTCCCCTCCCCCCCCCCCCTCCCCCCCCTCCTCCTCTTCCTCCTCCTCCTCCTTAGTTGCAAAGTCATGTTGGACCCATCGCAACCACATGGACAATGTTCCTCCAGGCCTTGCTGTCTTCTACCATCCTCTGGAGTCAATTTCAGCTCACGCCTACTGCTTCGCCAATTCCATCCAGCCACCTCATACTCTATCACCCCCTTCTTCGTTTGCCCTCAATTGTTCCCAGCATTAGGTTCCTCTCCAGTGAGTCCTTCTTTCTCATTAGGTGGCCAAAATATCTGAGTTTCATCTTCAAAATCTGACCTTCTAAAGAGCAGTCCATGTTAATCTCCTCTAGGATTCACCGGTTTGATCATCTTGCAGTTCAAGGGACTCACAGGAGTTTTCTTCAGCACCATAGTTCAAAGGTCTCAATTCTTTGGTGCTCAGCCTTTCTTATGGTCTAACTTTCACAGCCATACATTGCAACTGTGAAAAGCATAATTTTGATTATACAGACCTTCTTCTACACAAAGTGATTGTCCCTCATTGCTAATTTATTATGTTTGTGAAATATACAATTTGATTTATTTTGCTCACCTGCATCTAGTACAGATCTCCAAAGAGACTCAATCAAGGATATTTTCCAGCTAAGATTATCTTGAAGGAAATCTTGAAACTGCAGATGCCAAGCTTCAATGAACTAACAATGTTTGCCTCATAAAATTTGTGTTCTACCACTAAGCATGCACATTGTTATCCAAAAGTTCACAAAATGCTCATCAGAAGCATGGAAAATGTTCCCATTGATTCAAACGTTTCTTGCATGCACAGAAACAGTGTGTCATTAGTTCTGTTGAATTTTATTGTTTTCCTGATTGAAGAGGGGAGATCCAGAGCAAGAAAAAAAAATACCAGTCATAGATTAACACTTGGCAACTTCCATCCCATATGAAGAATATAATCTCAAAAGCCCATATTAAGATCAGGCATTACGAATACAGATTAAGGGCATTTGTGGACGACTTGGTTGTAACTTTAACCCAATCAGGAAAATCAACTATGGTCCTAATAAATGTGATTAACCAACATGGTCAAGTATCTGGGTTTAAAATAAATTTAGGCAAAACAAAGATGTTAGTTAAAAACATGAATACAAATCAAAGAGAAGAACTAGAAAGAATAACAGGATGTGAGATAGTAAAAAAGGTTAAATATTTAGGAGTTTATATTACAACTTCAAATGGGAAATTATATAATTATGAACCATTATGGCATAGAATACAGGTAGAGATGAAAAAATGGAAAAAATTGCAACTCTCTTTGTTGGGAAGGATAGCAGCAGTTAAAATGAATGTTTTGCCTAAGTTTTTATTTCTTTTTCAAATGACACCAATACTGAAAAAAGATGCAAATTTGGTAGAAGGCAGAAGGGTATTAAAAGCCCATATTTTTTAAAAAAAGAAATCCGAGCCACATTGCTTAAAAAAACATGTCATATCTGACAAGATATTAGTAAAAGTATTTATTTATTTATTTTATTACTTTGTCAAGCATGTACGAGATAGCAGGTAAAGGTATGAACATGGACATGAACAAAGGAAATGAATACAAATAAATGGGGACAGTAAGACAGGGATGGAAGGCACGCTGTTGTCCTTTTGAATGCCCCCTTTACGTACCTCTTAGGAATGGGGTGAGGTCCACGATAGACAGTTTAAGGTTGAAGTGGTGGGGAGTTGAGGATGTAACAACGGAGTCAGGTAGAACATTCCAGGCATTGACCACTCTGTTGCTGAAGTCGTATTTTCTGCAATTGAGTTTGGAGTGGTTTAGCTTGAGTTTGTATCTATCGTTTGCTCGTATTGTATTATTGTGGTTGAAACTGAAGTAGTCATTGACAGGTACGATGTTGTATCAGACAATTTTATGTACTGTATTAGGTCCAACCGCAGGCACTGTAGTTCCAGATTGTCCAAGCCCAAAATTATCAACAGGAGGAGCCAGCTGAAGCAGGATATGGTTGAAAAGTTGGGATTTGACAAGGTCTCTTTGCAGAAACAGTAGTAAAACCCATTCTGAACCAGTTTGATTTAACTTAAAAACAGGAAACCTACAGTATGCCATTCTAGACAGTGTTGGAAGCAAGTTTCCAACATTCTCTGCCCCTTATGATGAGGCTTTCAACCTACATGATATGGAGATCAAATGACATCCCAAGGGTCACAGACTGTCCTCTTCTGCTAAAAACTAAATTTGCTGCTTTCCCGTGGTCAATTTGGAAGAGAGGAGTTGGTCAAGTATCAGAAAACGAAAGCAAGTACCCTTTCTAGACTTTAGGGACATAGTGTTCTTTTAATCTGTTGGACAGCATGCCAGCAAACATGGAAGTCATAGGATGCAAGTCGGTGAATATTCTTCCAACCATCCTGTTTGCAGAGAATATTTATCTTGTTATTCCACAGAGCTGCCCTCAGGCAAGCTACAAAGAGAAGATTTCAGTGCCGATTAAGGAGTTTATTAGAAGAAAAAAATAAAGAGAGCAAAAGAAAGAACCCAATAAGCATATATATACTCCCTCATCTAATCAATTTATTTAAAAGAGACAGTCTTTTAATATTTTCCTCTTCATTTGAGCAATAGTTTTGACCAGGGGTGGGTTCTGGCTGCTGGTACTGCCGGTTTGCTCAGGGACGTACGGCACACGCACATGCGCAGTGCAACAAAAATTGCTCTGTGCATGCGCAGAATGCACCTATGGCACCACTGAGAGAACCAGTTCGGGGGCGTGGCAGGCCTGTGTCGCTGCTGGTTCCAGTGAACCAGGCTGCCAAGTTGCTACCAGTTCAGCCGAACCGGACCAAAACTGGTAGGGACCCACCTCTAGTTTACTTTGCACATTTCGGGCCTTACTGCATGGTGTTATATTTTGCAATGGTGAGACGAGGAAAGAAATGTGATACTGGAAGTCTGGCAAGTCTTTATCAAGAGACCTCATTCCCTTCCCATTAATCAATTATGAAAGCAGTGTGTGTGTGTGTGTGTGTGTGTGTGTGTGTGTTTTCATTCCAGACAGCTGTAATAATATACTGAGGTCAAACTTTCAACCTTCTCCAGAGAGAAATGGTATCTGGTTGCTTACTTTTACTCACATGCAAACAGTACACACGCTACTGCTCAGCTCATCAGGAAAGACACAGCAGGCACCTGAATTGTAATTGCATTTGGTAACCAGTGGCTACCTTTGCCAAGTGGTATTGTGAGATAAACAATCTAAGTAAAGACTGCTTTCTATAACCATCAAGAATAAGCTATATTAAGCATGCTTCCTTCTGTGGGCACCTATAAAGAATTTGTACTGTAGGCAAGTAAATACATCTCAGATAGCTATGTACAAATAATTGAAATTCTGGCCTTTTCCTCCCTGAATACAAATAGATCAATTATAATGTATAATATGATTGTCTATCTGAATAAGGATGGCAGATATACTTCAAGCTTCAGCCTTGGATCTTGTGCTATATTGAAATTACCATATTTTTCGGAGTATAAGAAGCATGCATAGCCTTTAGGAGGCTTGTAGAGTGCTCCTGTGGGCTGGGGGAGGGGCAAAAATAAGCAAATAGTAGCTCGTTTTTCGCTCATTTTTGCTCTCCCCAGCTCCCAGGAGTACTTTGCAGGCCTCCCAAACCTCTGCACATTTATTTTTGTCAATGGAGCAGGGTTTCAGGAGGCCAAAAATGCTGTATTCAGTGTATAAGAAGCACCCAGATTTTTTTTGGGGGGGGGGGAAAGATGCATCTTATACTCCCAAAAATACAGTATGTCACAGATCAGAATTTTTTTAGTCTATAGTTAATTGTAGGAGAAGGGCAGGCAGAGCTGGGAGACAGAGTTAAGCATGTCATAAGTTTTGAGTTGCTGCGTTCTCACAAGAACTTCAAGTCCAATGCCTCCTGACTTCCCTTGACTCTTATCTGGTGCCAATTTAATGTTGAATTTTAGTTGGCCAGATTCTTGTGCATAGGCTTGAATACAAATTCTATGCTGCAATCTTACAAATAGTCCTGATTCCTTGTGCCTGATAATAACTGGAAGAGTCCTTCTTTTGTATGTGTCTGCAATTCTTTATATGACTCCACATTCTATCATACAGTACCTGACCACAATTGGCTCTGCCCATCAGGTCCATATGCCTATGGGAGACTTACTAAGGACCTGCCGTATCTAGAGTTGCATGAGGGGTAAGTCCAGTGACAGGTGTTTCCAGTAACAGTCCTCATACATGTCTGAGATATTCTTGACCTCATCCTCATAGCTTTCTGTGAAACTATTAAAACTATACTATATTATAATCATTATGTAATGATTATATTCTTTATACCCTGTATTTTGTTTTTTTATGTACACTGAGAGCATAAGCACCAAAGACAAGAAAGAGACTAAGAAAATTTTAGTTGAGTATGGGAATCTAGCAATTGTATAGCTAGGCTACTCACAGGAAGAAACCTATGTAAAGGTGTGTGTGTATATGTTTGTGTGTTTTCTATTAAATACATTTCTTAATGCTTTATAAACATCATATTCTCTGGGTATTTAATTTTCTTAACAATACGAATTACAAATTAATCTCCACTCCTTTTTTCCAACCATTGGTAAAATAAATTCCATGTTGGATAATATTCTATGTCCTCCTCCTGCTTAATTTTCAATGTTTTATCTATTCATTTTTGCACAATCTGGTATCTTCTTAACTATTTCTTCATCTTACTTAAGTCATATATTTGTGCACCATGGCTCTATGGCTGGGTCATGGATTTCAAGAAAGAGCAATCTTTTGACAGTGCTGGGGGGAACAAAAACCAGGATAGCTGCATAAATTATGACATGGGAGACGACAAGTGACAAGAGTTAGCACCGGGGATAAAATGGGGTTGGCAGATCATCTCAACAAAGTTGTAAATCAGAAGTTCTTAACTGCATAGCGTGCATACCATATGAGGCTCAAAAATAATTTAACAAAGGCATGCAGCTAAGTAATTAAAACTGAACTCTTGGAAACTTTCCTAAAATGACAAAACTAACAGAATGTCTGAAATATTCGTGCTTGTGTTTAGAAAAGTCTCCAATATCAGACAGAAATAGTGAAAAACTGGCTGGCTCAGTTCATACTACTTATATCTCAGTTCCTACTACTTATTCCAATATCTCAGGAGCTGCCACAAAGAAGAGGGAGTCAAGCTAATCTCTTAAGCACCTGAGGGTAGAATAAGAAGCAATGGGTGGAAACTAATCAAAGGATAAGCAATCTAGAACTAAGAAGAAATTTTCTGAAAAGTTAGAACACTTAATCAGTGGAACAACTTGCCTCCAGAAGTTGTGAATGTTCCAACACTGGAAGTTTTCAAGAAGATGTTGGATAACCATTTGTCTGAAATGGTATAGGGTTTCTGCCTAAGGTGGGGGTTGGACTAGAAGACCTCCAACGTCCCTTCCAACTCTGTTATTCTATTCTACTTTTGTGAATACGCTTTTATATGAATGAAATTTGGTCAAGAGAAGTGACTTCATTAACATTATGGCCCATTACCTTTGGGAAATTTGTCCCCCCTTTCCCCAAATTTTCTGGTTGGATATTTAGGCGGCCTGCACTGGTTGCCGGTTGTCTTCTGGGTGCGATTCAAGGTACTAATTATGACCTTAAAGCACTCCATGGCTTAGGCCCAGGATACCTGCGAGACCAGCTACTGCCACCGGTAGCCTCCCACCATCCAGTGCGATCCCACAGAGTTGGCCTCCTCAGGGTGCCGTTGGCCAGACAGTGTCGGCTAGCGACCCCCAGGGGAGAGCCTTCTCTGTGGAGCGCCTTCCCTCTGGAATGAGCTGCCCCCGGAGCTTCGTAGAATCCCCGACCTCCGGTCCCTTCTGACACACCCTAAAAGTTGGCTTTTCCAGCAAGCCAGCCTGGCCTGAACAAAACAAATAAAGTATTGATCATTGTTAATTTTAATTCAATTTTTTTTTTAAAAAAATGCTATTATTATTAATTCTATTGGGTTTGTTTGGGATATTCTATTAATTTTTTTTTAACTTTTGTATTATGTGTTTCCTCTAATGTTGTACGCCGCCCTGAGTCCTTGGGAGAAGGGCGGTATATAAATCTAATAAACCAAACCAAACCAAACTATTGCAACTCTTTATTCTGAAGATGCTACTAAGTGATGTGGAAAAGCAAAGGTCTCTAGGCATTGTTTCCCACTAACTGTCCTACTAACTCGAAATGAATGTATTTCCCATTGATAACTTCCAATCTCTGTTTTTTCTCGCTTCATGGCTCCTCGCAGTTCCCCTGGCTTTCATTAATTACAAAGAGATATACTGAAAATGGGGAAAAATCGAATTGTTGCCCATCAGAAGGACCAAAAAGGACACTTTATTGGTTTTTTTCCTGCCATTGGATCCCCTTGACCTCCTCCACTCTATCTCTGAAGTGATGATATGAAACTTTCCTAACTCGGAGACTGCTTTCAACTTCTATTACAAACTTCTTTACAAGAAGGTGAGGGCTGGGATGAAATGTGTTGAATCCCCCGAAGAGCGGTAGAACATGTTCTTCAAAAGAGCCCAGTGTGGAGGGCAGGATAAAACAGATGATATAGGAAAGGAGAGAGATTCAGTGATAGAATTTGCAGTTTGGAATCGATTGCTTTGGGAAGGAGTTGAGTAGGTGATAGAGAAGAAGGAAAAAGAGTAACAGTAATCAACTGTGAATCAAACAGTTGCAAGTTTTTTTTTTCAATCTTGCTTTTGCCCTGAAAAGAGAAATGGTCCAGGTTTAATAACAACAGAATAATATAATTTGGAAGGGACCCTATACCATTCTGAACCAATGGCTGTCTAGTCTCTTTTTGAAAACCTCCAGTAATGGAGCACCCTCAACCTCTGGAGACAAGTCATTCCACCAGTTGACCAGGAAATTTCTCCTTAGTTTAAACTGGATCCCTCTTTGTTAAAACTTGATCCATCACTTTTTGTCCTTCTCTCGGGCGGTTTGGAGAATATAAGAGGGAGTTCAAGAGGGTCAACCCTCACTCTCTACAATAGCTCAACATCATCAGTCTCTTGAATTTCAAAGATTCTTTGCACCATGTTGAAAATGATTGGCGTTAGGAAAAACCCTAGAACTTATGGTATGATGCTTATGAATGCAGATCTGCCCCTCAAGGCCATTTTGTGAGTACTCAAATCTTTTTAAAAATCACAATATAAACTAGACATTTTCCTCATCCATACCCTACACTCTGAATCTACTTGGGATACCTACTTTGGAATAGAATAGAATACCAGAGTTGGAAGGAACCTTGGTGGTCTTCTAGTCCAACCCTCTGCTTAGGCAGGAAACCCCACAACCACTTCAGACAAATGATTATCCAAATCTCTTCTTAAAAACTTCCAGTGTTGGAGCAGTCACAACTTCAGGAGGCAAGTTGTTCCACTGATTAAGTGTTCTAACTGTCAGGAATTTCTCCTTAGTTCTAAGTTGCTTCTCTCCTTGATTAGCTTCCACCCACTGCTTCTTGTTCTACCCTCAGTTGCTTTAGAGAATAACTTTACTCCCTCTTCTTTGTGGCAGCCCCTGAGATATTGAAACGCTGCTATCATTTCACCCCTAGATTTGGCACTACCTTGTCAATTGCTTTCTTTGTCCATCTGGCAAACATTAAATCATTGTGACTGCAACCACGATTCTTCTCAGATCACCATGTCTGCACATACTTTGAAAAATTTAGGAAGTTGCTGTCTTATGTACATGCAGGAAGCCCCATTTTGTTTGCAGCTTGTCAGGCTATGTCCAATGGCCATACTAGGATCTAAAATACAGGTAGTCCTCAACTTACGACAGTCTGTTTAGTGACTGTTCGAAGTTTACAACATCACTGGAAAAAGGGACTTACGACCATTTTTCACACTTACAACTGTTACAGCATCCCTGTGGTCACGTGATCAAAATTCAGATGCTTGGTGACTGACTCCTATTCATGATGGTTGCAGTCCTGGGATTGTGTGATCATTTTTGAGATCTTCTGATAAGCAAAGTCAATGGGGAAGCCAGATTCACTTAACAATCGTGTTACTAATTTAACAAGTGCAGCGATTCACTTAACAACTGTGTCAAGAAAAGTCATAAAATGGGCAAAACTCACTTCAAAAAGCAACAGAAATGTTGGGCTCAATTCTGGTCGTAAGTTGAAGACTACCTGTATATGGTTGGAAAACCTGATCAACAAACATATTCCCATAGTGAACCTAATGGGGAAAGCATTTTCATGTTGTTAAACTTCACCCTAGATCAGTGTTTCTCAACCTTGGCAACTTGAAGATGTCTGGACTTCAACTCCAGCGAATGCTGGCTGGGGAATTCTGGGAGTTGAAGTCCAGACATCTTCAAGTTGCCAAGGTTGAGAAACACTGCCCTAGATCTTGGCCTACAAACTAGTATGAATAGACTGTTTTGGTTTATTTATTTGGTTGGGACTATGCCAGCCAACCAATTCCTTTTCTGCATTGGGCTGTCTTAATCAACATTCACTTCCAGCATGGCTATACATCATGCTTATCTTTTTGATAGCTGAACGAGAGCTACCACTGGTATTGTCCTATGAAAGATATAATTCTGTGTGAGAAGAGAGAGGATGTTGTGAAGAGGAGCTACAGATCTGGAACATAATAAGTACAGGACAGTCTAAACAGAATGCAAGACATCTCAATCAATCTTCTACCGAACTCAATTTAGCTGGAAAATCTAATTACCCATCTGGGCAAATATACGATCATTTCAAATGAAAGTTCAGTTAATTCAGTGCTGGCTGGATGAATTTCATAAATTTAGCTTCTGTTTGGCCACAGATTCCTTTCAGCTCCACTGACGTGGCCCCAAACGCTATGGTTACTCTTAGTTGACTCACATCATTCACATGAAAAAGAAATTGTAGCTGAAAACAATATTTTGAGATCAGATATTGTTTAAGTGTGTACCAGTTCCAAGGCAGCATTGGCTTTTAAGTTTGACCCTCTTTTTTATAAATATGGAAACTTTGGATCAAACTGCGTTCCTCGGCAGCTTAACCACTCTTTCTCCTTAACAATACTAGCTTTGAATTGAATAACACTTGAGGAAGGTTGAATCTTTTTCCCTGTGATGATCCAAAGTCTTTATTCTTAGCATATTACAACTCCAGTAAGTTTCAGTTTCAGTAGGAAAATAAGGAAGGGAGAGGACTTCATGGAACATCATGGTCCCAGTCCAGATATATCATCACCATGACAATTAGACACGACACAAATTTTTATTATAAGAGAAAATGGTTAATGGTATACAGTACTGTGCAAGATTAATGGTTAATGGTATACATTATACATTATCATGAGCCATGGTGGCGCAGTGGTGAGAGTGCAGTACTGCAGGCTACTTCTGCCGGCTGACTGCAATTTGTCAGTTTGAATCTCACCAGGCTCAAGGTTGACTCAACCTTCCATCCTTCCAAGGTGGGTAAAATGAGGACCCAGATTATTGGGGAAAATATGCTGACTCTGTAAACCACTTAGAGAGGGCTGTAAAGCACTGTAAAGTGATATATAAGTTTAAGTGCTAATGCTATTATTCTGCAAGAATGTTCAATGTTAATTTAACATTTTTGTTCAAATACAGTACATCAGGGGAAAATGTTTTCAACCTATTGATAGTTTTAGATTTAGGAGAGCAGATCATAAATACTCAAATGACTTGCCATAACAAATGTGTCTAGATAAACATTTATTCATGTATTAATTTGTAGCCCCTTTTATTATTTTTACAAATAACTCAAGGCAGCAAACCTATCCAATACACCTTCATCCTATTTTCCCCACAACAACACTGTGAGATGGATTGGACTAAAAGAGAATGGGTGGGCCAAAACAGTGGTGGGATTCAAATAAATTAACAACCGGTTCTCTGCCCTAATGATTTCTTCCAACAACCAGTTCACCAAACTGCTTAGAAAGTTACCAACCGGTTCTCCCGAAGTGGTGCGAACGGGCTGAATCCCACCACTGGGCCAAAGTCACCCAGCTGGTTTTCATGGCTAAGGTGGGACTTGAACTCATGGTCTTCTGCTTGCTATCCGGTGCCTCAACTACTAAACCAAACCAGCTCTCAAATTGTATGAAATCATTTGACACTAGTGAGACAACTCCAACTTTAGCTTTATAGGAGACTTTCTAATGTCTTAGCTGATGTCTCACAATCTTCTTCTCTTTAGGAAGATCGGCTTCCACACAAAATACTCAGTCACAACTCTTCAATAATGCATTTTTTTTCCAGCATGCCTACAGAGCCAATGTGACACTGCTGGAAAAAAAAATGTAATGTAGGTTAGGTCCCTTTGCAGAATGTCAACGTTGTTTTCCTTTCTTCCTTCTTTAATTTAAAATTTCAGGTGAGCAAAGAATGTGTTTATTGCTAAAGGAAGAGTCCACAGCTCCAGGACTCAGTTCTTCTTCGTTGGTTTTCGTAATTCTAAAATATGCCTCTGTGAATTTGATGCCAGCTCAAAGTAGCTGAAACCAGGAACAAACTTGTGGCAATACTTTTAGGTGGCTGCCAACAACTGGGCACCCTGTCCTTCAACTGCTGAAACCTCCTCATCCCTATAATTATTTTTTTTCCATAGCACCTGGTGCACATGCAGAAAGAAGGGAAGATGAGGTTAAATAACCTAAGAAAGCTAAAAGACACAAGGTAATTGCACATAGCAGGCTGTTGCAGCTGGTACTATTGAGATTCAGCAGATACAAGGCAAGAAATGAAGTTGGATACAATTCAAGAGGAAAGATCAAGAAATTAGAAGAAGCATACAGAGAAGTGATAATGACTCTCCCTCTCTGAGGAAACCAGGCAGCATCCAATAGGGCTGCCTAAAATCCCATTGACCACTAGTTTCAGCTGCTGACTTGCTAGGTTTATAAACTATAGTATTTTATTCTGAATGATTTCATGGGAGGATGTGGTAATGTAAAAGATTGATGAAAGGGTGTTAGAAGAAATATCCATCTCGTTCAGTGACCAAAACTGGATGCAAACTGCATCCAGTTTGGTCACCATACTATAAATTGAGACTCTAAGAAAGAGTGCAGAGAAGAGCAAGCAGGATGATTAGGGGACTGGAGGCTAAACATATGAAGAACGTTTACAGGAACTGGCATGGTTAGTCTAGTGAAGAGAAGGACCAGGGGAAGACATGATAGCAGTCTTCTAATATTTGAGGGGCTGCCACAGAGAGGAGGGAGTCAAGCTATTTTCCAAAAACCCCAAAGGCTGGACAAGGAATAATGGCTGGAAACTGACCAGGGAGAGATTCAACCTAGAAATAAGGAGGAACTTTCTGACAATGAGAACAAACAACCAATGGAACAGAATTTGCCTTTGGAAGTTGTGGGAGCTTCATTACTTGAGACTGATTGGACTGCCCTTTGTCAGAAATGGTGTAGGGTCTCTGCTTGGGCGGGTGGTTGGACTAGATGACTTACATCATCCAGCTGACAAAATTGAGTTGACAGTGGGTGGGTTTTTATACCTTCTTTGGACTTTGTATTTGAATTTTGCATTTGAGCTTCCTGTTCCTGTGCAAGAACATGTCCTCTAATATTCTATTGGCTGTTGTCAGATTTCTATGGGTTCATGTAGGTAGGGGTCATAGCTGGCTGTATAGGCAAAAGAGGAAATGTAAATCCTAGGGACTTGTCTGAGCTAATCTGGTCAACCTCTGGCTTATTGTCTTATCTGAGTTCACAGGTTTCTGTGACTTTGAAGTTTGGACTTCTCTGGGGGTGGGGCTTGTGTTCTGAAAGAGTATTGGGCAATTCCTATGGTGGCTTTCATCCTGTGTTGGGTATTGGGTGAGGGACTTCTTTCTAATCCTACCATTCTGCCAAGGAGTTTCAAAATATCCTGTCTTGAATGGATTTCTGCCTGCAGTATTTGCTTTGCTTATGAATAGAGCCATCTAGATAGTTGTCTTCTTTCAATATGTTCTTTATCTCTTAAGTGCTCGCATCTGCTGTGGCCTATTAAGAAAATCTTACGGGCTGTTTCCTGATTCTAAAAACATGTTTCTCCATTTCTCCTTTAGGAAAATATATAGTATACTTCCTTTTTAATATTCTTCAAAATGTTTCATTTTGTGGGGGAGGCTTCCCACAAGGCCAACCCCAAACCATTCTTGTCTCCTGATAACAGTGTATGTGGAACTCTATGAAAGAACGTGGGTAGCAGATAAGGGCTATTTAGTGATACAGATTGAGAGAAAATACAGAATGTGTCCCAGCATACTAGCACTAGACAGAGACAGAGAAACAAATAGGCTGCATTCATATAGTTTGTTAAACATGTGATGCCTGATTCACTTAAATGCAACTTTACTTGACACTGAACCACAAACTAAACAACTCTCTGTTAATTTTTTTTCCTGGTTTGTATAAAAATTCAGTCTTAGAGATAGGAGTTGGAAACAGTGGCGTTTAAATACAATATTTATGATACATTGAACTCCTGCTCCTTTTCACTGGAAGGAATCTTACCCCACTTCATCCTGGGGTTTGGGGGCCCCCAATGTAATCTGTATTTTTACTATTTCAGTCACTCTCAAGAGCTCAGTGCAAGGTGAATTATGAAATTCATCCCCATCCTGAATACTCCAGGCTTAACAGAAAAGCAAGAGGAAAATCGAGAACACGTCTAACGAAAAATAACTTTTTTTATTTTTTCCAAAACCTCAAATATTTATACTGAGTACCATTTCAGAAGAAGGCAAGGGCATTTCCTGTAAAAACTGCAAGAAAGTAGCCACCAGCAGTTAGTCTTGAAGCAAAAGGGTAGAAGTAGTTCTCGACATGATAGCAGTCGAGCTAAATAGGAGGGAGACGGGGAACCCCCTGCAGGGTAAGGCTGAGGAGTATGTTCAGTTCTTGGTGGACAAAGTTGCTCGGTTTCGATCGGAACTGGACTCCACTCTTGCAGATCCAGCCGAGACACAAGGGAGTGACTTGGCAGACCATCTCTGGGTTGAGTTTCAGGATGTTGCCTCCAGGGAGGTGGACAAGGCTATGTGAGCTGTGAGCGCCTCCACCTGTATACTGGACCCGTGTCCCTCTTGGCTAGTTGCCAACAGCAGAGAGGTGACACGAGGCTGGATCCAGGCGGTTGTTACCGCCTCTCTTCGGGAGGGGCACCTCCCCACCGCGCTTAAGGCGGCGGTGGTGAGGCCCCTCCTGAAGAAACCGTCCTTGGATCCAGCAGTTCTTAATAACTACCGTCCAGTCTCCAACCTCCCCTTTGTGGGGAAGGTTGTTGAGAAGGTGGTGGCCTTGCAGCTTCAGCGTACCTTGGAGGAAGCTAACTATCTTGACCCCTTCCAGTCTGGCTTCAGGCCCGGTTACAGCACAGAAACCGCTTTGGTCGCATTGACCGATGATCTCTGGAGAGCCAGAGATGGAGGCCATGCGTCCATCCTGGTTCTCCTTGACCTCTCAGCGGCTTTCGATACCATCGACCATGGTATCCTTCTGCGACGACTGCGGGAGGTGGGGGTGGGCGGCACTGATCTACAGTGGTTCTCCTCCTACCTCTCGGACAGGTCGCAGTCGGTGTTGGTGGGGAGGGAGAGATCGTCCCTGAGGCCCCTAACCTATGGGGTGCCGCAGGGTTCGGTCTTATCCCCCCTGCTATTCAACATATACATGAAACCGCTGGGCGAGATCATTCGGAGGCACGGGATTAAGTACCACCAATATGCGGATGATACACAGTTGTATCTGTCCGCCCCGTGCCAACTCAATGAAGCAGTGGACGTGATGAACCGGGGCCTTGAAGCTGTTAAAGACTGGATGAGAGCTAACAAACTGGTGCTCAACCCGGAAAAGACCGAGTGGCTGTTGTGTTTTCCTCCCAAAAATTCAGCTAACGTTCCATCAATCAGGCTGGGGGGGCAAAATTTATACCCCTCAGACAGGGTCCGCAACTTGGGAGTCCTCCTGGACCCACAGCTGAGTTTTGACCATCATTTGTCAGCTGTGACCAGGGGGGCATTTGCCCAGGTTCGCCTGGTGCGCCAGTTGCGGCCCTACCTGAACCGGGAGGCCCTCACAACAGTCACTCGAGCCCTTGTGATCTCTAGGCTGGAATACTGCAATGTGCTCTACATGGGGCTGCCCTTGAAGAGCATCCGGCGACTTCAGCTAGTCCAGAACGCGGCCGCGCGATTGATCATGGGCGCACCACGGTTCGCCCACATAACACCGATCCTCCGTGAGCTGCGCTAGCTACCTGTTGATCGTCGGGTGCACTTCAAGGTCCTACTTACCACCTATAAAGCGCTCCATGGTAGTGGATCTGGCTAGCTGAGAGACCGCCTTCTGCCAATTACCTCCCTGCGTCCCATCAGATCGCACAGGGTAGGCCTCCTCCGAATTCCATCCGCCAGTCAGTGCCGACTGGCGACTACACGGAGGAGAGCCTTCTCAGTTGCAGCTCCGACGCTATGGAACAACCTCCCCGTGGAGATCCGTACCCTCACCACAGTCCAGGCCTTCCGCACAGCCCTCAAGATCTGGCTATCCCGTCAGGCCTGGGGATAGGATTTACTCTCACCCCGCCCGAATGTTGAGTGAATGTTGTGTTTTATGGTTAATTTTTTTTTACTCACGTTTTTCTTTTATGTCTTGTCTTGCACCCCCTTCCCCCATTGTTGTAAGCCGCCCTGAGTCCCCTCAGGGAAAAGGGCGGCCTATAAATGTTCAATAAATCTACAAATCTACAAACATTCAACAGTTCATTGAATGATCATTCAAAGTTACGACTGCACTGAAAAAAATGTGTGATAACCATATTTCACATGGCTGTTGCAGCATCTCCAAGGTCGGTGATCAAAATTCAGACCCTGGTTAACTGACTCATATTTATGACAGATGCAGTATCCCAGGGTCATGTAATCTTCTGATAAGCAAAGTCAATGGAGAAGCCTGATTCACTTAACATCCGTATCATAACTTAACAATTGCAATGATTCACTTAACAACTATGGCAAAAAAAGATCATAAAATGGGGCAAAATTCACTTAACAAATGTCTCACTTAACAACATAGGCTCGATTGTGGTTCTAAGTTGAGGACTACCTGTACTGACTTTATCTATGAGCAGAACAAATTTAAGATGATTGTCACTTGCAACTAGAAACTAGATTGGTGAATCTGGTTCCAGCCCTTGATTATAGTTTCAGGAGAACAACAGTTCATTGATTATTTGATTGCCACGGTATAAAAAAGATGTGGAGACTCTAGAAAGGGTGCAGAGAAGAGCAACAAAGATGATTAGGGGACTGGAGGCTAAAACATATAAAGAACGGCTGCTGAAACTGGATATGTCTAGTTTAATGAAAAGGGTGACATGATAACAGTGTTCCAATATCTCAGGGGCTGCCACAAAGAAAAGGGAGTCAAACTGTTCTCCAAGGCACCTGAGGGTAGAACAGGAAGCAATGGGTGGATGTTAATCAAGGAGAGAAGCAACTTAGAACTAAGGAGAAATTTCCTGACAGTTAGAACAATTAATCAGTGGAACAACTTGCCTCCAGAAGTTGTGAATGCCCCAACACTGCAAGTTTTTAAGAAGAGATTGGATAATCATTTGTCTGAACTGGTGTAGGGTTTCCTGCCTAAGCTGGGGAACTAGAGGACTTCCAAAGCCCCTTCCAACTTTGTCTATCCTATCCTATCCTATCCTATCCTATCCTATCCTATCTTACTCTATTCTATTCTATTCTATTCTATTCTATTCTATTCTATTCTATTCTATTCTATTCTATTCTATTCTATTCTATTCTATTCTATTCTATTCTATTCTATTCTATTCTAATGATTCTAGGAATAAAGACACCTGGCTTGATTAAAAACACATAGATGTGTACTTCTGAATCAGGGAGGAGAGAGACGCAAAGCAGGCATATAATAACTTAAGCAAGATTCAACAGCCTAGTATATGTAATTTCCCGCAGACAGAGATTATATTAGTAAATGATAAGGGAAATCATTGGTTTTATTTGCATTGTTTGCTTTGTTCCAGCAAATAGCTTCATGCTCTGTCCAAATTTTTTGACAAGACAAAGCAAATATTCAACCTGCCAATAATGGCTAATGGAGTTTTGTTTGTAATGTAAGACTGAGCCTGTCAAACAATCTGTGCCACAATTGAATGGAGCCAAGCCAAAGGAATTTTTTTTGAAGGCGTAATTGTTTGAAAGAAGGAGCTGACTTGCTTTTGCTGAACTAAGTTGAGTGCAATGAAGATGTTTTTCTCTTGTGGGGGGGGGGAGGGGGAAGAAAGGCCCTTATTTTGTTTCATTAGAGGACTCCCACTTGCAGGAACAATGTGTTCTTTATGAGGACAAATTCCACACATTTTGTGTGTGGAGTTGCTGCATGTGGATTTCACTGGTGACAGCTTCCAAGCACAGGCCACCTGTCGAATTCAATAATCCATCTGGATCCAGGTGTTCATTCAGAATTAATATGACCGCAGCTCTGAGCTTCGTAGCTAAAACCAGAATATAAACGCCTCATGGATCTTCTGGATAACTGTCAGAAGATCATTCATGACCCTAAAGCTGAATTGCCTTCCCAAGCAACCTTCCCCAAATAAGGTGAGATTAATCCTTTCCATAGGTGCAGGGAAGCATCCTGGGGTCATGTGATTCCCCTTTTGCAACCTTCTGACAAGCAAAGTCAATGCAGAAGCCAGATTCACTTAAAAGCCATGTTGCTAACTTAACAAATTCAATGATTCACTTAACAGCTGTGGCAAGAAAAGTCGTCAAGTGGGGCAAACTCACTTAACCATTTGTGGTTGCAACTCAAGGACTCTTTGCAAATGCAAGCATACATTTGAATACAGTCAACACAAAGCAAATTAGAATGGGCAAAATTCATTTGCACAAGTTATAACTATAGACAGTTCTCAAATCGTGATTGGTCAATTGAGCAACTCTTTGAAGTTACAATGGACCTATCTTTGGACTAGTTGTGACCTGCGTTTGAAGTCCCAAAACTCAATCAACTCCCCAGGGCAGTGTTTCTCAACCTTAGCAACTTGAAGATGTCTGGACTTCAACTCCCAGAATTCCCCAGCCAGCATTCGCTGGCTGGGGAATTCTGGGAGTTGAAGTCCGGACATCTTCAAGTTGCCAAGGTTGAGAAACACTGCCCCAGGGTCATCTGACTGAACTTCAGGCACCCTACGACACAACCGTGTTTATGGAGTGACTGCATTATATGATGGTTTTGCGACTGGCACTTCTGCTCATAGTAAACCATTGGTTTGTTTAACAACCACGGCATTCACTTTATTTATTTTTATTTTTTATAAATGTTTATTTTAAACACATAAACACATCAACGAAAACAAACACATGACTTAAAACAACATAGGAACAAAATGTTCCATCGTATATCATACAGCAGTTCCGTATCGATTTCTTTGCAGTTAGTGTTTTCCCTTCTATACATTTCTATCTTGCATTCATGGTCTCCTTATTCGTTATCCATTTTTTATGTACAATTCTATATTTATTTATACTTAGCTATTTATAACCAAATATTGTTTACCTATATTGTGGTTTGTATTCTTACTGTCATTTATTCTCTTACATACAATTATAGGTATACATTCACATAGTTATTCTTTTTCTTTGCCATTCTTATACTATTGTTATTCCATTTAAAAAGTTATAAGGTACAGTTTGGATTGCTTTGTTTATCATCCCTAACGCCTGTTGTAACACCACCTTATTTTCTCTTTCTTTTCTTTTCTTAGATCACACAGGGCTGGCCTCCTCCGGGTTCCGTCTACCAGCCAATGTCATCTGGCTACTACCCGTGAGAGGGCCTTCTCTGTGGCAGCTCCGGCCCTTTGGAACAAACTCCCGGCAGAGATTTGGACCCTCACCTCTCTCCAGGCCTTCCGAAAAGCCGTTAAAACCTGGCTGTGTCGGCAGGCCTGGGGTTGATGAGTTCCCTTCCCCCCTCGATTTGTGTGACTGTTGGTTATTCTTAAATGCCTGTATTTGTAGTTTTTTTTGTGTTTCCCTTTCCCTCCTTGGGTTTGTGAGCCGCCCTGAGTCCCGCTGGGAATAGGGCGGCATATAAATAAAACAAAACCTAAACCTAAACCTAAACCTTTTCTCCCTCCCTTCCTTCCTTCTCTACTTCCTTCCTTCCTCCTCAGGCGCCCTACGACACAACCGTGTTTATGGAGTGACTGCATTATATGATCGTTTTGTGACTGGCACTTCTGTCCATAGTAAACCATTGGTTTGTTTAACAACCACGGCGTTCACTTTATGACCATGGCAGCTGCTTTAGGGTAATCACATTTGCTTAGTGACTGCTGCAAAAAAGGTCATAAAATGAGGTCAGTCACCTGATGGGCAAGCACCATTATGGTTGTAAGTTGAGGACTATGTCTAGTGAAAAATAAAAAAAAAAGTACATCCATGAACTCCAAAAATATTATACACATTTAATGGAGACAATGTTTTAAATGTACAGAATGGTGTTGGAAGTGAAGGAAATTCAAACAACCTCCCAATGTTTATGGGAGAAGCTGAATGCCATGGTGGGTGGAATCATATAGCGATAGCAATAGCACTTAGACTTAAATACCACTTCATAGTGCTTTCTACTGATTAATTGTTCTAACTCTCAGGAAATTTCTCCTTAGTTCTAAGTTGCTTCTCTCCTTGATTAATTTCCACCCGTTGCTTCTTGTCCTACCCTCAGGTGCTTTGGAGAGTAGCTTGACTCCCTCTTCTTTGTGGCAGCTCCTGAGATATTGGAACACTGCTATCATGTCTCCCCTGGCCCTTCTTTTCATTAAACTAGACATACCCAATTCCTGCAACCGTAAACTTACTAGGTAGCAATTCAAACAGTGCATGAAGAAAACTGAGGAGCAATTATAACATAGACTCTACACTGTTGAAGGTGCTTACAAATGAGATGACTTTCTTATGAAAATAACGTTTACTGTTGACAGCAACAGATGTTACAAGAAATCTGTGGCCACCTATAAAACAGCTATCTTTCATCTATCTAGTTTTTGTCCTCTTTTTATACATCTTGTTCGTGTTCTAAAGCCCATGCTTTCTACGTCTCCATTGCCACTGCTGACTGAGAATTAAAGGAAATGGTCCACATCTAAAGGAAAAGAGAATATGACATAGCATTTCCAATTTGAGCAGTGACACTATGTTTTTTTTTTAATGCCTAGACTCAAATTAATAAGGTAGTGTGTTTCTTTGGGACTGTTTAAGCTTGAAATGGAAATATGCTATGTTTTCTCATGATAGAATGCACTTAATTCTTGCAGATGATCAATCTTTTATCTTGTCTAATGGTCGACTGTACGGAGCTCACAAGTGGAAAGAAGGTGTTGTAGAGGAGACTGGCACATTTGAAATATTACAGAAAAATATTCAGTTGTTAAAAGAAAGGGTGGGAGCGGTCAACCTATTTTCCAAAGCACCAAAAGGCAAGACAAGAAACAATGGATGGAAACTAACCAAGGAGTGAAACAACCGAGAACTAAGGAGAAATTTCCTAACAGTGAGAACAATTAACCAGTGGAATGGCTTGTTTTCAGAAGGTGTGAATCACTGGAGGCTTTTAAGAAGAGACTAGATGGCCACTTGTCTGGAATTGTATAGGGTCTCCTGTTTGAGCCAGGGGATTGAACGAGAAGACCTCCAAGGTCCCTTCCAACTCTATTATTCTTTTATTAATCTCACCTACAATAAGGCAATGCTATGTTTAACTATCAAGAAAGCAAGAGCTAAAAGCAATAATAAGATACATTGGGGAGGGTTACGGTTAGGGTCAGGAGTGGTTTTCTCCCAACATTACTACCGGTTCAGTGCATGCAAAACTTTTGTGCGTGCGCACTCACTGCACACATTTGCACAAAAATAGGTCTGCATATGCGCAAAATGTTTTAAAAAGAAAAAAATTACATTTGTGCAATTACAATTGTTCTGCGCATGCGCAGAACCAAAAATCAAGATGGTGGCCCTGTAGGAGAACCGGTTCGGGGCGTGGCAGGCCTGGGTCACTGCCGGTTCCAGCGACACAGGCTGCCAAACCACTACCGGTTTGGCCGAACCAATCCAAACCAGGAGGAACACACCTCTGGTTAGAGTTCTTCCCCACTGTGTCATATGATTTGCTTTCATATTTCTGTATTTTATTTGATAATGTAATTTAAAAACTTTTTAAAAAGAAAGCAGCAGCTGAGATTTAGCATTATCCTTCCTAGCTTTGGTATAAACTTGGAGACAACAACATGGATTGCTTGTCTCCTGCCAAGTCATGTTGAAGATTGCATAGCTGAAGCTCCAATATACTTTGCTAAACTTATCCATCCCCACACCATTCTACGTACACACAAATGCATGCAAAACATTCATGTAAAATAGCTGGTCCCTTCCAGATGTGTGGACGTCCTCGTAAGCACAGCCATTGCCCAGAATTCTGTCCCTTGAAAACAGAGATGGGTTCCTACCGGTTCAGACTGGTTCAGCTGAGTAGGTAGCAACTCGGCAGGCTACAACCCTGAACTGGTTCTATCGGCACCACCATAGGTGCTGCCATCTTGTTTTTTTTTACTACAATTGTTTTACCACTGTGCATGTGCGCAAAGTGCATCCCTGTACGAACCAGCAGTAACAGAAACCGGAAACCACCCCTGGTTGAAACCCTGACAATTACAGGATGTCTAATATGAGAAGGATCATATAAACACATATGTGCAATTCACACAGTGGTAGCGCCGAATCAGCAAAAGCCTGGCAGTGATGAAGCAGCCACAGCTTTCCCAAATCTCATTTCCACAGGAGTAAGGCATCCTGTAGCATCCTGTAAGTTAGCCCTTTTGAGGTATCTTTGTTGAAAAAGCTTTGCCCCCGATACACAATTTTGCCCAGTTAAAGGTTACAGAAATTGGAAGAAATATCCATCTGGTTCAGTTCCAAGTGGGGAGAAAGACATTGGAAACATGGAGGCTGATGGGAAAGATAGTTTATTGATGGACTGTTAGCATTCCAAAGAACATCCAAAATTAAATCAGAGTTCAAGGCAAAGGATTCATCAAAGTTCCAATTTATTAAGAGAGTCATATTGGCACATCTGTGAAAACCCAAATCTGAAAGCTTCCTGGGTTTTCCCACCAGTTAAAAGTTCAAGATATTGTCCCCACACCCACAAGTCCATCACATGGTGCAATCTTCCACTGCCATGCTGGCAGCTCCACCCATCTAGTTCTGGTCAGGTGCAGAGGTACAAAGACAAAGGCTGGTCTTGGCTTTCTAGAAAGGAATTTTATTTTGACAACATCACATTCTACTCATTACTATTCCCCCTCCCAATTCCCCATGAATGAAACAGCATAGTAAAATAATAGAGAGTGTGGCAGGCCAAAGATCCAGAAAGGAATATGACTACAGGTCTGACATGGACAGGAGGACCACATGGGTTTGAGGTCCTGGTGCAGCTGAAAACATGGAGTGGAGAGTGAGAGTTATTTTTCCCCTCTCTTGGGCCTTGCCCTTGAGATTCCTGTTTCTGTGGCAAAGACATATACTCTATTGGTTGTTGTCAGATTCCCATGGAGCTATGCAGGGGTGATAGCTAACTTTGTAGGTTTTCTGAGTCAAGCTTGGTTAAAACTTGGGCTGATGCAATGTAGTTCCTATTGTAGCTGAATGACTTTGCCCTGAAGGATAATTCTATCATCCTGGAGCTGAAGGCCTTTTGTTTTGTAGATAGGCTGGCCCAGTCCTGCTGGGGCTATTAAGAAAGGTGAGGGCTGCTTTCCAAGAGCATGTTTCTCCTTTAGGGAAATATAATAATCTGCCTTTTATAATATTTCCCAAAATATTTCATTCTTCTAGGAAAGGAGTAAGTGCTAACTTTCTACACAGACAGCAGAGTTTTAGCAGTACCTAGCTAAAACATCAAGCTCCTTTGGAAAAGCAGATGTATAAGTATTCCATTCATTCCCACAAACCTCTTTTTACAATCTCTCTCTCTCTCTCTCTCTCTCTCTCTCTCTCTCTCTCTCTCTCTCTCTCTCTCTCTTTCTCTCTCTCCCTCTCCCTCCCCCCCCTCTCTCTCTCACACACACACACTTTATGTTTAGAAACATCTATTTCAAAATACATCCTGGAAGATTCTTTAATCCAAGCAATTCTTGTTTTGCCAATTCACAGATTTTTTTTCCAGTCTTATTTTTTCAAGCTCTGTTCAAGATCCAGGGTGGAATTTCAGATTTGACAGCTCTTGGAAGTTCTTTCTGTTTTCATTCAAGCTTGTGACTTATAGAAAACAGTCCCTGGAGCTCCGGATGGACTTTGCTGCCCAGGGGTCTTGCCATTGGCTTGAGGTCTGCTCAGCCACGCAAAGTGGATGGTTTGCCCAAGAGTGCGGCTGTACTGACATGAGGTCTGCCTGCTCTTTAAAAACACAAAGGAGAAAGAGAATGTGGAAGAAAAAAAAACATTATTGTGGCTGTTAAACAGTTCAGACCAACTTTTTCAGCTTAGCCTAAAAATAAAAAAGACATGGTTTTTCAAAGCCACTTAAAAAGGTAAAGGTTCCCCTCGCACATATGTGCTAGATATTTCTGACTCTAGGGGGCGGTGCTCATCTCCATTTCAAAGCCAAACAGCCAGCGCTGTCCGAAGATATCTCTGTGGTCATGTGGCCAGCATGACTAAATGCTGAAGGCACATGGAATGCTGTTACCTTCCCACCAAAGGTGGTCCCTATTTTTTCTACTTGCATTTTTACATGCTTTTGAACTGCTAGGTTGGCAGAAGCTTGGACAAGTAACGGGAGCTCACTCCATTATGCGGCGCTAGGGATTTGAACCGCTGAACTGCTGACCTTTCTGATCGACAAGCTCATTGTTTTAGCCACTGAGCAACCATGTCACACCCAAACCCACTTAGCTACCTTTAAAAGTTTGCCATCTCTTCCAGCGTGAATCATGAAGGGCTCAAGGCTGTTGTTGCCAATTGATTTCTAAGCAAGAATCGTGTAAGATTTTCTCCTTTGAAAACCCTTTTGAAAAATGCATATCTAATGCAGAATCTAGAGTGAGATGGACCACATTTATGTACATCACTCCAGTGGGAATCTGTGGTGCATCAATACATTTCACCTTTTGGTTCTAAGCAACCACCAAGCTGGAGGTAGATTGCTCTGCCTTGAAGTTAAGGTAAACTACGGAGTTTAGTTTTAATAATGATGGCAACAATGGATCAGAATAACCAGTCATCGTCTGTAACCACACTTGTTGTTTTTATCACTGCATATGATTAAAGTTTCAGCCAAATGTTGTTTGTTCCAATACATTGTTGTATTTTTATACTAGGTCCCAAGGGGGAAGATATTAATGCTATTGAATTATGTTGTATTGTTTCTCCACCTAATAGCACTGAAAAGCTACCAGCTGGACAGATGGAAAAACCAGATAGAAGAACATAAGGATAAGTAGACAAAGGAAGAACAGATGTTAGACTTTATGTGAGAAATTTTACTAGTGCTTTAATCTTGATAAAGTCTTGACAAAACTGGCACAAATCTTGAAGTTCAAAATTCAATGTAATATTTAAGGTCCCTTAAGCAGGAACCCTGGTGGAGTAATGGTTAGAATTCAGTTTTGCAGGTTAACTCTGCTCACAGCCTGAAGTTCAATCTGGATAGGCTCAACTTTGATTCAACTTTCCATCCTTCCAAGGTTGGTAAAATGAAGACCCAGATTTTTGAGAGCAGTATACCGATGATGTAAACTCCCCAGAGTGTGCTGTAAAGCACTAAGTGCTATTGCTATAAATCAGTGGTCGAGTGGAAGACTCCAAATAACAATGTGTGTGGCATTTCTAAGAATGGACCAGAAAAATAAACCAGAAGGGTAAAGTTTCAACATGTTTCAATTCAGCTTTCTTTTTAGATCTAATTTTAAACATTGCATTCATCTTTCATTTTATAACTTTCCCTCGCTGACTTTTGATATGCCATCTCCCTTGCATAATAGTGCAGGTATTTCTCAGGTTATGCCCACTTTCTCAGTGATTATTCAAAGTTACGATGGTGCTGAACAACAGAGACTTACAGCAGATTCTCAAAGTTACCAGCTATTGCAACATCTCTGTAGTACAGATGGAATAGACCAGCTGTTTTCTGAGAGTGCTACCAGTTGCCAGTGCCACCACATTGTTTTTGATACATATTGGTGCCTGCTTCTTCTTTTCTAATCCTGGGCTTCTTGGTAGCCCAGTGCCCATTAGGTAAGTCATTAACGATGACAGTTACAAATCCAATGCTGGACAGAGCAGGATATAGAATAACAGAGTTGGAAAGGACCTTGAAGGTCTTATAGTCCATCCCCCTGCTCAGGCAGGAGATCTTATACCATTCCAGACAAATGGTTGTCTCAATACTTCTTAAAAAACCTCCAAGGATGGAGCACCCATAACTTCTGAAGGCAAGCTGTTCCACCGTTTAATTGCTCTCTTTTGGAAATTTCTCCTTTGTTCCAGGTAGAATCTTTCTTTAATGATATTCCAGCCATTCCTTCTTGTCCTTCCCTCAGGTGCTTTGGCGAATAAGTCAACCCCCTCTTCTCAGTGGGAGTCCTTCGAATATTGGAAGACTGCTATCATGCAACTCTTTCTCTTTGTTAGACTAGACATATGCAATTTCTTGTTCATTATGTTCATCGTATGTGGCAAGAGGCAATTCCGTGGCCACTCACCAAGTTTGCTGCAAGGAAAAATGTGTCTAAAAGGATGGGTCTGAGAAGGGGCTAGTGTTGTGGCCTGTCAGTCATTGTCCCCTCCAGCAGCTGAATCAGAGGAGGAGGCGTGGGAGTCAGAGTCAGCATCAGGGAAACCTGGGAGCTCCGAGGGGGAAGAGGGAATAGAGCTGGCAAACAGAGAGACAGAGGCGGAGCCTGGGCCATCCATCAGATGGAGAGTCAACAGCCTCAAGGTCTGGAAGTGGCTGATGAGGAAGAGGAGGAACAGCTGGGTCCAGTGCATGATACATGACTGCGCAGAAGGCAGAGGAGAGGAGAGCAGTGGAAATCCATTGGCTGATCCTGGGGAAGGATGAGTCACTGCTGCTAATGAGGACCCACCCTAGCTCTGGGGATAAAAGGCAGGGGGTGGAGGTGTGGCAGACAACTATTCATCTTTTGGCCGGATGGACTTGTTAGCCTGTGAGATAAACTTTTTGCCGGGGTTGCCGGCATTCCTATCAAAGTAATCTTTTGAGTTCATGTCAATAAACGTGTATATTCTGTTTGGGGAGCTGGGTCAGAGAAGATGGGTTTTTATGAGCAGCCATGGAAGTACCTCTTGTTTTGCTCAATGCTGCCCAGTTATGGGGATGGTCATTAATCACTTCCCCAACCAGATGCTGCACTGTGAGAAAACTTGAAATTAGAAGAGAACAAGCAGACTCTACACAACGGCTTATGCAATTGCTGTTTTCTGGGGGCATTGGTACGTTGCTTTATTTTTTTAAAAATCAACTGCATTAAGTTTCAAAGAGAGATGAAATACAAAAGAACAAAAAAGAGAGGAAAAAATAGGGGACGGGGATCAAAATGGAAACAAGTTAAAAAGTGTGAAGAAGAAATAAAATAAAAACATAAAATAATAAAAAGATTGATGTATAACTGTCTTTAGTATAGATATAGAATACTCTCTTATTCTAAATTAAAACAAAAGCACATAAAGCATCATATAAAATATTATATTTATATATGTATGTATGTGTGTGTGTATATATATATATATATATATGTCTGTCTGTCTGTCTGTCTGTCTGTCTGTCTGTCTGTCTGTCTCTAGTTATTCGGGTTTTCTCCCACATAAAATTGGAGATGTCTTGGCGACGTTTCGACGAAGTCTCATTCGTCATCTTCAGTCTTCTTCAGTCTTGGTGCTTCTAGGAGCAATGTGAGATCTCGGCTGTTTCTTCCTTTTAACTGCCAGTGGGGGTTTGAACTGATTGGGTGGGAGCTTGGCTGTGTCCTGACAATAACTAGAGACCTACATACTAACACCCGCGAAAACCTCAGAATATACATACATACATACACACACACACACACACACACACACACACACACACACATATATATTGATAGATAGATTGATGGATGGATGGATGGACGGATGGATGGATGTATGGAATATATTGAAAGTGCACAATATTTTATAATTATAATAGATCTAATCATCAAATCCTAAATTCATTTTTATCTTTCTCAAGCAAGAAATCAAAAAGTGGTTTCCAAATATAAACAAAGCTAAATAGGCTTTTCTCTTTTTATAAAAGTAGTCTCTGCCAGTTCCATTAACTTCATAATCCACTCTGCCCTAGCACATTGCTTTAGATGAAGGTTGGAGATGAAGGGATTAGAAGACTGTAGTAAACGGGCATTCAGTGGAAAACACACTGGCTGTTTTCCAAACAGCTGCTGGCATTGCTTTTGATGTGTATTCCCCATTGTATGCCTGCTTACTCTCTTCTAATCTCTTCTACTCAATCTCTGAACTCTGCAAGAGAAGGAAAACGAAAACGAAAAGAAAAACAACAGATTGGACCCAAGGCAACATGAAATAACTGTAATGGTGATCCTAAGGTAACCTGCAAAAGTCATAAACCGTTGTAAATTGGTCATAAAGTTGTCCTAACTTTAGTGATCCCTGAACAAGTTGTGGGTAAGTGAGGACTACCTGTTATATTTCTATTTGTTTGACTGTGTTCCTTTTGGTTACTGAGAGACAAAGAGCATTTTGCAAGTGAGAAATACCTGTAAGAGACAGAATAAAAGCAAAATACGGAAGTAAATATTTAAGGAAGAAGAATTTTTCTGAGAAAAATTAATCTATATTAATTGCCTCCCAAAATTGTGGGTGCTCTATCATTGGAGGTTTTCAAAGGTACACTGGACAACTATTTGGGGTTAGGGTTAGGCAGTGGTGAAATTCAGGTTTTTTTACTACTGGTTCTGTGGGTGTGGCTTGGCTTGGTGGGCGTGGCAGGGGAAGTATATTGCAAAATCTCCATTCCCACCCCACTCTGGGGCCAGCCAGAGGTGGCATTTACCGCTTCTCCGAACCACTCAAAATTTCTGCTATTGATTCTCCAGAACCTGTCAGAACCTGCTGGATTTCACCCCTGGGGTTAGGGTATAAGATCTCCTGGCTTGGGCAGGGGGTTGGACTAGAAGACCTCCAAGGTCCCTTCCAGTCCTATGATTCAGCAATGATCAGCAATGATGTTCTATATGTCTTGTGCAGGTCTTGATTCTATCTCATTCCTGTAATGGTCTCTGAAATGAAACTTTCACCCAATAGTAAAGCATCATTGCTGGTTCAGAGTCCTTTGGCTCACTAAGAAAACTGGTCCATTCCTTTTTTTTCACTATTGAGTTGCAAAATATGTTCTGAAGCGGGCTTCCTTAATGGGAAATAATCCAAGCAAGCGGAGGTGCCACAACTCCACCAGCACTTATTCTCAAGTACTTCTGTTCTTTTCAGTTAATTTGGAGTGCTGAGCTGCAGTGCTTCTTAAGTTGTGTCCTTTCTCTTTTGCTGCTGTCATTCCACCTGTCATTTAGCCTTAAGCAGAAGGCAAACAACCAGGGCTCGAATCAAATTATTTTTAATGAGCCTTGACATGTCCTGGCTGAGTCTGTTCTTCTGAGCTGGAGTTTAGTATCAGGGTGATTCTGGCATGTAACCACATTTTGTAGAAAAATGAAATATGGGAAATAATAACCCAGTTGTGTCCATTTTTCCCCCAAAATGGACTATTTTGCAAATCAGGAATGTCAGTACATCACAAGCAAGCAGTCCTAAAACAAGTGTTTCTATTCATGCCCATTTGCAAACCACAGCAGAAAAAAAAAACCCCACACAATCTTATATGGTATACTGGTTCAGCAGGACAATGAAGACGAGGGTGGGGGAATTAACTAGCATGTGATTTTGTGGTACTGACTGACATGAATTGTTGCCGCAACAGAGCCCAATTTATACAGCTAACACTGTGTTGACTATGACACAGGTGTCAGACCTCCATAATTGCTCTCAGAGAACATAATTGTTCCCAGATGCACGTGGGAACAGTCAACTGTAAAAAGTTCTTGTCCTCATGTTCTTTTTGTATAATTCATAGGTACATCTGGTTGAGCACATCTGGGTCTTTTGACTTGGCCTTTGGATTTTTCTTGCAACTCTATTTCCACTCTGCGAGGCTTGGAGAAAGACTTGGCAACCTACCCTGTAAAAAGCCATGCCAAGAAAATTTTATGGAAAGACTCTCGAATGAATCAGTTATGGTGCCCAGTGATAGGACCTCCAGACCAGAAGGTACTCATCAAGCTACTGTGAATGAGAAAGAGCTTGCAGGCAGAAGTCAAGGCATTAATGATGCACCTGGAACAAATCTGGCATGATTCCCAGCTGATGATAACAGCCATTGGTGAAAGCGAAGTTCTGCCCTGCAGGAAGACACATTGGATAGCAACATGGACTGCCTGAGGAATGAGACGGGGCAAATTGGATTTCATCAAATAGAAAATCAACTCACTGAGTGTTAGTGAGTTACACTGGATAGATAACTGTTGTGGCCGAGCAGGAGCTGTTGGAACTGCCACCAGACTCCGACAGCAAGGGGCCCTGTGAGTCGGCTCTGGAGAATGTAGAGGACCCTGGACAGGGTTCTGACTCTGAGCAGGGCGCAGAGAGGCTGGTTGGCCACCAGGAGGTGCCTGAGCCTTGGACCAGTGGGGAGGAGACAAGGGAGAGTGATCTAGAAGCCAGCAGTGAGTTGTTCCTGGATGACCGGCACCGAAAAGCTAATAGGCGTCAGGAACAGTCACGCAAGTACAGGAGGTAATTGCACTCAGCTGGTGGTCATTAGGCTCCTTTCCAGGGTATAAAAAGACTGCTTGTGCACACGCCCCTCTTGCAGAAGTCAACGCATTGACTAAAAGTTGGAGAACTTTTGTAACTAGCTTGGCAGGCTGGATTGCTGCCAAGGCTTGTCTGAGTTGCTGCCAAGGTCCTTATCTGTTTGTTATGCTTGGCTTTCAGCCACCAAGGTTTTGGTTTCTTGCTAATAAAGTACATTCCAGTTAAGCTTGTCTCGGCATTCGTTACTGAACAGAGGAGGGGGTCAGAACAGATAACAACTCTAAGAAACCAGACCATTTGAATGGCCAATCAATAAGAGAGCCAATCAGTTGCTCAGAATTTAAACGTAGCTCCAAACGAACAACCTATCACATGACCAACTGACCAAACTGACACACAAGACATTGATAAGCTAAGGAGAATAGGACAAGAAAATCCTGCTGATCATGTTATTTAGTCTGGTAAAGAAATATTCAGAAACTAAATTGAAATGAGCTTGGAGAGCAAATCACTGCCAGACAACAACTCTTTCCAGTCTCAGGAATTCACCATCAGGAATGAAAGGAGGGGCATTTATCACAAGCGAGAAACTTGTCCAAGCAGTGGGAAGCTTCTCAATGGTTAATGATTACATTATGACCTTCCAATTCTGAGCTAAGCCCCCCCAAAATCACAATCTATGCCGCAAAGACTGATGCAACACAGCTTGAGATCAAGGATTTCTATGCCACCATTGAAAGAATTCTGAAGCAAGAATCCCAAAAAGATTCTTTGCCAGCAAAACATAAATTTAGCACAAAAATAAGTTGTCACAAAAGTGACTGCCTGTGAAGACACCTGGATTGGGGCTGAAAGGCGAAAGTGGAAGCAGTATGTTCCATCCCATAATTGGGTAGACCAGGTTGCCCTGATAAAAAAAAACAATCCCAAAAAGACATTGCTTATATTATATACTCAATGAAAACTGATTTTGAATCATGAAACACCTGATTCTTCCAGCTTTTTTAAAGTGGCCACTTATGAATCTTATTTTTTTTTCTAGGGTTTTACTGCTAACACAATTGGGAATTAACCTGAATTTTCAGCCCTCTGAATATGTGATCAAGGCTTAGTATGGTCTCTTGGAGCAAATAGATCATGATCAAACAGAAAATGATCAAACAGATCATGCTAAACAAATTTGATTTTATTCTTTGACAAAATGACTAAATTAATGAAGCAGGAAAATTCAGTGGACATAGTATACTTGGATTTTGGTAAGACATTTGAAAAAGTAGACCATAACCTACTTCTTGGTAAGCTAAAAAATGTGGAACGCATACCAGATGGATTTGTAACTGGCTGACAAATTGCACTCAACATGTGGTCCTCGATGGAATTGCATCTACATCAGTGAAGGGTTTCAAATTTTTTAGAACCTCTTCTGTAGGTGTGGCCTGCTTTGTGGAAGTGGCTTGCTGGCCATGTGATTGGGTGGGAGTGGCTTGCCGGCCATGTGCCTGGGTGGGCGTGGCCAAGTTGTAAAATGTGGTGAAACTCACTTAACAACGCTCTTGCTTAGCAACCAAAATGTTGGCTCAGGAACTCTGGCATTGAAGTGTGCAAGTCTTAAAGCTGTTAAGTTACAAGACCCTTGCACCCCTAACCCTTTAGAAAAAAAAAACCCAGGAGTGTTCAAACTTGACAGCTTTAAGACTTGTGGGCTTCAACTCCCAGAATTCCTCCTCTCACTCTTCATCTTGATGATGTGCAGATGGGCAGGGGGAGGGAGCTGGAACCAGTTCTAAATGGCACTGTAGATTTGTGGAACCTCTTCTATAGAAGAGGTTAGAACTGGCAGGAACCCAGCCCTGATCTACATAGAAGGAAGTAAACAGAGGGGTACCCCTAAATTCCATCTTAGGCCCCATACAGACCCTTCAACTGAGCTCTTTTGGGTACAATTCGTACATGATTCAGATGAGGGAATAGAAGGGGACTCGTTAAATTTGCAAATGACATGAAACTGGCAGGAATAGCAATAGCACTTGGACTTAACTGCTTTACAGTGCTTTACAGCCCTCTCTAAGAGGAGTCAGCCTATTGTGGAAGTGGCTTGCCGGCCGTGTGATTGGGTGGGAGTGGCTTGACGGCCATGTGCCTGGGTGGGTGTGGCCAAGTTGTAAAATGTAAAATGGGTCCTCATTTTACCCACCTCAGAAGGATGAAAGGCTGAATCAACCTTGAGGCTGGTAGGATTTGAACTGCCAAATTGCAGGCAGCTGGCAGTCAGCAGAAGTAACCACTGTACTACTGCAGCTCAATAGCTTAGGCAAGATTTTTTTTTGGGGGGGGGGTATTTTCCAAAGCACCTGAAGGCAAGACAAGAAACAATGGATGAAAACAACCTGGAGAAGCAATCTGGAACTAAGAAGAAACTTCCTGATAGTGAGAACAATTAACCAGTGAAATGGCTCACCTTCAGAAGTTGTAATGCTCCATCATTGTAGGCTTTTAAGAAGAGACTCTATAGCCATTTGTCTGGAATGTTGTAAGTTCTCCTACTTGAGCAGGACTAGAAGACCTCCAATGTCCCTTCCAACTCTGTTCTGTTATTTCTGTTAAGCTTTAAATGCTGCACAATTAGGGTCAATTAAAACTCTCAAGTAAGTGTGAATAAATGCCAGGCTGACTCTCACAGAGATTGATATAAATATCTAAGAATAGGAGGTGGGAAATTTCTCTATGCCACCTGTTCTATGCTTTCTGTAAAACCTACTATTGTGATATTTATCTTATGGTGACAACCTGCTTTGGCTGCTTCTTACCTAACATAGACTATTACCAACAAGCCTCAATCCTAACCCCAGAGAGCTTTGCCTTTGATGATATAGTTCTTCTCAGGATGGCCAAGCTTGGCAACTGGCCATATCAACCCTACTGAAAAATAACAAAACCCTTAAAAAATATATGAGGTGCAGCAAAGCTCCAGAATACCATAAGGAGAAGTTTTGCCAAAATACCACAAACAGCCAGGAATCCATCCAAACGGTGATGAGCAGGATTTTTCCTAGGACAGGTCAGTCTTCCCAATGATGGGTGACATCAACTCTCCTGGCACCTTGGTTCAATTCAGTAATCAGAGGGAATAGAAATCTCAAATAAATGATCATTCTTCCAGTCAAAACCTGTCATTTCTGGAAAGAAGAGAGATAGAGATAGAGATAGAGATAGAGATAGAGATAGAGATAGAGATAGAGATAGATAGAGATAGAGATAGAGATAGAGATAGAGATAGAGATAGAGATAGATAGATAGATAGAGAGAGAGAGAGAGAGATAGAGAAAGAGAGAGAGAGAATAGAATAGAATAGAATAGAATAGAATAGAATAGAATAGAATAGAATAACAGAGTTGGAGATCTTTTAGTCCAACCCCCTGCTTAGGCAGAAAACCCTATACCATTTCAGACAAGTGGTTATCTAACACCTTCTTAAAACCTGGAGCATTCACAACTTCTGGATGCCGAGATGGCGCAGTGGTTAGAGTGCAGAGCCAAGGTGGCGCAGTGGTTAAATGCAGCACTGCAGGCTACTGCTAGATCAGCAGTTCAGCGGTTCAAATCTCACCGGCTCAGGGTTGACTCAGCCTTCCATCCTTCCGAGGTGGGTAAAATGAGGACCCAGATTGTTGGGGGCAATATGCTGACTCTCTGTAAACCGCTTAGAGAGGGCTGAAAGCCCTATGAAGCGGTATATAAGTCTACTGCTATTGCTATTATTGCTATTGCAGTACTGCATCCACTTCAGCTGACTGTTAGCTGCAGTTCAGCGGTTCAAATCTCACCGGCTCAGGTTGACTCAGCCTTCTATCCTTCCGAGGTGGGTAAAATGAGGACCCAGACTGTGGGGGCAATATGCTGACTCTGTAAACCGCTTAGAGAGGGCTGAAAGCCCTATGAAGCGGTATATAAGTCTAACTGCTATTGCTATTGCTATTAATTGTTGTAACTGTCAGAAAATTTCTCCTCAGTTCTAAGTTGCTTCTCTCCTTGATTAGTTTCCATACATTGCTTCTTATCCTACCCTCAAGTGCCTTGGAAAATAGCTTGACTCCCTCTTCTTTGTGGCAACCCCTGAGATATTGGAACACTGCTACCATGTCTCCCCTAGTCCTTCTTTTCATTAAATTAGACGCACCCAGTTCCTTCAACTGTTCTTCATATGTTTTAGCCTCCAGTCCCCTAATCATCCTGATAGATCGATATATATATATATATATATATATATATATATATATATATATAGATAGATAGATAGATAGATAGATAGATAGATAGATAGATAGATAGATAGAGAGATAGAGAGAGAGAGAGAGAGAGAGAGAGAGAGAGAGAGAGACAGACAGACAGACAGACAGAGACAGAGACAGAGACAGAGACAGAGGCAGAGAGAAACAGAGACAGAGAGAAACAGAGACAGAGAGACAGAGGTGAGAGAGGAGTGGGTGGGTTTTGAATTGGGACAGAACATTTTCTGCACTGACCCAGCAGAATTTTGAATTATTATTATTTTTTGCTCAACAGTCAAGAGATTGCTTTTCTTCATTCCTACTATCTCTGCCTAAAAACAAAGTACAAAAGAAAAAAGTTAAAAATATATTGCAGTTAACCCTTGAAGATACCTAACTCAAACCAGGTGATCTCTAAAACATTATTCCCCCCCCCCCACTGTGTTCCATGAAACTCTAGGAATTTTGTGGATTCGATGGGGTTCCGTGAAAAACTAAGGATTTGTACAAACACTGAATCACAAATCAGCCAACTCCTTTCTAATCTATATTTCGTGAGAATCCAGATGTGGTTTGTCTATAGTTTGGTACGTTGTGAAAATGGAACTAAATAAACCATGGCTGTTTAGTTATAGATGTCATGCAAATGCAGTCTGTCTCATCTTTATTTGATCTGCAGTGATTATATTAGATTTTATGCAAGCAGGAAACAGAGTTGCTTTTAGAGAAAAGATCCCTTGTCTGATTTATTTATCAGCCACAGCTTTCCAGCACCAGAAAAAGCACAGGTACAAACATCAATTAATTTGCAGAAGGAAATAAATAATTTCTCACTTCCCAACCCCATACATCCCTATATAGAAGTAAGTCTCACTGTGTCCAGTGAGGCTTATTCCAAAGAATATATGCCTTCAACTGTCTTAGCTTTTTTGGAGTCAAAAAATAAGAAGATTCTCTGTGGCTTTACTCAGAAATAAGTTTTGAATTGTGAAGATAGGATAACAATATGAGAGAGTATAACTGGGCGGATACAACCTCGTAGATGTCCCTCACTGTGTCAAGGGTCTAGGAGTACTCATTTCAAAAGAGCTAAGCCCCAGAGCTCATTGTAACAGCATTGCCAAAAAGGCATTAAGTGTTGTTAACCTAATTTTGAGAAACTTCTTCTCCAGTGACATTGCACTGCTAACCAGGGCATACAAAACCTTTTTCAGACCAGTTCTCGAATACAGCTGGTCTGCCTGGAATGGATAATGTCCATGATCCACACTGTATAACAGACATTACTACAACTAAGCGAGTCCAGAGATATTTCATGAGAAGAGTCCTCCACTCCTCTGCTCGCAATAGAATCCCTTATGCCACGAAGCTTGAAATTTTGGACCTGGACAACCCAGATATACGTCACCTACAGTCTGATCTAAGCTTAGTACACAAAATTGTCTGCTCCAATGTCCTACCTGTCAATGACTACTTCAGCTTCAACTGCAACAATAGATACAAACGCAAGGTAAATCTCTCCAAACTCAATTGCAGAAAATATAACTTCAGAAACAGAGTGGTCAATGCTTGGAATGCACTACCCAACTCTGTTGCTACATCCTCAAACCCCCAAAACTTTAACCTTAAACTGTCTACCGAGGACCTCACTCGATTCCTAAGAGGTCTGTAAGGGGGCATGCATAAGCGCACCAGCGTGCCTACCATCCCTATCCTACTGTTCCCATTTATTTGTACTCATTTCTTATGTATATACGTGTTGTGGCCCAGCAGGAGCCATTGGAGCTGCCGATGGACTCCAAAAGCGAGGAACCCTGGGCAGGGTTCAGACTCTGAGCAGGGACCAGAGAGGCTGGTTGGCCACCAGGAGGCACCTGAGGAATGGAGCAGTGGTGAAGATGAAAGGGAGATTGCCCCTGATGACAGGCACTGGAGCAGTGGTGAAGATCAAAGGGAGTTTGTCCTTGATGCCCAGCAATGAAGGGCGGAGAAACTGAGGCAGCAGTTACGGAGACAGACTCATAAGAGTTGTGGTTGTGACTTTGCTCCTCCCAAAAAAGTATATAAGAAGAAACTTTGGGAGGAGCCCTTTTGCAGGACACAACCGTTCATAACAAGCTGGAAAAGCTCTTGTGTGTATTGTATCTCTTGTCTGTGGGAGTCTGGGTTGTTGCCAACATCTTGCCAGTGAGTCATGTTGGGCTTTCAGCTAACAGGATTGTAATTGCTGTAAATAAAAAGTGGCAAACTACTAAGCCTGTGTCGGCGTTAATCACCGGACAGAGAGAGGTCAGAACATATACCTATATCTGCTTATACTTATATGTTTACATGTTCTATTCATACTTATACTTGATTTTTCATACATGCTTGACAAACCAAAATAGATAAATAAATAAATAAATAAATAAATAAATAAATAACAGACATAATACTTTGTTTACCTCTCATTACAGTCCACTGATTTAACTATATTTTCAGCATACCCTTATGTAATCTTTATTTTTCTCTACTTTTGCACGGGCCCAACTTTGAAAAACAAAAGTTGGAAGTAATAAATGAAATGTTATGGGGAAGGCATTATTTGTGAAATGCAGGTATTCTATGTTGAGGAAAAGACCCTATTCCTATAGCCTGAAGTAGGCATATGTAACAAAGCATTCACTTCCCCACCTCTACAGTCAATGATGAACATTGCATTCCATCTAGAAAGGCCAAATTGTCCACTTCTATTCTAGGACTGATCCTAAGTTTTGAAAACAGGAATTTTGGAACAATTAAGTTTTGGGGAAGTAGAGACAACTTTGAGAACTCACCTAAACACTAAGCATAAAGGGGACAACTTGAAGACTTACTGAGTAGAAGAAACTGAAGCAGATTGAACTGTTTTATGGAGAAGAATAGAATGAGAGCTCCCATTCTTTACAGTGGCTACATGAAGAACAGGATCTGAAGGGTGTAATTCATATCTAGACGGACACATGTTCCTCAATCCACTATGATCTAGCGGACAACCATTTAAATATGAGCCAGCAGTGTGCAACAGCTGCCAAAAAAGCCAACACAGTTCTAGGCTGCATGAATAGAGGGATAGAATCAAGATCATGTGAAGTGCTGATACCACTTTATAATGCCTTGGTAACGCCACACTTGGAATATTGCATTCAGTTTTGGTCACCACGATGTAAAAAAGATGGTAAGACTCTGGAAAGAGCGTAGAGAAGAGCAAGAGATGATTAGGGGACTGGAGACTAAAACATATGAAGAACGGTTGCAGGAACTGGGTATGTCTAGTTTAATAGAAAGAAGGACTAGGGGAGACATGATAGCAGTGTTCCAATATCTCAATGGTTGCCACAAAGAAGAGGGAGCCAAACTATTTTCCAAGGCACCTAAGGGTAGAACAAGAAGCAATGGGTGGAAACTAATCAAGGAAAGAAGCAACTTAGAACTGAGGAGAAATTTTCTGACAGTTAGAACAATTAATCAATGAAATAGCTTGCCTCCAGAAGTTGTGAATGCCCCAACACTGGAAGTCTTTAAGAAGATGTTGGATAGCCATTTGTCTGAAATGTTATAGGGTTTCCTGCCTAGGCAAGGGGTTGGACTAGAAGACCCCCAAGGTCTCTTCCAACTCTGCTATTGTATTGTATTGTATTGTAAAAACCAGAATCGTATGGCTTTTCATGGAATATTAACCTTCAAAGGTTCATTGATCAAGTGAAGACCAAAAAATCCCCCCATATTTAGCATTATGTGTGATTCAATTCAATACTTGTAAAGAGAACATAAAGAATAGAATACACTGCAGTGATAGAAAAATAGACTGCCTATTCCTTAGAGGTATTCTTCAATACTGTTATGGCTAACGTTTGAGAACTGTAAATAAATTCTACCACATAGAAATTTTCATTCATATCTAAACACATGTACAGTTTATGAAACACGATGGGTTTACCGAGCATGAAAATTCTAAAATTGAGTTAAGAAAATGCAACCTAGCATGCTGTCCTTTAAAAAAAAAATCCTTAATGGGGCTTATTGTTATGGCCTAACTTCTCAACAAAAGCTCATTTCCTTTAAACCAACTTGCCTTTCTCCTGCTTCCACTCTGCAACTGTTTGGCATTTAGTTCTACCACTTGGTATTTCTGCTGTCATGTCTAGTTAAGTATCTAAAAAGATTTTTTTTTCACTCCAAGAGTTTTCACAGTCTCTGTTTGTCCTATAAGCCATGGGCTGATTAGCATTTCTTCAAAAGATACTAGTTCTTAATTTAAAAGGGAAACCATCTTTGATCCTGGTCTGGTAGCTACTTTCAAGTTGTGGAATGAAATTTCTTGAATTCAGGGTTCTGTTCTTCCTTGTATTTCCCCATCATTAGCATAGTTTTATAGTGTCCCTTGTTTTAATGTCTTCGGGTGGGTTTTGGGGAATGCAGCTCTTGAACCTTTTAGAAAAAGAGAAATGGTAACAACTCAAAGTGAAAGCCAGTTTGTATGGTGGTGAAGGCATCAGGCTAGAAATCAGAGGACCATGAATTCTAGCCCCACCTTAGGCACAAAGTCAACAGGATGACCTTGGCCAGTCACTTTGTCTCAGCCTAGGAAGGAGGCAATGGCAATTTACTTCTAGGTTCTATCATAAAGTATCACAAGACCTAAAATGGACACCTAACATCAAAAACATCAAAAAGCACAACAAAGAATGTTCTTTCTGCGCCAACTCAGGAAGCTCAAATTGCCCAAGGAGCTGCTGACACAGTTCTACAGAGGAATTATTGAGTCTGTCATCTGCACCTCTATAATTGTCTGGTTTGGTTCTGCAACCCAACAAGACATACACAGACTTCAGAGGATAATCAGAATGGAAGAAAAAACAATTATTGCCAATATAGCTTCCATTGAGGACTTGTGTACTGCATGAGTCAAAAAGAGGGCCATGAAAATATTTACAGACCCCTTGAATCCTGGACATAAATTGTTTCAACTCCTACCCTCAAAATAGTGCTGTAGAGCACTGCACACCAAGACAACTAGACACAAGAACAGTTTTTTCCTGAATGCCATCACTCTGCTAAACAACTAATTCCCTCACCACTGTCAAACCATTCACTAAGGCTGCATTATGATTACTATTAGTCTTCTCATCATTCCTATCACCCATCTCCTCTCACTTATGACTGCGGAACTGTAACTTTGTTGCTTATATCCTTATGATTTATGTTGATATTGATTATTTCCTGACTGCTTATTTGTACCCTATGACTATCATTAAGTGTTGTACCTTATGATTCGGGACAAATGTATCTTTTCTTTTATGTATACAGAGAGCCTATGCACCAAAGACAAATTCCGTGTGTGTCCAATCACACTTGGCCAATAAATAATTATATTCTATTCTACTTCTGAAAAACCTTGCCACAAAAACTTCTAGGCAGTCTCCAAGAATCAAACACAATTGAACAAAAGGGGGTGTGGGGGATCCAACAACTTAGGGTAATTTATCAGCTCTACCTCTTCCTGTTTTCTGTTCTCATTATTGGCATTCTTCTAATCTCTCAAGATTGCCCTTCACTTTCTCCAGCCATCCATCTGCCTTTCTTTGTTAGAAACATGTTCTCCCTCTCACTTCATATTGTTTTAAATATTTCAGCCAAGATTCACTTCTAAGAAATGATAAATTAAGAGCCTGAAGAGAAAGTTGAACTTTCTCTCCATCTCCACTTCTAATAGATGTAGTAATTTTTCATTTTTGTTCTGGGACTCAGAAGGCAATAAGCAATAGCTTTTTATCATCAAAATGGTATGTAGAACAGAGAAAATCCCCTTTTTTGTTTTGAATGAACAGAATGCTCAAGTTGTGCAAATCTGATGGTCAGACTTATTTCTCGCCACATTAGAAAATTAGATTTTTCTCATCAAGATTTCATTCAAGTTCAGCATCAGCCTATGATATATAAACTGACATCCTGGTGGAGGTTTAAATAATTCTGGGCACAAGGGCATCCAGAGCAAGGCTAGGAACTTAGTTTTTGAGACCTTAATAACTACATATCTATTTGAGGGAGAGAGGCCATTCTGAAATGTGAAAATAAATAAATTACATGGGCCTGGAGCTTTCTTTGGGGAGACAAATAATTCTGAAAGGAGTCGGTTGAAGATTTTGGGTACTATGGAATCAGAAACTTGAGATAAGAAACTAGCAAAGAGGAAAATAAAATAAGTTGGAAGTTTTCAAACTTTTTCAGATGCATGGAACCTGTTAGTAACCTCTGATCAAGAGGCAAAGCTCTAGTGATTGTAAATTGGTGGCATTTGATGAACTTACATTTTGCCTGTAGTCTCTCATGGAAAACCATCAGGAATACAGTTTGAAAAACTCTGGTCTAGTATGTCATAGAGTTGGATGAGAGCATTTAGGTCACTTTGTCTAATTCCCTGCTTAATAAAGGAATGCTAATGAAGGTATCTTTGACAGAAGGTTGTCAAGCTTCCATTTGAACACATCAGTTGAAGTGGTCACACAGTCAAGATATTCAAGCAGAATATCCCCTCCTGTAATTAAGATCATTATTCTATGTCCTTCATTCTGGTATAATGGAATGCACTCTAATCTTCCCTTCTCTTTTTCTCTCTAAGCAAAAGATACAGTTCTTTCAGTCCTCCCTCACAAGATTTAGTTTCAGTCCTGTTGGAGAAATCATGCAGCAAATTAGGTCTAAATCTGCATTTCAGTTTAGGACTAGGTTACTAGAGATAACTCCATTGTGGATAATCCAACTAAGAGACTAGAATAGAATAGAATTCATTATTGGCCAGGTGTGATTCGACATATCAGAAATTTGTCTTTGGTGCTTATGTTCTCAGTGTACATAAGGAGAATAAAATACATTAATCAAGAATAAAAAGATACAAAACTTAGTAACAGTCAAGGTTACTAATAAGCTATCAAATTGTACTAGTAAAAAATAAAACAATATAAATTGAAAAATACAATCAAACATGGTTATAGTCATAAGTGGGAAGACATAGCTACTAGGAAGGAAGAGGAGAATAATAGTAATACAGACTTAGTAAATTATTTGACAGTGTTGTGGGAATTAGTTGTTTAGCAGAGTGATGGCATTCAGGGAAAAACTGTCCTTGTGTCTAGTTGTTCTGGTGTGGAGTGCCCTAAAGTGCTGTTTTGAGGACAGAAATTGAAACAATTTATGTCCAGTATGTGATGGATCTGTAGATATGTCCCATTTATCTCATTCAATACTTGGTGGACAACCTAATACACTCCCAGGTGTTTTGACTTCAATTTCCACCAGCTGCAATTAGGTGGGATTGGGGAAGCTGTCATTGAAAACATATGTAAATTGGACGGAGAATCAATAACTAACTGAAAAATCACCCAGTGAATTTTGTGGCTGGTGGAGATCTGAACATAAGCCTCTGCAATCCTAGAATCATAGGGCTAGATATCTTCTAGAGCAGTGTTCCTCAACCTTGGCCTACCTGAAGTTGCATGGACTGCAGAGCTGGCTGGGGAATTCTAAGAGTTGAAGTCCATGCATCTTCAGGTAGGCCAAGGTTGAGAAACACAGACTACAGCTTATACCCTCCCAGACAAATGGCTTGCCTACCTCTTCTTGAAAACTTCCAGTAATGGAGCATCTGCAACACTGAGAGGCAAACTGATCCATGATTTAATTGTTCTCACTGTCAGGAAATGTCTCCTTAGTGTTAGGTTGGATGTCTTTTTCACAAATGTCCACCTATTGTTTCTTGTCCTCAACTCCCTTGAGTATTGCAAGACAGATATCATGTTACCCCTAATCCTTCTCTTTGATAGGCTAGACAGATCTAGTTCCCTTAATCATTCATGGTAGGATTTAGCCTCCAGACCTCTTGTCATCTTTATTGCTGTTCTCTGTACTCATTCTAAAGTCTCACCATCTTTCTTTTTGTATCGCGATGACCAGAATTGGACACAATATTCCAGGCGTGGCCTCATGAGTGGTACTAAAGCAGTACTATCACTTCTTGTGATGTTGATACCATCCCTCCGTTGATGCAGCCTAGGATTGCATTGGCCTTTTGAGCAGCTACAACACATTGCTGGTTCAGCTTCCCTATTCTTTGTATCCTGGCTATTTTCCGTTCCAATAAAAATTCTTATCTAAAGTTAAGTCTGCAGCTGGGTGCTCGCTTATCTCTGAATAAGTCCAATTGAAAACGGTAGGAATTTGTCCTGAACTAAATATGAACTGACATTGGTTGCACATTCTCTTGAAAGCAGTAGCAAATACTGAAATCCCCACTGCTTTCCCAGGTCTAGGTCTCTTAGACATGCTGAAGCTTAACCTCAGAACAATATTTCATTTCTCTAGTCTAGGGATTGTCATATATGCTGTATAAAGCAATACTATCACTTCTTGTGATGTTGATACCATCCCTCCGTTGATGCAGCCTAGGATTGCATTGGCCTTTTGAGCAGCTATAGCACACTGATGGTCCAGCTTCCCTATTCTTTGTATCCTGGCTATTTTCCATTCCAATAAAAATTCTTATCTAAAGTTAAGTCTGCAGCTGGGTGCTCGTTTATTACTGAATAAACCCAATTGAAAATGGTAGGAATTTGATTTGAACTGAATATGAACTGACTTTGATTGCACATTCTCTTGAAAGCAGTAGCAAAAACCGAAATCCCCACTGCTTTCCCAGGTCTAGGTCTCTTAGACATGCTGAAGCTTAACCTCAGAACAATATTTCCTTTTTCTCTAGTCTAGGGATTGTCATAGCTGGGTTGCCCAAATTCAAATGATTGCTGGATGGCAGCATTGTTATTGATGATTCTTTGTTGTTATCTAATAGCCATGTAATTATTTGCACTTCCATTCCCACCTAGAAAACGCTACTTGTTTCAAATGTCCTTTAATCATTCACAAAGTGCTTCTCATGTGGTTCCTAATCCTGTGATGGCAAACCTATGGCACGCATGCCGCAGGTGGCACACAGAGCCCTCTCTATGGGCATGCAAGCTGTCACCCCAGCTCAATTCCACCGCACAGATGCACTTGCCTCCAACTAGCTAGCTGATTTCTGCTGTGCATGCGTGGGGAGCAGGGGGTCACATGCATGGGGGGTGGGGAGCATATTGGAGTGCAGCACACACCTCTGTGCCCTGTTTTTGGTCCCAGGAGGCTGCAGGGAGGCCTACTAGGCCCAAAACAGGGCACGGGCTGGTCACGCATGCATGCATAGGGGTCGCACAGGGGGTCACATCAGTGGTGGGCTGCAGGCAGTATGCCCTGGTACAGGCGTACCGGAGCCTGCCTGGAGCACTGGATACCATTCCAGTACAGTGATCTGGAGGGCCCACCCGCCCACTCAAGCTCCTTACCTGTCTTTTAAGGCTTCTGCGCACACACATGGTGGGTACAGCAGCTACGCGATGTTCTGTAAAGCAGCTGGAGCATCGCAGAGGCACTAAGACGCATGCGTGTGCTGTGCGCGTCCATGTGGATGCCTCTGGGCCCGTTCCAACTGTACCGATTGGAACGAGATCCAGAACCCACCACTGGGTCACATGCACAGGGGGTTGCACGTGCGTTGCATTATGGGTGCAGGTGGGTGCTGTCATTTGCGCTCGTGCGCTTTCGGCACACGGCGACAAAAAAGTTAGCCATCACCGTCCTAATCTAATCGGGTGCCCTGCCAGCAGATTTGATTGTTCTCCTTTTAGAAATTCAGCATCTTCCTTTTAGGGCAAAAATGCTGCTAATGCAATTTTTGTTTCAAATGAATGAATAAATCATCAACACTGCTAATTGCAAAGAATTTCCTCCAGTTCGACAGAGAGGGAAATCTTTGTGAAAAATTAAATGCTACTTCCCTCCCACCACCCACCCATCCAGTGTTAAGCAGATTCACGGAATGTTTGTCTCTCCATCAGGATTCTTTAGAGGAATGCTAATCTCCGTCAAGGTGAAAAGGATAGCATTGGACATCAGTCACACCTCCCGATTAGAGAAGCACATAAACTTTATCATTCTGAAATTTTGGGGTTATATTATCCTAAATGCATAAATGTGGCTGATAAATGGAGAGGCTCATGAAAGATAAGAGAGACAAAGGCTACATTAATAAATAGAAAGGAACTGGCCATGTTTTATAGACAAGAACTAAATGAACCAGATTTTTCTTCTCTCCTACTGAAATATAAGAAGCCTCCCCCCCCCTACTATACGTATTACATTGTATTACCTTAATTAATAAGGGAGGGGGGGATGAAATAACACAGCAGGAGCAATACCTCTACACCCCATATGCTCTTGTTCCTTCTTTATCACTAAATGAAATCCAAGCCTGCAAATATTAAAGCAAATATTTGGGGGGAAATAAGTTTCCCTTCGGGTTAAAAACAGCACATTATAGAATAGAGTAGAATTCTTCATTGGCCAAGAGTGATTGGACCCAGAAGGAATTTGTCTTTGGTGCAGATGCTCTCAGTGTACATAAGGAGAATAAAAATACATTCATCAAGAATAAAAAGATACAACACTTAGTGATAGTCAGGGTTACTAATAAACTATCAAATCATACTAGGAAACAATAAGAACAATATAAAGTGAAAGATACAAGCAATGTAATGGTTATAGTCATAAGTGGGGAGAGAGAGATACTAGGCCACAACACAATTCTATTATAGAAATTTTGTGTAGAAATTTTGTGTATGTGTGTATATATATACACATACATACAACATATATATTGACCTTCCTCCCATATTTGGGCATACCAGGGGTTGTGACTTTAAATATATACCTTTCACCCTGGCCTCGCTGATAAGGAGTCGAGCCCTGTAGCTCAATGGTTAACACATCTGCCTTAGAGGCAATAGAGCACAGGTTCGATTCCCAGCAAGGGTATGGCTAGCTGATGAGAGCTAAATAGCTTGAAATAGATCTATACTAGTCTCCCTTTATTTATTTATCAGCATAAATATAACAAATGTAACCAACAGTAAAAAAAAAATGGGTTTCTGTCTGGATGGTCTCTTGTGACGAGCCGAAGGACAGAGAGTGGAAGTGTGACCTTCCTCCTGACACTAAATATATATATTTAGTGTCACAACCCCTGGTATGCCCCAATTATGGGAGGAAGCTAACTGCTTCCATTCTCTGTCCATTGGCTCGTCACAAGAGACCATCCAGACAGAAAGCCCAATATTTTACTGTTGCCTTTTTAGATTTGTGTTGTATTTGTGCTGATAAATAAATAAAGGGAGACTAGTATAGATCTATTTCAAGCTATTTAGCTCTCATCAGCTAGCCATACCCTTACTGGGATTCGAACCTGTGCTGTATTACATCTTAGGCAGATGTCTTAACCATTGAGCTATATATATAGCGTGTGTGTGTGTGTATGTATATATATATATATATATATATATATATATGTATGTATGTGTGTGTGTGTGTGTGTGTGTGTGTGTGTGTGTGTGTGTGTGTATGTGTATGTGTATGTGTATATGTATATGTATATGTATATGTATATGTAATATGTATATATCCCCTGTGGAAGCCCTTTTATACAATAGAATTGGGGCTATAAGAAAATTGATATGACAATCAGGGTCATTTGATCAAAGCTTTCTCCCTTTGTATATATCCACCATATCAGTTTAAGTATAAAAGCAGTAGCATTCCAATTGTGCAGTCATGATTGACATATTAACTTTTTTGACCTCTCCCAAATCATGTGCTTGGTTTGTGTTGCATTCTTTTTTTCTTCATACTTCTTGCATTTCCTCCCCCACCCCTCCCAAGTTTCACAAGAAACCATAACATTTATCAAATCTCTCTTCCTTAATTCCAGATAACATTGTGAAAATTTTATGGACATTTGTAATCTATGAAATGCTTCATTTCCAGCAAAATTTTAGGACTAGAAATTAGAGTGCTACATGATAGATGAAGGGACGTGGTGGCTCAATGGCTTAGACGCTGAACTTGTCAATCAGAAAGTTGGCAGTTCAGCGGTTCAAATCCCTAGTGTCGCATAACGGAGTGAGCTCCCGTTACTTGTCCCAGTTTCTGCAAAAACTAGCAGCTCAAAAGCACATAAAAATGCAAGTAGAAAAATAGGTACTACTTTGGTGGGAAAGTAACAGTACTCCATGCACCTTCAGCATTTAGTCATGCCGGCCACATGACTACGGAGATGTCTTCGGACAGCGCTGGCTCTTTGGCTTAGAAATGGAGATGAGCCAGAAATAAATAGCACACATGTACAGGGTAACCTTTACCCTTATGATGGATGAAAATCTGTTGTCCTTCACAAACACACACACACACACACACACACACACACACACCTCCATGTTGCCTTTTTACAGTTAGCCGAATTCAGTTCAATAAATGGTTTCCTCCCAATTCTGGTCAATGTCTTGAGGGGGTCCATGGATTTGGCCATATTGAAGCTGTTCCATCACATTTCTCAGCAAATCATTAAAGAAAAGAAAGCCAAAAACTGACAGCTGCCAAGGAGTTGCTAAGATAGCAGTAAAAGAGTTTGGGACTTTAATTTCTTACAACACATTAGCTATGGATGGAATGGTAAATGGATGATTCAATTCAACAAAGTTTCAAATGAATGGTCCTATTGAAACAGCATCCTTAGTTGAATTGGAGACATCCTTCAAAGAAATGAATCACGGGGCTCCAAAGGCATTTTAAGGCCACCTGAAGCCCCATGGAGATTTGATGGCTTTTGCTGATCTTCTGAGTTCCTCATAGACTACATAAAATGTTACAGCTTCTATACTGTCTACAGAGAATGCTGAAGGCTGGGGAGCGGGGAGATTGAATGATGAATCAAACGCTCTGACCTTGGCATAAACAACTGGCCAATGGATTAATCATCACGTCAAATGAAAAGGAAAGAAGGCCGCCAAAGAATATAATGGCTGGATAAAAGCAGACACCATCAAAGCCAGAGCATAGAACAACTCAAAGAAGCAGTGCAAGAATGGAAGATGTGGCTCATAGCATTGCCAAGAGTTGGACATGATTGAATGGATAATAGCATCATCGTCGTCATCATCATCATCATCTTAATTCCGAAATTCTCAACCGGATACATTTATTCATAATTTATTTTATTTACTTTTAACCTCTTTGTGTTTGTATAAGCCGGGAATGATTACATCGTTATCTTGTTGCAGATGTGATCACAATAAAACTTCATTAAAACTTGTTATTGCAAAAGTTCTAAAATTATGTTCAGTGAAAAAGCAATTTGTAAATCGATTTTACTCTGAGACAAAGTTCAAAATGCCCAGATACTCAAGTTCCTTAAAGCTATGTACTTATTATACGTATATGTATATTACTTGCCTATTGGTTGAGCTTACTAAGATATTTAGTAAGTGAGAACAACTGAATCTGTTTTATTATGGTCTACTAAATACCACTAGTTTAGGGCTGACTCACTCTAAACCACTCATATTTTAAGTTAGCCTTTTTTTAATATTTCAATTTTCTTTTAGTTAAAGCTTCTCTTTTATAATTACCACAGATGACAGAGTTTAATCTCTTTCGTTTTATCTATACTGCTAATGGAAGCTTTTTATGTTTAAAATTTACTTTGCTTAAAATTGCTCTTTTATGCTTATCCTCTGTCATTTATTTTAATCCTTCTAGTCTCATATTTAGACCTACTGTTTTATTTGCTTTGTGCTGGTTAATAAAGATTGATTTAATTTGCTGACAGACTAGTCCTTCCACCCTGAAAAACCAAATTTATGACCCCAATTACTCAATGGATTGAAGATTTGATGTCATTTCCAACTCAAGAACAACTTGCTTATAGACATAAATTATGAATGGATGATTAGTTATTTATATAACATTTATAAGGCTGGCTGATTCGATGAAGACTCTCGGTGGCTTATAGCAAAATGAAAACATGTAACAAAGAAGAATGTATGATGCATATCCTGAAAAGAAAAACACCCTTCTATCCTAATCAAAGTCTTGGGGGGAGGTCATATTTTAAATGACCTTTTAAATATGGACTGGGTAGGTCCTATTCAGGCATGGTGATAAGAATTGTCCTATCAGATCCCCTTGTTTAATCAATGTGTATGATTAATCATTGAGCATGTCAACTCTTTTCAATTGAACATGCTAGGCAGATGATTCCTCAGTAGCTTAGTCCTACACCATGAAGGGCTTTAGAGATGGTAACCTTTGGTGGGATTCAATTTTTTTTACTACTAGTTCTGTGGCTTGGTAGGTGGATGTTACAGGGGAAGGATACTGCAAAATCCCCATTTCCTCCTGATCTGCTGGGATTCAGGAGTCAGAGAATAGATGGGGGCGGCGCCAGTCAGAGGTGGTATTTACTACTACTCAAAATTTCCGCTACTGGTTCTCCAGAACTGGTCAGAAGCTGCTGAATATCACCTCTGATGGTAACCCACATTGTGAATTGCACCCAAATGCTCACTGACAACGACGGGAGCTTATGAAGCAGTGGCATGACATTGGAAATTATTGGGCCTACTGTAGCAAGTGCTATTGCCCATGCTGTTGTGTTGCAGGCAGGTTGCAGCTTCTCAGTGGAGAAAAATCCAGCCCATTCCTTCCACTGCCTTTTCTTGCACCTCACTGCCCTCAGTCCCTAGGTATTCTTGGAGAACCAGGAAGATCAGCATAATTAGTAAGCAACTTTGTCTTCAAAAGAGCCCCTCATCTGTGAAGTGAAATAAGAGGCCGGACGGGACACATTGGTAAACCTGTCTACTTCTGGGCATGCCTCTGAAGAATGACAAATGATTTGCTTTTGTGGGATGATTCTGATTGTTGAGTGGTTTGGAGGACCAGGAAGTTTTGCAAAGAAGTTTGACAAGCTATAAAATAATCCTTCATTGCTGGAAAGAATTTATGCCTGAGTGCCAGCAATACTCAGGAGGAGTAGCAGAAGCAGGGTATGCAGTATATATAGCACCTTTGAGACACCTTTGGGGCAATCATGACCTGAATGACTGAGAATCTCCATACATCTTTGATTGCAAAATGGTTTGAATCAAACTGGGTTGTCATCATATCTCAGGTAATGAACTCAAATTGATTTATGCCTTTTTCAAAACTTACATTTCCTGTTGAAATATGTCTAGCTTAATGAAAAGAACATCTAGTTTAATGAAAAGATGGACTATGGATGACGTGATAGCAGTGTTCCAATATCTAAGGGGCTGCCCCAAAGAAGAGGGAGTCAAACTATTCTCCAAAGCACCTGAGCCGGGGACAAGAAGCAATAGGTGGAAATTAATTAAGGAGAGAACCAGCCTTGAACTAAGGAGAAACTTCCTAACAGGCAGAACAATTAATCAGTGGAATAACTTGCCTCCAGGAGTTATGGGTGTTACAACATTGGATGTTTTTAAGAAGAGATTGGACAACAATTTGTCTGAAATGGTATAGAGTGTCCTGCCTGAGCAGGAAGTTGGACTAAAAGACCTTCAAGATTCGTTCCAACTCTGTTATTATATTTCATTGCATTCTATTCTGTTATATTCTGTTCAACCAAATTGGTCCATACAATATCTCTGTTTTGGCAACAGAAAGGAGGGGGGAAGAGGAGGGAAAAGAAGTAAGGGTAAAGCAGAGAAGGTAAGGGAGGGGAAGTAAGAGTAGGAGCAAGGGTAAGAAGGAGAAGAAGCGAGGAGAAATGGGGGAAGGGGAAGGGAAGAAGAAAAGAGGAAGGAGAGGAGGAAAGGAGAAGGCAGAGAAGGGATGTTGAGAAGATGGAAGGAGTAGGGTTGTTGCAAAACAAGATGAAGATACAAGAAAGTGGCAAGAAAGTGACCCCATATATATTTTCTATATGCATAAGAAGATTGTGATAAATATTAATAACTAATAGATAAATGTTAAGAGTATTTACAAGGATGTATGCTTGTGAATGTATATGAAAGGAAAAATAAAATTTTATTTTAAAAAACTATCTCTGCTTTGGGATGGGAGGTGACAGGAGTATAAACCTTTGAACATGTGCTTTGTTTTCAGTCAAGATTCAGCTGGAGTATCCCTTTAAAGCAGGGCTCCCATTTTTGTGCAGAACAACTGCAAAACTTTACAGGACAAGCAACTGCTTTGGTGGATGAAGAATTCTGCTTTGCTTTACAATAGCATTTCAAAGTGAAGTGAAGGTCATCTTTTGTCCTCTACACCTCTGAGCCTGACTGGATGGGTGGGACGGCCAGCGTGGCAATTGAAGATTGGACCATGTGATGGACTTGTGGGTGTGGGGGCAAGATCATGAACTTTCAACTGGGTGGGGAAAACCCAGGAAGCTTTCAGATTCAGGTTTTCACAGATGTGCCAATATGTCTCTCTTAATAAATTGGAACATTGAGGAATACTTTGCCTTGGAGTCTGATTTAATTTTAGATGATATTTGGAACACTGACCCCTAGTATGTCACCAAAGGAGTCCTCGGGACTTTTTAAAAGCATCCTTCAGGCCCAACCGCAGCCCATTCAGAGCAACACATTATCCCACACGACTCTGTAATGATCTCCACCAAGGACAGGTTACAAACAAATTGTTTCTAACTGAACAGCTTAAACCCAGCAACTTCCCTGTAAAGCTAAGAAAAGTGTGCCACCTTGTGGAGAACTGAAAGCATACGTCCGTCTTCTGATTAATGCCACAGCATATGCCATCTGATCCGTGTGCCCTCAGGCTAATATTTAATTATGTTGTGCGAAATGCATTGAGAATAATTGCAGGTTGTGAGTATCAGTCAGCATTAACTCCTTTCTAGAGAATTTGTGTGGTTTTTTTTAATCACTTGCCCTATTACAGAAATGTATGAAACTGAGCACAGGACCCCACAGTCCTCTAAGGAGAGAGAAATTGTCAGAGACACATTGGTTTCCCTGTGGATTTAAAGTAGAATATATGATTAGGAACATTTATGCATCAAGAAGTGGATTCATTTTAAGTGTAGGTACCATGGGAGAAGGGAAAAGATTAATGAACTGAATCAATGTAATGTCACACTTAATTAATATTACATCCAACATGTATAATTAATTGATATTAATTTGCTTTTTCCTTTTTATTATTATTATGATGATGCCTGTTTTCACTCTGTGGGCTATGGTCCACAGCATGGCACTGAAATGCCAGTGTGACTTATGACCCGATGAAAAGTGCACATCCGTGCTTTAAATACATAATAAACAGACAGTGGCTCACTTAGTCTATAACTAACTGTCTATATAACTGCCTTTTTACACAAATCAGCTAGAACCTTTTAGGAATTCAGATGGAGATATTTCCAGCTTCGTTTTAGTCAGGGGTTATTGCATCTGAGCTGCACAACTTAATCACTAGCTACCAGGTGGACCAGTTTTAGGTGTTGGTCTGTCTTTTGGATGCCATTTAATGATTGTCCGATTTTTCTGCATATGGCAATTCACTTAATATCAATTTTACAAGGGCAGTGATTCACTTAACAACTGTGGCAAGAAAAATTGTAAAAGGGAGCAAAACTTACTTAAGAAATGTTTCACGTGGCAACAAAAATGCTGGGCTCAATTGTGATCCAAAGTTGGGGACTGCCTGTAATCCAAACTCACTCTGGGCCTTCTTCTTTTTTCTTTTCTTTTCTTTTCTTTCTTTTCTTTTCACTTTATTTGTATGCTGCCCTTTTCCCTGGGGGGACTCAGGGCGGCTCACAGTTCAAAAGGGGTGGGGGAAGGACAAACAATTTACAACATAAAAGCATTACATCATTTAAGAACTCAACAGTCATACAATTCGAGTAGGGGTTAGAATCTTTAACCCCAGGCCAGCCGGGATAGCCAGATTTTAAGTGCGGCGCGGAAGGTCTGGAGGGTGGTGAGGGTCCGGATCTCCATGGGGAGTTCGTTCCAGAGGGTCGGAGCAGCCACCGAGAAGGCTCTCCTCCGAGTAGTTGCCAGTCTACACTGGCTGGCTGATGGAATTCGGAGGAGGCCTAATCTATGCGATCTTATCGGTCTAGTGGAGGGGATTGGCAGTAGGCGGTCTCTCAAGTACCCAGATCCAATACCATGAAGGGCTTTGTAGGTGACAAGTAGCACCTTGAAGCGCACCCGGAGATCAACAGGCAGCCAGTGCAGCTCGCGGAGGATAGGTGTTACGTGGGTGAATCGAGGTGCACCCATGATCGCTCGCGCGGCTGCATTCTGGACCAGCTGAAGTCGCCAAATACTCTTCAAGGGCAGCCCCTTCTTCCCCACTTTACTTAGGCTAGTCTATGAGAGCCCCTTTGAAATGATTTTTCAAAAACAATGATTCAAGAAATTAGTATTGTATTCCTTTCTTGCCCAATCTTCACCCTAATAAAATCATGTTATTGGAGAAGGGAGTTTTTTGCACAAATTCATTCAGAAATTTTGGGAGGCTGAAATACTAGGGAAGCCATGATTTCAAAAGAGATAGAGAGATCTGGGATGGCGAACCTATGGCACACATGCCACAGGTAGCACGTGGAGCCATTTGTCAGGGCACGTGAGGCGTTGCCCTGTCAGCTGGCCAGCATGCATGCATGCCCTGGCCAGCTGACTTCAGCCTTTTTTTAAGCCATTTTTCGCCCTCCCCGGGGTCCAGAGGCTTTATAGGAGCTGGAGAGGGTGAAACCCCTCCCCCCCCCCGAGGCCATCCAGAAGCTTCAGGAGCTTCCATGAAGCCCCGGGAGTGCAAAAAAACTGATCCTATGGGCAAACTGGAAGTTCGGGGATGGACTTCCGGTTTGCTTGTAGGGTCATTTTTAGTCCTCCGGAGCCTTCAGGGAAGTCTCCTGAAGGTCCCTGAAGGCTCCGAATGGCCTCCAGTGAGGGCAGGGGAGGCTGTTTTTGCCCTCCCCAGGCTCCTATAAAGGCTATGGAGCAGTGGTGGGTTTCAAAAATTGTTCGAACCTACTCTGTGGGTGTGGCCTCCTTTGTGGGAGTGGCTTGCCACCCATGTGACCGGATGGGAGTGGCTTGCCACCCATGTGACCGGATATGAAGATGCCGACGACACTTGTCAGAACCACCTTAAATTACCTCACACACAGCACTGGCATGCATAAGAATATGATGTAAATGTGTTGTTTAAAAGGCATCTTTGGTTTGCGTTAAAACAACTTAAACACATGCAATGTTCTGATTGCACCATAAACGCAGTAGTCATCCTTACCTTTCACAGAGGCACTGAGTTTTATAAATATGAGCATGATAGTGTAGAATAAACATATCCAAGGACCAGTGGTGGGTTTCAAAAAATTTTGGAACCTCTTCTGTAGGTGTGGCCTGCTTTCCGGGTCCACTGGTGGAACCTCTTCTAACCGGTTCGGTAGATTTGACGAACTGGTTCTACCGAATAGGTGCGAACTGGTAGGAACCCACCTCTGCTATGGAGCATGAGGAGGGCGAAAAAATCATGCAAAAATGGGGGAAGCGCTTCTCATGCGCACATGTGCACTGGGGAGGTCACGCATTACATTATGGGTGCAGCACACCTGCACATGATCCCCCTGCGCTCCCCCCGTTTATGGCACCCAAGCCAAAAAAGGTTTGCCATCCCTGCAATAGATGATGATAGATAGATAGATAGATAGATAGATAGATAGATAGATAGATGGATGGATGGATGGATGGATGGATGGATGGATGGATGGATGGATGGATGGATGGATGGATGGATGGATGGATAGATAGATAGATAGATAGATAGATAGATAGATAGATAGATAGATAGATGATAGATAGATAGATAGATAGATAGATAGATAGATAGATAGATAGATAGATATGGAGAGGGAGAGGGATAGACAGGCAGGCAGGCAGGCAGGCAGGCAGGCAGGCAGGCAGGCAGGCATAGATGATAGAACATTTAATTGTAATGTCTGGGTAGAGTATATTTGTAACTTCTGCACCTGTGGCCATGCAGTGCAGTCTACATCAAATTTGTGCCTGTTCGGGGCTTTCATTGCAAAACTGTTTTATAGAAAGGTCATTTCAATACAGTATATGCATATCTATATACAATTGGCTAGAGAGCCAATTCAAAAACTACCCCCCTCCCCATATCTCCCGTATTTCTTTCCAGCAGGTCATGTTAGTACCAGCAAAAGCAGAGCTATTGGCTGGTCAATAGATGGGAGAACCTCTGTGAACTTATTCAGGTTTGGAAGCTGAGCAAAGTTTGGCTGGTTCGTATTTAGAGCTCTAGGACTAGAGATCAAAGCTGAATAACATCTAAGAAGAAAGAAATGGCAGAAGTCCACAGAGATGCATTTCTGAAACCCCCAAGTGTCAGGCTGACTTCCAAGAGGCCTGACTTATAATTCTGGACTTCTAAGAGATTTTGCTGTGGGTGGGGATTGACTAGTGACTTTAAACTAAGGAAAGACGGATACAAGAAAGGAGATCTGCAGGAAGGTTTGCTATGAGGTTAATGTTGACGATGTGCTCAACTTTGCTTCATTCCCAAAAGTTCCCATGAGCCAGCCTTACACTATAGGAGGCATTCTTTAGAGCATAGTTTTTGCTAATAATGTGTCTTTTTTCTGACTGAGCTATTGCGCCCTGCATGGAAGGAGAGATTTACAGATATTGCTTTCTGCTGAGGTCTCCTAAGGACAAAAAGTAATGCTATTCTGCTTTCTGTCCTTTTTTGGCAATCTTTTACTTTTAAAGGCTGGAAAAAATACTTTTATTTTTAAGAACCCATATAGTTTCTCTCTTTTTAAAATAACAACAACAACAACAACAACAACAACAACTCCGCCGTTGCCAGTCCCAAGCCCGGATGAGAAAGGAGGAAGGTTAGGGTCAGGTTGGCAACCTGGCCTCATAAAAAATCCGCCAACCCATACAACATGGTGAAAGAAACGAATAAAAATTCTATACCGCATCGGTCATCGCACAGGTTAATAAGGGCCGTGGCGGATGTGGAGGTCCCTGGACATCCATCGACAAGTGGGCTACAAGTGGACCAGCCAACAAAATGACAAAAATATAGTGCCGATGAAAACCGTGCCATAATGGCCTGTTACTACGACTCAGAGCCAGAAAAAAGAGGTTATTTAAAGCGAATGTATGAATTATAGAAATAACAATCTCCAGATTCAAATGTTAGTGAACAACGACTAGCAGATCAAAGGCGATTTATTATACAGAATAAAGTGTTTAGTGAAGTTGAACTTGAGAAAATTCAGGCAAATTGCAAAACTAAAAAAAAAAACATCACAAGCAGAAATAACTGATATTCAAGACACAACTAAAGACATTATAGTAGAACTCCCAGAAGAAGCTCTCGGGGAGGAAATAACATCACCACCACTAGAACCAGTTATCACTGAACCAACTGATGAACTAACTCAAAAACAAAAAGAATTGAAGGATAAGATCATGGAGCATTTTCTGCTTAATGAGGAAAGGCAACGTTTACCATCATTAAAAACTGTTCCTAAGAAAATTTTGGCCCCTATTATGAAAATGTTTAATGCAGTGTTTTCAACAATTGAATTGGGATCCATCTTGGAAACGAACCAGTTAATGTACAGTGCAGCTGTAATAGTCACTAATGAACTAGGCATTAAAATCAAAGCACCTAGTCACACAAGGGAAAAAGCATCGAAGCCAAAGTGGAAAATCCAATTAGAACAAAAAGTCAAAAAATTAAGGGCAGATGCTAGCAACTTAAAGAACATGAATGAGCAATGGCTTAAAAACAGCAAAATCATAGATCAGCTAATCAGAAGATACCAAAAGTGAAAAACCAGAAAAGCAGGCCACAGTTGAATTCTGGAAAGAATTGTGGGAAAATGCAAAGGACTACAATAAGGAAGCAAAGTGGATACATGACTTTGAGAAAAGCATTGGCAATAAACAAATGCAAGTATTAGAAATAACAACTGAGATGTCAAAAATCGAGTAAAAAAAGTAAAGAATTGGACATCACCTGGAAATGACCAATTACATGGTTTCTGGCTCAAATATTTCACCAGTGTACATGCAATATTGGCCAGTCAACTGAATGAAATTTTACAAAAGGGCCAAATTGATGAATGGTTGACAACTGGAAAAACATACTTGATTCAGAAAGATGCAACTAAAGGAACAATATCTGAAAACTACAGACCAATAACATGCTTGTCAACAACCCTCAAATTATTCACAGGCGTTATTCACAGGCGAGAGAACTGGTTCGGGTGTGTGGCGAGTCTGCTATCCTTACCGGTTCAGCAACCCAGTCACAATTTCCACTACTGGTTCTCCCAAACTGGTGCAAGCCGGCAGCAACCCACCAAAGGATATTAGATTATCAGAAATTATCTACTGGAAACATATGCAACTGATTATATATCCTTCTTCTGTTGAAGCTGCCCCCATTTTGTCCCCCCGTTGTGCTGAATTTAAGACTGCGATCTAAAATTTGGGGGCATTTTGACAGCAATATATGGGGATGCGTATTATTTTGAGACCAGGAACAGTTCAAGATAAGGTGTCTGAAATGATTTGTTGACAGCTCCCAAAAGATTCCAAGATGTGCAGAAAAGCAAATCTTCCTATAGCATCTCTCAGTTTGACCTGTATCTTTATCATGGCCCTCAGGAATCTGGAAAATTCCAAAATGTTTTTTAAATCAACTCTTCATGGCCAGCAAAGCATTAGTCTTATTTTGAATTACTACTAAACATTGCCCTCCCCCCACCCACCCACCCCATTCAATCATATAAGCTGTGGTGGAGCAGTGATTAGAATGCAGTACTGCAGACTACTTCTGCTGACTGCCGGCTGCCTACAATTCCGCAGTTTGAATCTCACCAGGCTCAAGGTTGACTCAGCTTTCCATCTTTTTGAGGTGGTTAAAATGAGGGCCCAATTGTTGGGGGCAATATGATGACTCTTTAAACTGCTTAGAGCGGGCTGTAAAGTACTGTGAAAGTGATATATAAGTCTAAGTTCTATTGCTATATCTGATTCTTGGAGACAGTCTGGACAAGATCCTGTGGTTTTCTTGGCAAGGTTTTTGAGAAGTGATTTGCCATTCCTTTTTTTTCCTGGGACTAAAAGAGTTTGACCCACCCAACATCACCCAACTGACTTTGTGCCTAGGTCAGGACTAGAATTCACAGTATCCAACTTCCAGCCTGATACCTTGGCAGTGGTGGGATTCAAATAATTTAACAATGATTCTCTACCCTAATGATTTCTTCCACTAACCAGTTCATCAAACTGCTCAGAAAGTTAACAATCGGTTCTCCCGAAGTGGTGCGAACTGGATGAATCCCACCACTGTAACTATGCCAGACTGGCTCTTGAACATTGCCTAAAAGAGTGCAAATTGGTTCCTGAGAGACAAGGGGACTGTGAATGGCTTAGGTCTACATTCTGAGGTCCATAACAATCACCCAGAACTTATGGTAAAATGTTAAGGTCTAATATCACAGTTGTGTAAAATCATAATGTAGTCAGATAGGATAGAGGCTACTTCTCAAAGAACCTTCAAAGGTTCTCAGCTGTTCTCATGCCTCTGGTACAGGACCTGAGATTAAGGAAGGCACCTGTCATCCCTAGGGATGAGAAGGGTGTGTGTGTGTGTGTGTGTGTGTGTGTGTGTGTGTGTGAGAGAGAGAGAGAGAGAGATTTCCACTTGAATGCCATATGTCCTGTAAAAGCACTCTAGGCAATGATCTAAACAATCCTGTAGATAAAGAGCCACCTGCAAGCTCTCCATAATTGAAACAGTGTGGAGCTGTAATTGTATTTGTCTGAATTTTGTTCTAAAGCTCCACAGGACATAAAACATTGGTTGCTGTAATAATGGACATTTATTTTGTTTCATTTGCTTTCCTTCCCTTCAAACTGTTGAGTACTTAGAATCAAAGAGTGAACAGTTGGAAGATGCCTTAGACACTTTCCAATCCAATCCCTTGCCTGATTCAGGAGTTTACAACTACAGATGGTCACGTCCCCGACTGATGGCCATCCAATGTTGGTTTAAACATTTCCAGAGGAGAAGAATCTACAATCACTTCTCCATTGATAGGAAAATTGTTCCTCACTTCCAACTATAATCTGCTTCAATGTAATTAAATCTATTGCTTCTTTTCTGCCTTCTGTAGGACAATCTTTCAAATATTGAAATATACCCAACTTCTCTGTTCTCAAATATTTTCCCTTCCACGGCCCTTATCATCTTAGTTATTCTTCCCTCTATGTGCTCCAAGTGGTCATTTTTAGAGTATGCTCCATCCTTCCTGTGAAACTGTCCCTTCACTCAAGTCCATCACACCTGCTATGGACACCAAGACCCAGGATCCTATTTTAAAAATACCTTATGGATCAGACATGTCTGCTTGACATTTTACTTGTGTAGATATCTTTATTATGCTAAACATATAAACCCCTCCAATAATTGGTTTTACAACACACCTCTTTAATCCTACAGTGTTCCTTTCAGTATCCTAGGTCTGGCTGTGAATCTGGCTTCCCAAAATGTTCCTGTCATTTCTTTCCAGCTTCAAACTTACTGCTCTCCAGCTCTTTAGTACTGAAAGAGGTATGTCCTAGGGAACCATTTTCTCTCTTTCCGGGACTCCCCTGAACCAAAGATATCTTGGATTTGTTGAGCATTAGAGCTAGTCCCGATGCTATAGAAAGCAAGGAGCTGCCAAATTAGAGGCTTTCCTAGGGAGCAGACAACTACTGCATGCTATGGATCTGTCCAAGGTCCTGAAAGACACTATTTATAACTTCCTTGACTTGTTTCTTATGTTCCTCCTTCTGTCTCTGTTTTAAAGGAAACTATTCTGATCCAGCATTGATAACTTGACACACTCTGATCACATTAGACTTTACCTCTCATTGATTCAGCCAGCATGGTTATTGGCTAGGGTTGATGTAGCTGTGGGAGAGAACATGATTTCATAAAAACTGTTAAACTATTAAACTAATAAAAACTGTTAAACTATATTTTAAAGATATTATTCCATGAAGGGCAAATGCTTTTCCCTGACCCAGGATATTTGATCTAAGTGGAGAGTGATGTTTCCTCAATGAAACCTGAAATTAGAATCAATTCTAAGTCTATGGAGGGGAGCATTTTAACAAAATTTCTTCTAGCTGATCAGCTGCCAGTATCAGTGATCTTAACCATCTTCCCACAGCAGCTGCCCAAATTTTCTTAGGTCTGATGATTGGTCTGTGTAATCATTGTGCATCAATTCCACCTATTAATTTTTTTGATACTGTAGTGCAATTTCAATTTTATTTCCTAAAAATGTTCTTTCTTTGGAAAAGCCTGGTTTTCTGTTTCATTTTCTGAATGCTGACAGTTAGCAATATGTCCCAATTTTATTATAATCTGACAAACTCACACACTCTTTATCCATCTCACAACTAAGGCAAGTTTAAGAATTGTATAACCACACCCATTCCAAAAAGATTTTTTTTTCTATTCTATTCCTGGAAAAATATATTCCTCATAAAATTGAAGGAGGTCAGTAAAACGAACATGATATGGGAAAAATGCTAAGCATGATATTTAGTATTGTTTTTAATTCCTTTTATCAGTTGTAACCATAGGGGGTATCTATAATTTTTCCCCTCTGTAATGAAGTAGCGTTTTTCTCCTCTCCCTTCAAGTTGTATGTCTCTGTACATGTATGTGTGCATGGGAATGCATAGAATGGAATACATAGATACTGCTATTGGTCAAATGAAGAGGAAATAAGAGAGAGAGACTTTCAGAATAAAACTATCAGGAATATTCTGAGATGGCTCATTTTGTCCCATTTTCAACCTGAATCTCACTGATTTCTCCCCCACTAGCAGATTTGATTGTTGTTTTGTCAAAGTTTCAATGCATTATCCTGCAGACAAATAGACAGATTGACAGAGTTCTGTCCCATTTTACATCATGTATTTCCAATATTCCATTGGATCAGAATGAATAAAAAGAGCACAATACTTTACCATAGATCTAGTTTCTCTCCTCTTATTAAAAAAAGAGAGCCTGGTCCACTCTAGTAATATGTTGAACAACATATAATCTGTTGAAAACCATAAATATAAATACAAAATACAAACAATTTTTTAAATTTAATGTCTATTTGTATTTTTTAAAGTAGAATGAAAAACATTCAATCAAATAAATCTAAAAGGCCTGCTTGGTCTTGGATTCAAATTAATCATATTTTATTAAGCATTAATTTTTTTCATATTGATTTTTCAGATTGTGCCAACCTAGTTTTATATCTTTCAACTCATTTTAAGTTGTGACTGTTGGGCTGAATGTCATTTTGTACACAGTGATTTGAAGCCATTGAAGACCTGGGCATGTTGTTGTTGCCCTTTCTTATTTAGATTTTATCAACAGGGAAAAGTTACTTTTGCCAGATCTGGAGAAAATTAGATTAATTTACAGCTGAAGGCTTCTCTTCTACGTTCATATACTGTATGTTCCTCAAAATTTCAGGGTAGACTTATCTTTTTAATGAACTGTCTACTCTTCAGAACGATAATTTTCACTAAGGAATGGAGCTCAACCAACTTCTTCTAGGCCATATTTCCAAAAAGATTTACAGAATCATAGAATTTTAGAATCAACAAAGATTTAGCAAAGAACAAATTCTCTGGATCTGAACCAACAATTAGAAACATCATTAGAGAATGCTTTTAAAAAATCCTTGAGAATGCCAAATTGCTTCATAACATTGTTTGTTTAATACGTTATTGTAAAAGATCAACTATTTTATTGTTGCTCATATCCTGGAGTGTTATCTCAGATCAATCTGTACTATTCTACAAGCTTTAAAAAAAAATCACCAGACAACTATGGCAAAATCTCGCAATCCTGGCACCCATAGAAGGAAAAGAAGCGAAACCATTCAATTTATAGTCTTAAGTCTTTCAAAAAGTTTTTTCCATTCCATTTTCTGAACCATTAGTGTTCATATGCTGAGATTAGCACTAATGAACCTTGCCAACAGCAACATATTTATGGTATGAAATAGACTTATTTTAAATATTTGACATAAGGAAGTCCACAGTATTCACCAGTGAAAGAAGCTACTTGATATGACTTCAGTTTTTTCAAGCTGAACAGTTCCCAGATAGAATGTTCAGGCAACCTGATGACCTCATGCATTTTGCACTACAACTCCCATAAACATTTGGAGGACAACCAGAGATTTCACATAACTTAGGGCAGTGGTGGGATTCAATTTTTTTTACTACATGTTCTGTGGGCGAGGTGTGGCTTGGTGAGCAGGGCTTGGTGGGCATGGCAGGGGAAGGATACTGTAAAATCTCCATTTCCTCCCAATCAGCTGGGACTTGGGAGGCAGAGAATAGATAGAGGCAGGGCCAGTCAGAGGTGGTATTTACCGGTTCTCCAAACTACTCAAAATATCCACTACTGCTTCTCCAGAACTGGTCAGAACCTGCCAAATATCACCTCTGATTTAGGGCTTCTAAATAAGTTCTTTGACCTCTGCAGCATCTGAAACTTTACATGTTCTGAAAGGGAGGAATTATAAACACAATGGAGCAGGACTGGACTTTGTCAAGTAGCAGTGTGACATTTTGGTCAGTAGTTAAGAGCCAAGCCCAAACAGTGGAAGACGGGAATTTGATATATACTTTTTATGAAATGAAGGCGTTCATTGCAGAGTCAGGTCAGCCATACAACTTACCTATCCGAGTTAGAATATATATTAATCTTTGTCATATCTTTGTCATATATTAATCTTAATTCACTTCAACATTATGTGCAATTAGAACTTCTGTAAGTTAGGCTCCAGCTTGTTCCTTCACAATTTCAGTTTTCATTTTTTTAAAAGATTCTATTCGAGGGTTGAGAAATGTTTGGCATCTGTTGGGATTTGCTCTACTAGGCTCTGTGGGTTTAGCAAGCATCTAAGTAGCTGGAGGACTGTTACCATATGCTGTTGTGGCAGAAGATTCTGAGGCTCATATTTCTCTGCCTTTTTTTATGAACAAAGCCTGTTCTAACATCTGGAGATTGTGGCAACCATGGTAAACACTGTGACATACATACACATAAAAGTACGTTGCTAATTCTGCATTTCTCAATTAGGCTTGCATTGTATAACTCTTGAAGAATTATTGTTTGTATAAAAGCTTTAGGAGTTTTTTTAGTTTAGTGCAATGTCATTTTTTTGGTCTTTTTTGCACACTAAAATTAAATCTTTGGCTACAGCAGTAATGCATATAAGTTACTAGCTTTTAAAGACAAAAGCTATTTCCTCAATTTATAGCTTATGTGGGGTTTTTTTTTTCCCTTTATCCATCTTGGCTTAATGGGGTGAACTTTAATTGATAGGATAATCAACCAGAGCTTTAAAAGAATGTTCAACAAGAACAGCTATTAACTCTAGATACATGCATTCATACATTATATATATATATATATATATATATATATATATATATATATATATATATATATATATATGTGTGTGTGTGTGTGTGTGTGTGTGTGTGTGTGTGTGTGTGTGTGTGTGTGTGTTCTCATAGATTTTCACAGGTGTAGGTATGCTGGTCTTGTTGTATTCTGGTCTTTTCCTGTGTAAGATTGAGATTGTCTTGGCAATGTTTCGGCGAGGTCTCACTCGCCATCTTCAGGCTGGTGTTTTCGACTTAAAGCGTGGTCGGAGCTGCCGTCTTTCTATAAATCTTGGTGGTGGGGTGTGGAATGCTGGCTTTGTTTTAGTAAGTGAATTGATTGTCTGTGTGGTTGTATCATGATTGGTAGATTGGTGTTGATTGGTGCTGGCTGTGTGTCCGTTGTTGTTTTGTGTTGTTTTGTGTTGTAATATATATCTGTTTCCCTGAAAATAAGACCTCCCCAGATAATAAGCCCAATCTGGCTTTTGAGTGCATGCACTAAAATAAGGCCTCCCTAAAAATATTGCAACACAGCAGCAGCCATGAGGTGACCACGCTCACCACCTCCTGCCCCTCAAAAATAATAAGACATCCCCAAAAATAAGGCCAGGTGCTTATTTCAGGGGTCAAAAGAATATAATACCCTGGTTGTCTGGAATGAGCTTGAACCTATTGGTTATGGTGAGGTGGACAATTTCTCGGAGTCTGTTGGAGTGATCATCTGTGTTTTAGATACATGCCCTTCCTCATTGGTTAAAGTTTTCAAGGTGGCATCATGAGTAGGCTCCAAGTGGTAGTAAATGCATCTTTGAAAGACAGAGATTCTTCCAACTTTTAAAGAGGCAATGATCCATTCTTACCTCAAGAAGTCACCCTTGTCTTCAACCAAACTGAACAAGATCCATCCAGTTTCCAACCATATCTTTTTAAGAAAAGTTATTGAGAAGAGAGCTGAGCTGTAACACCAAAGAACCTTGGAGAAGGTTCTGAACCCCTTTTAATCTGGTTTCAGGCTGAGTCAGGATTGGTCATACTGGATGACATATGGAATGGAGACAGTGCAATCTCCTGGGCCTCCTTTATCTTTCAGTGTCTTTTGATACAATTGACTATGGTAATCTTCTGGATTGGCTCAGGGAATTGGGAGTGGGAGACAGTTTTCACTTTCCTGGGATCAGTTCCAATTAGTATTGGAGTCTAATTCTTGAGGCCTTAAAGCTATACCGTCTCTCCATTTCTTGTTTAATGTCTGTGTAAACCTTTGGAAGAGAACATCAGCAAGTGACCAGTTTTAAGTTTCTGGGTGTTATCATAAAAGAGAACCTGACCTGGGATGCTCATGTTGCAGTACTGGTCAAAAGGCCCCAGCAATAGCAATAGCAATAGCAGTTAGACTTATATACCGCTTCATAGGGCTTTCAGCCCTCTCTAAGCGGTTTACAGAGTCAGCATATTGCCCCCCCAACAATCCGGGTCCTCATTTTACCCACCTCGGAAGGATGGAAGGCTGAGTCAACCTTGAGCCGGTGAGATTAGAACAGCCGAACTGCAGAACTGCAGTCAGCTGAAGTAGCCTGCGCCACCTCGGCAGAGATTATACTACCTGAGATTTCTCGGGAAAAAACAAGTGAATGAAAAACTGCTGGTGACCTTCTACCACTGCACCATAGAGAGCATTTTAACTTACTGCACCTATGTATGGTTTGCCAATTGCACAGTGGCAGATAGGACAGCGCTCCAGAGGGTTCACATCATTGCCCAGAGGATCATTGATTGCCCTCTCCCCACTTGGGAAGAGCTCTATAGCTCCCACTGCAGAGGTGGGTTCCTACTGGTTTGGCCCAGTTCGGCCAAGTAGGTAGTAACTCGGCCATCCACTCTTCTGAACCGGTTCCATCTTGTTTTTTGTTCTGTGCATGCACAGAAGCAATTTTTTCACCACTGTGCATGTGTGCATAGTGCGCATCAAGTGCGCGCACATCAAGCGTGTCCCTGACTGAACCGGCAGTAAAAGAATCCGGAACCCACCCCTGTCCTGCTGCCTTAAAAATGTTCAAAATATTCTCAAAGATACATCTCATCCTAGGCATCCTTTTTTAGAACTATTACCATCTGGCAGATGGTACAGGATAATAAAAACAAGGACAAATAGGCTGAAAAAACAGCTTCTATCCCAGAGCAGTAACTATATTGAATTCTACGCTATAGTGCAATATTAATGCAATATCAGGGGTTTTCAATTCAGTTGCATAGAATGTGAAGGATGTGTGTTTGTGTTTTTATTTTTATGGTTATAATATACATTGAAGATGGCATTTAATTTTGTTGTTGTAGATGCAATGACAATAAAGTACTACTATTACTGTCTAGGAGCATGGGGTAAAACACAACTCCATGATGATACTCAGCTTCATGATGATATTCAATGGAACATATCTGAGTGATGCAGTCAATGTTCTATTTTAGTGCCTTAAGACTTTGGGCTCCCGGGAAGACACTATTTTACTTCCAAGTGACACCTCGGTTCACACAGCCCAGTACTGGTTTTAATTAACCACACACACACACACACACACACACACACACACACACACACACATGCACGATTTATGATCTACATTTCAGACCCTGGTAAAACTGACTAGAACCACATCTGAACAAATATGCTGTGAATAAATATTGGGATATTGCAAATTGCTTTTCTTCCTTCGTTTTTACAAGGAGACAAATCAGCACTAGCACAGTGCCAACAGAACTACAATATATATAGTCTGATTCTTGTGTGTTTGGCTTAGAAATAGAACTGATAAAATAGTCTCATTAAAAATGTATTCTGGGTATCAGAAAAACAGCAGACAAAATTTATCTTATCTTGTCTGTGGTCATCTGTTTTCTGTCTAGGGATGATTTTGTTCTTGCTCTGAGAAGTTTTCCTCTGGGTCAGAGCCCGGATTTTATACTGAGTTTATAAAGCAATTCAAAATGCAGATCTTCCCATGGGATTAATTGTAAAATTGGGCTAAGAGAGGAGTCTTCACTTTGCATAGCCTTGGCTTCTTTGAAAGTGTTATTTTTCAGATCCATTCTCACTTGGTATAATAATACCATTGATATTACCTTGAAGTTTTGTTTGTTACTGTATGTTTTTCAAAAGAAAACCAAAGAGTGGTTTGATTTTGCTTGCATTATTCCAAAGTCTCCTATGCTGTAATCTGATTTTAATTTTGCAAACGTTTATTCCCCCAAGAAAAGAATCTTCCAGTTGCTAATCGAGTAAAATTCATTTTAAGGCCTTCACCACTATGTCAACTTCAGACTAACCCTAATTCACCATTTTCACCAATCTTATAGCATCAGGATTTCAGAGACAGCCAGTGTGCTGGGAGAGATCTGATTTTTGCTGTCACCAGCAAATAAACAATTGATCTTGGTTGTGATACTTTCTTTCTGCAAAACAAAGCTGCCACTCATGTTTTTGCTTGTCTTCCTTGTTACTTCCTTGCTTTCCTCCCTCCTCTTTCAATGCTGAGGGGTGGGGGGGGGTGGGGAAGGTTAAGAATTATGGAATGTAGGATGTAAAACAGCCAATGAAGAGAAAGTCCACTTTATAGCAGACTTATAAATCATATGAGAATAAACATTTACCTTGACATGTTTTTATATCTTGTTTTGTTTTATTTATTATTTTGTTTTATTTTGTTTTGTTTTATTTTGTTTTATTTTATTTTGTTATTATTATTATCATCATCATCATCATCATCATTATTATTATTTTATTTGTTCAATTACTTTGCCACCCATCTCCATCAATGACTGTTGTTATATCAGCGGTGGGTTTCAAAAATTTTTAGAACCTCTTCTGTAGGTGTGGCCTGCTTTGTGGAAGTGGCTTGCCAGCCATGTGACTGGGTGAGAGTGGCTTGCTGGCCATGTGACCGGATGGGAGGGATGGGCGTGGCGAACTTATAAAATGTGGTGAAACTCACTTAACAACGCTCTTGCTTAGCAACCAAAAAGTTGCCTCAGAAACTCTGGCATTGAACTGTGCAAGTCTTAAAGCTGTCAAGTTACAAGACCCTTGCACCCCTAACCCTTTAGAAAAAAACCCAAGGGGTGTTCAAACTTGACAGCTTTAAGACTTGTGGACTTCAACTCCCAGAATTCCTCCTCTTGCTCTTCATCTTGATGATGTATGGACGGATGGGGAGAGGGAGCTGGAACCGGTTCTAAATGGCACTGTAGATTTGTGGAACCTCTTCTATAGAAGAGGTTAGAACTGGCAGGAACCCACCCCTGTGTTTTATGTATCACAAAATGCAGTTTGGAGGTGATTGAGAAGTAGGTGAGCTGTGGGATGTGTTTCTTATAGGAAGTTGAGGAAAAGTTGTTCCCATTATCCCAAGCATTATCCCAAGTGTTTCGACCCCTGTTTGTCTCATTCATTATTTAGATCCATTTCTCAGTTTGCTTTAGAGAAAGATTTCTTAAACAATGTCACATAGTGCTTCAGCTCTAGTTATTAATGTCTTATTTGTTGGATCCATTTTGGGATGGAGGGAAGGAAATGACATTGATAAGTTGGCTGATATGACTTGAGACTGGCACCCTTTTATTTCAATTTAGAAGGTATCTTAATATAATAATTTAGACCTTTTTAAATTGTATGTTTTATGTAGCTGATTCTTAATACAACCTTAATACAATAGCAGAGTTGGAAGGGACCTTGGAGGTCTTCTAGTCCAACCCCTGCCTAGGCAAGAAACCCTACACCACTTCAGACAAATGGCTATCCAACATCTTCTTAAAGACTTCCAGTGTTGGGGCATTCACAACTTCTGGAGGCAAGCTGTTCCACTGATTAATTGTTCTCACTATCAGGGAATTTCTCCCAGGTTCTAAGCTCCTTCTCTCCTTGAATAGTTTCCACCCATTGCTTCTTGTTCTATCCTCAAGTGCCTTGGATAATAGTTTCACTCCCTCTTCTTTGTGGCAACCCCTGAGATATCCGAACACTGCTATCATGTCTCCCCTAGTCCTTCTTTTCATTAAACTAGACATACCCAGTTCCTGCAACCACTCTTCATATGTTTTAGTCTGGTTGTTTGAACTGTTGGGCTGGAAAAGGAAGGACTGAAAAAGAGTCACCTTATAGCAGAGATGGGAGCTGGGTGCCATAACCATTTAATGAATAAATAAATCAGAAAAAACAAAAATCTTCTCTCCCACTTTTGCTTTCTTTGCCCATTTCTTGTGGGTTTCTGGGTTGGGTAGTTTCTTGTCTTGCCTTCGAAAAAAAGTTGACCCCCTCTTTTTTGCAGCAGCCCCTCAAATATTAAAAGACTGCTATCATGTATCCCTAGCTCTTCTTTTCTCTAGACTGGCCATACCCAATTCTTGCAATCATTCTTCATATGTTTTAGTCTCCAGACCCTTTAATTATCCTAGTTGATTTTTTTTTTGTTAGGAACTGTTTAGGGTCTAGCGTATAGCATGAATTCAAAAGACATCACATTGCTACATGTTATCTAGTACGACTGACCAAATAACTAAATGCATTCACAAGGAAACAGCTTTTAGATTGCACTACCTCAAGCCTAAGACTGTTATTGTATTGCAGATTTTTCTGTACTATCCTTCACGTTAATGACATTTTATGTCTGCGCTTAATGAAGGCAACTTTATAAAAGTTGGAATTGGAAAGTGCAACCCTAATTAAAATATAACAGCACAACTCAGAATTCAATCTTTTCAAGTTAAATGAAACATACACTGCAGGAAATATGAACAAGATCACAGCCTCAAGGTATGCCAAATGAGAATACTTGTGATAGTTCATAGCAGTAACAATAGAAGCACTTTAATTTTATTAAGTAAATTGATATCTTTTGTGGGATAGGCAATCGTTGGACTGAATCCAAAGTAGGAAAGAAGTAAACCCATTGCAGTCAATGAGATTTTAAAAATAATTTCGATAGGTCTAATCTAACCATGGTAAAGTATGTCCTTTTTGTCTAGTCAGATTCAGGGGTTTATTTTTTTAATCAAACTTTTGCTTTATTTGATTGTGTATTCTGTTTATAGACAGGTAGATGGAATTCGGGTCTCTCCTACATTTTTTTCAACATCCTATTGGATAGAAAAGAATCAAAACAATGTTCCCTAAAATACCACTCAGAAGAACATTTTGCAATTTGCAGAAAATTCAAGGAACAAATAGATTCTTCAGACACATTATAATTTATAATGAATACATCAGCATTTCCTGAACCAGCCACATTTTTTTTAGCTAGGAAACATGATCCAGCCTTTGTCATTCAGGATGCTAGAAAACAAATTACTGCAGTAAAATGTATCTTATCTTGTTGACAAACAGCACAATGAAACCAAAAAAGTCACTTTAAAATGCTATGCAGTAAGATAAGACAATGGTGTAGTTAATAAATTATTATTTTTCCTCTGGACTCTGGAACTTCTTAAACTTTACAAATAGTAGCATTTACACAAATGTTTAATCAAAAAGCCATTTAAAGGAGGGGGTCATAATTCCTTTACTTTGCAGGGGGATTTATCTATCTATGATGATAGACACTGTAGATAATAAGGCAACAGACAACCCTTAATTTATAAGGTGACATATATCCCTGAGACCCATTTCTTGGTCTCTGTGACCTCCCTGCCCCATAAAAAAAAAGACATTGTAATGTCATCAATATGATTACAAATCATGAATTATGGTTTTCTTCTTGTAAAAAGATGAAATGTAAAATAGGTGAGTTTGATCCAGTGTGGGGGAAAATATAATATTTTTCATAGGGTAGGAAAGTTCATTTCAAGAGAGGTGGGATATATTATTACAGAAATGTGGAACACTCTAAGAACAACATTATTGTTTTTGAGACAGAATGTTCATTAGCAGCCACACAAAACAGGACAGTCTTTGGCATTCCTAAGCTCTTGCCAAGGGACAAACCAAATTAGATGATCTGCTTTCAATTAAGGAGGCCTCTTAGCCGTATATTATAATTTGGCCATGGATATCTGTCTGAAATGGGAGCCTAGACTGAACCAGAATTAGGATCAGGCATCCAATCAAAAAGCCAAACCAGAACTGGGCAGGGAGAGATAGATCCAAAATCCAGCTAAGTTAAATTTTGTTTTTAAGTGCCGTTGTGTTTATTTGTGGCTTTTTCAGCTCAGGAAATGGGCAACCTGAGCAGAATTCTTAGCTGTAAAACTGCAGTGCCATGACTGGCCACATGGGGCACATGGTATTGAGTTGTGGAGACTTGCAACTCCGTAGAGGATGGTCCTCACTCTATGATATCCTGCTGCCCTTCTTCCTTACTTTTATTGCCTGTCTATCTGCCTAAGCAGAAAAGGAAAGAAAGAAAGCAAAGAGAAGACTAAAGCTAGGAGAAGTACATTGAGAAAAGCAAAATTTAATACATCTGATCATGAATTTCCTTTGCTTATCCAGTTCAGTACCAAAGGATCATTAAAAAAAATAAAGATAGATAACAGGAGGGAAGGATTTTTAACAGCATGGGAAAAAATTATCCATTTCTACTTGCATTTTACATGCTTTTGAACTCCTAGGTTGGCAGAAGCTGGGAAAAGTAACAGGAGCTCACTCCGTTACGTGGTGCTAGACATTCGAACAGCCGAACTACCGACCTTTCTAATCGACAAGCTCAGTGTTGTTACGTATGTACATGTTTTCATATGCTCATATGGGGATATGCTGCCCAAACCCCGGGAATTTTAAACTACTGTCATTGGCTGGCTGGTTTGCTGGATCTCCTTAAAAAGCGAGCTCCAGCAGCCCAGCCGGCAGAGCGCAGTCACTTACTCTTGTAATAAAAAGTGCTGAAACTCACTCACACCTCTCACTTGCTGCTTCTCCCCGATCTAACAAGTGTCTTAGCCACTGAGCCACTATAAACGTGGCAATTTGTCTTCAGTTTTTAAAGGGGTCCGGTGTTAAAGCTGCACTCTAGCTTTGTCTGAGCAGGATACCAAGCAAAATAGCCAGGGAATAAGACCAGCAAGCCGTCCGTGTGTGTGTGTGTGTGTGTGTGTGTGTGTGTGTGTGTGTGTGTGTGTGTGTGTTTCCTATATTGTCATTTAAAATATTTTTTATCAGGACTAGGAACCTCAAAGCCTGACAAGAGACCTGTCCTTATAGGACTTTGGGAGCACAGATTAGGTCTATCTTTAGTAAACCTCCTGTTCTTTCTCTTTTAATTATTTGCATGGGTTCTCTTCATTCTGTGTGCTCAGGAGGCAAATCTTTTTCCAATAAAGACATTTTTTGAATGAAAGGCTTCAGTAGCAACAATCTGAATTTTGTCTGGAGAAAATGTCAACACATGCTTGAACTGTTCCTTTTATCTCTTTTTTCTTTGCAGGTTTTTTTTTTTTTTTTTTTGCTATTAAAAGGAAGAGTATAGTGGCACTATTTCTGGCAAAAGTAGGATGAAGTAACGAATTATTTGGTTTATGATCTGTGAATCCAGTGAAGTTTCTCTCTCATCTGGCCTAAAATGTTGAAGAAATAGTTTCATGTAACGGTGTTATCCCTTGGAATCACTATCAATGTATCAGATGAACTTGAGGGGAGGGAGAACAAAGAAAGGATCATTATTATTTCATTTGTAATTTCAAAACACATGACTGCAACTGATCCTTTTTCCCCCAATTTGCTAATATTTACAATTAATTTCACTTTCAGACTAGCAACAGCCATGTTTTGCATAGTCCCTTGCTCCCCACTTTCTCTCACTCCTATTTCAGAGAAAGCTCTGGTGTAAAATCAAGCCACATCTATTTTCGATGCTTTGCTTTGCTTTTTCTTAACATGTTCCAGGAACAATTTCTGCAATTATATTTCCATTTGTAAAAAGCTAAAAGTTGGCCTATCAACCGAGTATCATAGGGATTCTGCTCAAATTAACATTCCTGAGCCAGATCTCTTGCCCTTTCCTCCAGCTGAAAAATCAAGAATTCTTCAACTTACAATTGAGCATAACATCGTTTTATTGTAAGTTTTATTTGAGAACGGCATGATGGCCTAGTGATGAAGAAGCTTGTTTCCATTTAGAAGGTTGAGAGTTCGATGCTAGCTAGTGGCAGATATTTATCTCCTAGAATGCAAAGAAATTTTTTTTTGCTGTGAACTCCACATGGTGTCAGGAATGGCAGCCAGCCAGTAAATGCTCAGCTTCATCCAGTCACCCAGACTTTACCCCAAATTAAGATATTGCTGGATTGTAAAAAAAAAAAAAAAAAAAAGGAGGGGGAGTTATTGTAAGTTTTCTTCCAGGAAAATATATTGCTAGATTTCTCGTTTCAGGGCCAGTCTGTCACATTAATTAAATTTATAGCTAATTATTCTGCTCAGTAAAAGCTATGGAAAAGATGATGCATGGAGCTTTAACATCTGTTAACAACCTAGAATACCTTGTAGTGATTTAGATTTTGCTCAATTATTATTCTCAGCATCCATTGCCCATTGTTACCAAGCATGCTGGTGGTTATGTCTATTGACCACAGGTTGCCTATTCTGTCCTAGATGCTTGTTTATTTAAAAAGAATATATAGAAACAATAACAACAAAAATCCTTTGGAATATAGAGATTCAAGGTAGGAATTAATTTATCAGCAAATAAATTAAAACAAATAAAATCCCAGGCATAGGCTGTCTACTTTTCATTAGGATTGCAGAGCACAGGGATGAGAAATTTAATTTTTTTTGTTCAAAAATACAGTGCCTCAGACGATCCATCTCCCTCTCTGATGTCATTTATCATTTTTAAACAAAAAAACCCCACTTCTAATAAGATCCAAGAAGAGTTTTTTCTTCTTTTTTTTTTTAAAAAAAGATCCAATTATGGTACTTAGAGCTTTCATGTGAATTGGGATAAGGAAAAGAAGAAGTGTGTATCTCTTCCAGTGGTGGGATTCAAATAATTTAACAACTGGTTCTCTGCCCTAATGACCAGATGGGTAGGCAGGACTTGGTGGTCCTGTGACTGGGTGGGCATGGCCAACTCAATGTCACTCAGGTCGATGGGTGCTTCGCCTTAGCTGTTACAATGTCATAAGGGTTAATCAGAGAGGCAATTTCTGTAAGCAGGGGAATAAAGATTAGGCTGGAAACAACACCAGAATGTCTCCTTCCTGCCTTCCTTAGAGGACTAGCTCTGTAGAGTGGAAAAAAACAAAAGGAGATTTCTTCCAACAACCAGTTCTCTGAACTGCTTAGAAAGTTAACAACCGGTTCTTGTGAATAGGTGCAAACTGGCTGAATCCCATCACTGATCTCTTTCTTGTGTACTGTGATCCTAGGAGGTGCCAGGGGGATACAGACTGAGCTATGTGTTTTTTTTAAAAAAAATAATTACATGGTAGTTAAGCAAGGTTTGCTTTATCTCTCATTTCTTTTTCTTTGCCTGCAGAATTCAACTTTAGAATGTATGGAATATAGCAGTACAGTCATCAGAAACCCCCAAATCCTAATCAGAAATGCTTTTCCTATATAATATCTAGATATGAAGGGAAAGCTGTAAGGACGGGGATGATGGTGCAGATATTTGAAGTCATTGAGACTTCAGAATTAATCCACAGAGAAGCACTGAGAAATTTTATTATGGCAAATAGAAGATGGGTGTCAAAGTCCATTGCCTTACAGACTAATCCATGTGTGACTTAGGGTGAAATTCCTTCATTAACTGGAATTTGTGTTGTGAGGTTTATAGAAAGGAATGTTGCACGTCAAGGTCAGTCTAGATAAGTTGAAGAGTTTAGAAAACCAAATGAAGGGGAGGATAATGGGAGGAAAGGACAGGAGGAACTGTTGAATTTGCTGGGTCAGGGAGGATGAATTATAGGATGATGAAGATGCCTTCTTTTTCAAAAAGTATTGAGGAATTCAGAAGAGAGAGAAAGTGAGTTTGAGGCACTCAGAAGAATAGGCAAGTTAAAAAAAATGATGCAAGCGGAATTATTATTAGAAATAAAATATAACAGAGAAAATTATTTGTATGAAAATATAAAGTTGGGATTGCTGAAATGCCACCCCGAGAACACATCAGAGAAAGTAAATAAGCAAGGGAAACAATGTAAAGGGGGAAGGAAGAGGAGGGGAATTAAGAGTAAGAGAGAGGAGGAGGAGGAGGAGGAGGAGGAGGAGGAGGAGGAGGAGGAGGAGGAGGAGGAGGAGGAGGAGAGAGGAAGGCAGAGAAGGGAGGTTGAGAAGATAGAAGGAGCAAGGTTGTTGCAAAGTAAGATGGAGGCATGGGGTGGCAAGAAAGTGACCCAAACTGTATTCTATATATTTGTAAGAAAATAATAATAAAGATTAATGATGAATGGATAAATGTTAATAGCAAATATAAGAATGTGTATTTGCGAATGAATTTGACAGAGAAAAATAAAAAGCTTTTTTTTTTTTTTAAAAAAAAAAAAGAAGAATAAGCAATCTTGATTAACAAAGAAACCATAATTTTATTCAATACGATTGATTCTCAGTTACTAAGATATCACTTTCAATATACTGAATATTCCTCTATGCATGCATGATTGCCTAGTTTTGGTGTCAGGAGCAGATAACTGATGTAGTATTATCAACCCATTCAGTTCAGATTGTTTTGAGGGCCTGATACGGAGCATCTCCATAGATTCATAAATCCATAACAGGATATCATAGTGTTTTTCTTGGCAGAGAAATGGTAGCTTCTTCTCAACCATATTCCAAATCTTTGGAAACATACTATTTTAGAGAAGAACTGGCAATGTAGATAAGTGAAAGGAGGAACCAAATATAAAACCTGGGCCAGGGACTAAGACAAGTAAATACAGTGAAATAAATTAGATTCCAACATCAAGATGAGAATATATTCCAGCAGAGGCCAATGTGCAAAGCACTGTGGGATATTTGGAGTTCTTCAGAAGAGTTCATCAAGCAAGATTGTAAATTCAGTTTTGGTCACCACAATGTAAAAAAGATGTGGAGGCTCTAGAAAGAGTGCAAAGAAGAGCAACAAAGACTGGAGGGGTCTGGAGAGGACCGGAGATTAAAACATATGAAGAACAATTGCAGGAACTGGGTATGTCTAGTTTAATGAAAAGAAGAACTAGGGGAGACATGAAAGCAGTGTTCCAATATCTCAGGGCTGCCCCAAAGAAGAGGAAGTCAAGCTATTCTCCAAAGCACCTGAGGGTAGGACAAGAAGCAATGGGTGGAAACTAATCAAGGAGAGAAGCAACTTAGAACTGAGGAGAAATTTCCTGAGAGTTAGAACAATTAATCGGTGGATCAGCTTGCCTCCAGAAGTTGTGAATACCCCAACACTGCAAGTCTTTAAGAAGATGTTGGATAGCCATTTGTCTGAAACAGTATAGGGTTTCCTGCCTAGGCAGGGGGTTGGACTAGAAGACCTCTAAGGTCCCTTCCAACTCTGTTATTCTGTTCTATTCCATTCCAACCTTATGGGTGATACTATAATGCTAATGGCACCAATAATGGCAGTTTATCTGAGCTTTGCTTTTTCAATGCCTTCTCCAGAGTACCACAGCTCCATCCTGGAAGTGTAGCATTATTTTCTGCCGATTTTGTCACACAATCTTCTGAAACAGACTATTAACTTTGCGAAGCATGGATGTTGCCATTTCTGTTCTCTCTAATCCCTCTTGACACAATAGAATGTTCTTTCCATCACGCCTTTTCTGTTCTCCAGAACCTGGCATTAATTTTATTCTTGGTTGATAAGGATTTAAGTCTTATGTTTTGGGGGGTTTTGCCCTTCCTTCTGATTTTCTTTAAAAGCATCAGGGGCACTGTGTTGCCATGTGTATGGAAAAGACACAGCAGCCCTGGTCTGAGGAACTGATCATAACTCCGCTTTCTGAGGACATCTGGCATGGCTTAACAAGGCAGGGAAACAGGAAATTCTTTACATCACTGACCTTGTTCTCATTGATTTAACAGCAGTTTGGAGCAAGAGGCTACTGTTGGCTTCATTCTGGAAGAGAGAGGCTTTGTGAGACCTCATTAGCAGCACTGATTTTTATTTGTCGAATAATTTTATCATGTTTTACAAATAAAAAACAACAACACAAACTAAGATAGATGTTAAAGAGAATAGGTTTGACTGTTATTCAGCAGCCAGGGCCAGGATTGGCTCACCACCCTGAGATAGCAATAGCACTTAGACTTATATACCGCTTCACAGTGCTTTCACAGCCCTCTCTAAGCAATTTACAGAGTCAGCGTATTGTCTAATAATCTGGGTCCTCATTTTACCCACCTCGGAAGGATGGAAGGCTGAGTCAACCTTGAGCCTGGTGGGATTCGATCTGCCAAACTGTTGGCAGCCGGTGATCAGCAGAAGTAGGCTGCAGTACTGCACTCTAACCACTGTGCCATCACGACTCTATCCTTACTTAGGATTCAGAAGGGTAAGTATCAGCTTCAAACATCTCCATATCCCCAGGCAAGGGTAATGCTGTCTCCTTGCCAGATAAAAATGTCACAAATCACAAAGGCATTGGCGAGCTTTACAGAGTGCAAGATCTCGCTAGCGATATCTAAACAAAATCTGGAACAGAGTGACCCTTTCCAGTTATGTAACTAAAATGATGTCAGAGTAATGTTATCTGTGGCATGATTAAATACCCCATGGAGGATATGTACCGAAAATGTAACTCCCAAGGTTGAAGCATGAACTTCTCCGGCAAAACCTTGTTTACTGCATGTGTGAAATAGGTAGTGAATGTGTATATGCATGTCAGTGTTTTTACTGTAGTCTTTTTCAAATAACTTTTAGCATCCCTCTGCTTTGGTTAGAAAGTTGGGATCTTAAGCAATTAATATCCCCATAAAGGTATTGCACTGTATTGATTAGGGTATTGTTTTCTGCTTGCTTGCTTGATTGTTTGCCTGGTGTTGATACTTGCCTGTCTGAATGTTAACTACTGGGAGAATGTGTTATTTTTGTTTCCTTTTTAGCTTTCTTATTGTCTCTTGTGTAAACATGGTTTCTTTCTTTGTGTCTATCAATGGCTGATTTGCATCCCACAGGCAGCCTAGACAAATTTCTTGTTCCAGACACAGAAGGACATTCCAGGCTTTTGGATATCATAAAGGTCATTGGCCTGTCTTTAGTGTAATCTTTCTTTCAAGCAGCTGTATGCAGGGAGTTGCAACTCTATCCTAGTTGAACAGAACTGGTAAATAATGGGATTCCACAGCGACAACAACTCATCTATTTTTCCAAACAACTTTGGGTTCTTTGGAAATATATGAATCATTTTAAAAAGAAATGGAAAAAATATAGCCTTTTGGACTGTAATACCATCTCAAAGCACTAGCAGGAATCTTTTTCCCTGTGTCTATTTTCTTAGTATTTTAGCCAAATGGTATTGAAAATATTGAAAGAAATATGATTGTATCATGAAAATGTAACAATAAATAAACACTGTTGACCAAGACCTACATCTTCACCATTATTAAGGCTTCATCTTTTGCCCAGTAAGTGACTTTCAGTAACTACTAAACTGTCTTAACTATTAAATATGTTAGGATGAATGCTTTGGATGGCTGGGCAGCCTGAAGTGAACCTGAGGTAAACTCAGTGTGGACTATGTCTACATTCATAAATTTTATTTATTTTTATTTAGTTAGTTAGTCAAACTTGTAAAAGATAACAGGTATAAGTATAAACATAAATATGAACACAGTAAATGGGTACAAAGAAATGGGGACAGTAGGACAGGGACGGAAGGCACACTGGCGCACTTATGCATGCCCCCTTACAGACCTCTTAGGAATGGGATGAGGTCAACAGTAGACAGTCTTAGGTTAAAATTATGGGGGTTTGAGGATGTAACAACAGAGTCAGTTAGAGCATTCCAGGCATTGATAGGAGAAATATGATAGGAGAAATTCCAATAACTCTTTGAAATTTTTAGGGAGAACAGCATAGAATCCAGCTACAATAATGCCAATACATGGTAGCTGTCTCCCAATTGCAAACCAGAAAAAAAGCCTTTGTGTTAATGGCTTCCATGCTGAATATCAACAGCAATTTGGGTGTGTAGTTTATCATCCCAACTTTAGTAGGGGCCTATGTAAAAGTAGGTAACTACTATGTGAGTGTTTTGTAATCTGGCATATTGTAATGCAGCAGCCCCAGGGGTGGGTTCCTGCCAGTTCTAGCCTCTTCTATAGAAGAGGTTCCACAAATCTACAGTGCCCTTTGGAACTGGTTCCAGCTCCCTCCCACCACCCGTCTGCACATCATCAAGATGAAGAGCGAGAGGAGGAATTCTGGGAGTTGAAGTCCACAAGTCTTAAAGCTGTCAAGTTTGAACACCCCGGGGGGGGGGGTTCCTAAAGAATTAGGGGTGCAAAGATCTTGTAACTTAACAGCTTTAAGACTTGTGTGCTTCAAATGCCAGTGTTTCTGAGCCAACATTTTGGTTGCTAAGCAAAGTGTTGTTAAGTGAGTTTCACCCCATTTTGCAAGTTGACCATGCCCACCCAGTCATATGACTGCCAAGCTGTTAGGAATATAATCTAACAGTTGGGTTGGCAATATATAAATCATGTAACAATGCTGTACCTGTTTCTTTAAATCATGCTGTAAATATGATTTGTTGCTGTTTCCTCAATCGGCCATAAGATGGAGCCAGAATCACTGTTAGATGCTGATCTGATCTGAGTGTTTGGAAGCTTGCTGTTAGAAGTGCTGTATAGTGATCAGCATGAGCTATTGTAAGTTTTGCAACTGCTAGCAAACTTTGTGTACCAGACTGTTTGTATGATTATGGACTATGTTATTTGGATTATCCCTTAACTGAAAGATGTTGGTGACTGACTGTCTTAACCGTATATAACTTGGACTGTTTGATGGACTCTGATACCTACCTATTTCCACGAAAGTAAAAGCCTATTTAAACTGCAGTGTCTCTGTATGCTGGTTTGTGTGTTCTCCAACACTACTCTCACAACGCTTCTCTGAACGCATTCGCTCTTCCAACGGGGAGCTTACCTTACATAAGCCACTCCCACCCGGTCACATGGCTGGCAAGCCACTCCCACCCAGTCACATGGCCGGCAAGCCACTCCCACAAAGTAGGCCACACCTACAGAAGAGGTTCTAAATTTTTTTGAAACCCACCACTAAGCAGCCCCCAACCTTTTGGGCACCAGGGACCAGTTTCATGGAGAGATGTTTTTCCATGGATTGGAAGGGCTGTGATTTTACATGCTGCCTTCATCCTGTGGATGGGGCTTTGCTTGTTTGCGTGGCCGGGTTTCTGGCATGCCGTGGCCCAGTGCTCATCCACCGACCAGGGGTTGAGAATCCCTGCTGTAATGCTTCCTTTCCCATCATATGGCTTGGAAAAAGTTATCCAGGTTTCAAGTTCAGGTCACCAAAATGTTTTAATACCAAAATGTTAAGCATGAAAAAAGAGACAGTAGATCCGTAGCTGGTGCAGGGTTTTTTAACAGAAGTATTATATGGCAGGTGTTAGATATACCCCACAAGAGCCTTGCCACTGAATTTTGTATTAGCTGTTACTTCTGTGGTATGCAAAATGTCTATCCCACACCAAGCATATTAGAGTATCATAATACAAAGTTACTAGTGCGTATTCATTATAATTAATTTTTGTTGCTTTATGGCAATTATTTCAAATTTGGTTTGTGGAGTCTCAATATTTTATTTTAATTTGCAGAAAAGAATTCTGTGTATGTAAAATTTTTCCAAATAATTTTTCCTTCCATGATGTACTTTTCTAGATAAGCATTTCCAAAACTTTTAACCAATGTGCTTCCTAAATAAGCATTTGAAAAATGCAGGGACCACAGAGTTAAGTAAACATTTTTTTTTCTTTTCCATGTTTTTATCTTTTAAGAGAAGGGGTATGACACATTTTTGGAGGAAGCAGAACGACCTATTAACAGTTGCATTTGGACATGTTTTGCCTTTCTCACCATATCTAAAAACATTTTTAAGCTAACATTTGTATCCAAAATCAATTAAAGCTTAAGAATTTATCTTTGTATAAATAGTGCTTTAGGTATTTAGTGTGCAATCACAATTCTACTTAGCATAACCTATGCTATGGATTTATAACTGATAACATAATGGACACAACTACCCATTTTCTAAATGTGACTTATAATGCTGCTTATATAATCAACTAATTTTGGTCAAACATTTAGTAGTTGTCCAACCAAACCACATATGATTTGTTTTCACACACCATTCTCAGGGTTCAAATTTCACCTCAAATTGAAACAAAGAAATATTTTTGAAATCTCTGTGTTGGCTGTATTTCAGGGGTGGGTTCCTGCCAGTTCTAACCTCTACTATAGAAGAGGTTCCACAAATCTACAGTGCTGTTTAGAACTGGTTCCAGCTCTCTCTCCCCACCCATCCGCACATCATCAAGATGAAGAGCGAGAGGAGGAATTCTGGGAGTTGAAGTCCACAAGTTTTAAAGCTGTCAAGTTTGAACACCCCTGGGTTTTTTTTCTAAAGGGTTAGGGGTGCAAGGGTCTTGTAACTTAACAGCTTTAAGACTTGCGTGCTTCAAATGCCAGAGTTTCTGAGCCAACATTTTGGTTGCTAAGCAAGAGCGTTGTTAAGTGAGTTTCACCACATTTTACAAGTTGGCCATGCCCACCCAGTCATATGACTGCCAAGCCACTCCCACTCGGATACATGGCAAGCAAGCCACTCCCACCCGGTCACATGGCCACTCCCACAAAGCAGGCCACACCTACAGAAGAGGTTCTAAAAAATTTTGAAACCCATCACTGCTGTATTTGCACTTAATTATATTGTTGTTTTAATTCCTGACCTCTATTTGACATCGGGAATTGCTTTGGTAAAAGGGGTGTTCATAAAAATCATGTTAGTAGTTCAGATTCCTGTCGAGATCTTAAGATTGCAATTAATCCTTATACCCATTTGAAATGCCGGGATCTCCTGATTTCCCTGGCATTTGATAGGTTTTCATCTTTGGGCTACCCCTAAAGTTAAAACTATTAATTCCATATTCAAATTCCAACCAAATAAAAATGAATGCTGACAATCTGGATTCGAGACCCAAGCTCTGTGCAACGGGGTGAACTCCCATTATTTGCCCCACTTTCTGCTAACTTAGCAGTATGAAAGCATGCACATGTTAGTAGATAAATAGGTACCACTCCAGTGGGAAGGTAATAGCATTCCATGCACCTCGGTGTACAGTTATGCTGGCCACATGACCACAAAACCATCTTTGGACAATGCTTGCTCCCTCCACTAGGAAACAGACATGAGCACTGCCCCTTGGAGTTGGATATGACTGGAAAAGCAAAATCTTTACCTTTAACGTATTATGGTAGTGATGTAGAGGTGGTATTCAGCAGGTTCTGACCAGTTCTGGAGAACCGGTAGTGCAAATTTTGAATAGTTCAGAGAACCTGTAACTACTACCTCTGACTAACCCCGTCCCCATCTATTCTCTGTCTCCCGAGTCCCAGCTGATCTGGAGGAAATGGAGATTTTGCAATATCTTTCCGCTGGAGTGGGGAGGGAATGGAGATTTTACAGTATCCTTCCCCTGCCACACCCACCAAGCCACGCCCACAGAATCAGTAGTAAAAAAATTAAATCTCACCATTGTAGTGATGGTTCTATGCATCTGCTCCTTAGGAAAGAGAAACATCATAATTACAATTCATATATAATTTGAATGCAATTAGAATATATTAGAATGCAATGGATATTGAAGAAAAGTGTCCCAGGGGAAGATTAGACAAAAAAATAAATCTGTGACTTTTCAATATTTCAAGAAGAAGAAACATGAAAGCCAATTCCTCCCAAGTATATTAGCTTTTCCAAACCAATTGAGAGCTGTACTTTTGTTTCTGTAACTTGGTCAAATCACAGTGTGGCTCCCAATTTTCAAACATCTGGGAAAGAGTTCAGAAACAAAGAAGGAAACGCCAAGCCTCTGTCTTTGCTAGTTGCTATAAAATGTCTAAAGAGACAATTCTTAGGGGAATGTTAGAAATCCCAGTTTCCAGATAACTGTCAACTTTGATTTAGGATGTCCATTTTACTAGTACTTCTATTTTATTTTTTTCAATTACATTGTCATTTCAATAGTAAGGCAATTTAGAGGAATTTACATATTGCATAATATATTTCCAAAGAACAGTAAATTCCGGTTTACTTATCTTTAAGACCATAAGCAATCATGAATTAAAATAATAAGACAATGAAAATGTGTTTGTACCATTATTGCTTTCATAACAGTTACTTGTGAATGAAAGCCTATACCAAACCCTCTTTTAAAAAAAACAGTTGACAGCTTATTTAAAGAGATGCCAGCTGAAATTCAAGCAGCAAATGACTGTGAACCAGAAATGACACTTTACCATGATTGCCATATAATCAGAGGTGGTATCCAGCCAGTTTGGACAAGTTCGGGTTAACCGGTAGCAACGACAATAAGTTGTCCCTGCCCCCTGCCCTTGGCCTATCCTGTCCTTTATTTCCTGTTTTCTGGCTCATCTCAAGCATGTGACACAGCTGATCCCCCCACCCCTGTTGTTCTACTTACTGTTGCTGAGTTGGAAGGTAAGCAGCTGAGCTTCTAAATGCTCCATTTTCAGTGTTGCACACAAGTGCTTTAGGCACACGCAAAGCATGCACTCACCAAATTGGTTGTTAAACCAGCAGCAGCCCACCATTGCATATAATATTCTTTCTAGCAAGAGAATGATATTTCATACTTCTTAACAGACGTGAGGATGGCATTAATGTTTTGCTACTGAATTCAGAAACACTTAGAAGTACTACATTTTAGTGATGGAGATCTTACTTTGCATGACAAGATGCAAGGAATGAAAAGTTTTTCTTCTTCTTCCAAACGTTATGGATTAGATCCATTCAACAAAAGGGAGGGGGGTTTATGGGGGGGAGGGGGGAGGGGGGAAATACAGTCTCAATTTTCAGAACAATAAGAATGCACTTGTATACTGTTGCTCTCTTTTCTTTTCTTTTCTTTTTTTTCTTTTCTTTTCTCTTTTTTTTCATTTTTCTTAATTTTAGAGTAAAATATAAACTGAATAGATTAATGAATTGTAGAGATACACCAAAGTGAGGAGTAGAGGGAAAGAAGAGGGAGAAGTAAAGAGGGAGTGAGATGGGAATGTAAGGAGGGTGAGATGGAGGGAAGGGTAGAAAGGAATGTTTGAGGGGGAAGGGAAGTAGAAGAGGGGAATGCTGGAGGGGAGAAATGAAAGTTGGAGGGGGAGAAGAAAGGGTGTATGGGGGATTGAAGTGCTATGTTGGTTTTCTATGGTGGAAGATGAGCTGTGTTCATTGATTTTCCTTTTTTTTTAAATGCACAGTATATAAGTGATTGTATAAAATGAAAATGAAAAATGAAATAAACAGTTTTAAAACTAACAAAACTGACTGGAAAGAGATTTAGAACAAAATTAAAGCAATGCTTTGCATAGCACAAAACTAACTTGTGGATTTTTTTTTTATTATTATACAATGTCGAAAGTGGATTGGATTCAATGAATTGGTTTAGAAAACTGTTACCTCTGGGTTGGAGGTGCCTTGCCTTCATATTCCAAGCCAATGAGGATTGGAGAAGGATGTATCTGTATTTTGCTTACAAGTGTCTAAGGAGGATTTGGTTGGCCACAGTTCTGGGATTCAGGCAGTTCGCACCACTTTGGGAGAACCGGTTGTTAATTTTCTGAACAGTTTGGCAAACTGTTTGAAGAAATAATTAGAGCAGAGACCAGTTGTTAAATTACTTGAATTCCCACCACTTCAGGGGTGAGTTCCTGCCAGTTCTATAGAACCTATAGAAGAGGTTCCACAAATCTACAGTGCCGTTTAGAGCCGGTTCCAGCTCTCTCCCCCCACCCGTCCATACATCATCAAGATGAAGAGCGAGAGAAGGAATTCTGGGAGTTGAAGCCCACAAGTCTTAAAGCTGTCAAGTTTGAACACTCCTGGGGTTTTTTTTTCTAAAGGGTTAGGGGTGCAAGGGTCGTGTAACTTGACAGCTTTAAGACCTGCACACTTCAATGCCAGAGTTTCTGAGCCAACATTTTGGTTGCTAAGCAAGAGTGTTGTTGTGAGTTTCACCACATTTTACAAGTTGGCCATACCCACCCAGTCACATGGCTGGCAAGCCACTCCCACCCAGGCACATGGCCGGCAAGCCACTCCCATAAAGCAGGCCACACCTACAGAAGAGGTTCTAAAAAAATTTGAAACCCACCACTGCACCACTGGTTGGCCTGCATGAAACATAAAAAGATAGACCTGATCCAACAAGATTTTGTTCTTTTCCAGATTTCAAGTGTGAAAGTACTTTGCCCAAGATCCTGCACAGCTGCTCCATTTATATAGATGTTTACTAGATACTGTACCAGACAGACAAATCATCAGACTTGATATAAGTCAACTTCCTGTCTGATTTCATGAAACATGAGAAACTCTATGGTAAGAGCCGAGGTGGTGCAGTGGTTAGAGTGCAGCACTGCAGGCTACTTCAGCTGACTGTTAGCTGCAGTTCGGCGGTTCAAATCTCACCGGCTCAGGGTTGACTCAGCCTTCCATCCTTCCATCCTTCCGAGGTGGGTAAAATGAGGACCCGGATTGTTGGGGGCGATATGCTGACTCTGTAAACCGCTTAGAGAGGGCTGAAAGCCCTATGAAGCGGTATATAAGTCTAACTGCTATTGCTATTGCTATTGCTACTAGTCATTGTGCTTCACAATACATGGTTTTGGAGTTAGTGTCTTGTGTTAATGGAGATAATAACTCATTTTCAAGAAACTCGTGGCTTTATGTGTTATGTGAACCCAGCCAAACTGGGGCTTATTCAGTAAACCATAATTAAGCAAGCCATAACTTAAGCGTGTTGTACAAGACCTGTCCCTGTGCACAAAGGGTTTCAAACAAGAAAACTTGGAGACTCCAAATCTGATTAGATTCAGCAGAAAAACATAGTTATGCTTCCTGAATATGAAACGGTGTATCCTGCGCTACTAACACAGGACTTTCAGGTCCAATTACTCACTCAAAATATTATATTTTGATGGGAGATATGGAATACATGTTTCTTTTGTAATATTTTTAGTATCACAACTCCATATTTCCAACATTTTGTTTAATTGCATTCCAATGATTGCCACAGCGTAATTGCCCTTCAGGGTTGTATATTGAGCCGAGTAGCTGAGCAACTGCTGAATTTGAAGACTGAAGGCTCATTCACATCTTTCGTGGAAAAGTTACTTTGCCTCTTTACACGGCATTGTCCACACCCTTCCAGCTACGTGCAGAGAATGTGCTGTCAGTTTCTGGATGACAGGAATGAAAGGCAGCACACATTTTCCTACACAAAGTACTCAGTGTTAGATGTTAAACCTCTGGAAACAAGTGGAATGAGATCAAGAAGGATGTGTAATATCTTTCCGTCATTCAAAGGTTAGGGTGGAATTAAACACCGCCCTAAATCTGTTACTTTGTTTACCCTGTTGGTATAATTCTATATTTGAAGGGTTTGAGAAGTGAACAACTCAAAGGGGAAAAAAAAGTTGTGTTGGTTTTGCTTCCTTCTTCTTTAACAATGAAAGTCATTTTTAACTTTTAGATGCTGAACGTTCTTCAGACCTTGGCAGGTGTCCATAAGTCCAAGAAAATTGACTGAATTTGATTTCCCTTCTTTGCAATTGTAGTGCTGCTGCATCATTAATTCCGAAGTTTTAAAATTGCAAAGAAAGCTTGATGTAGAACCAGCTGTATCAGGCAGAGGGGGAGATAAAACAATATAATGGTATTACGCATTTGAACATAAAGATGAAGGTGATCTTGGGTTGCGCTTGACTCTTGGCAACTACCTGAACTCAACCGGGCAGCTTTCCTGACAACAATACTGAGATGTGGCTTGCTTGGGTCTTCTTCTAGAATGTCTCTCAATTCTCCAGTTCATCCTACAACTAAATGTTTTCTTGTGGTCTCCCATCTAAGTACTAAACTCTACCTACCTCTGCCTTAGAGCCCAGAAAAGCCCAGCCCAGATACCCTGTTTCCAGTGGTGGGATTCAAATAATTTAACAACCGGTTCTCTGTCCTGATGATCAGCTGGGTAGGCGGGGATCAGTGGTCATGTGACTGGGTGGGCATGGCCAACTCAACGTCACTCAGGTTCGCCTTAGCTGTTACAATGTCATAAGGGTTAACCAGAGAGGCAGTTTCTGTAAGCAGGGTAATAAAGATTAGGCTAGAAACAACACCAGAATGTTTCCTTCCTGCCTTCCTTACAGGATTAGCCCTGTAAACTGGGGGGGGAGGGGGACAAAAGGAGATTTCTTCCAACAACCGGTTCTCCGAACTGCTTAGAAAGTTAAGAACCGGTTCTCCCGAATAGGTGTGCACTGGCTGAATCCGACCACTGCCTGTTTCCCTGAAAACAAGACCTCCCCGGATAATAATCAGGCTTTTGACCACATGCACTAAAATAAGCTCTCCCCAAAAATATTTAAATGCATGTGCAGCCCACTATTTCCTCTGATTGCTTGCCGCGCAAAAAACAACACAAGGTGAGGAGGTGAGGCCAGAGGGGGGAAGGGAGGGGGAACATGCTTCATGCACCCCACATGCCCTTACCTAACAGCTGCTCCCACAACCCTAACTACCACACCTCTTCTGTCACGCTAATGGCTGCCACAAAAGCCATTAGCGAAGAACAAGGAAATGACAATGGAGACAGGACATCCGGTCGCAGCATTGCGACCTGGCCAACGGCATGGTGCAGAGTTCTGTGAAGCATGGCTGGAAGCGTGTGCACAACACAGGGAGAACAGTGGATGAACGACTGTGTTGTGCTGCCGCAGCAGTGCAACACAGCAATAGCCCTGAGGTGACTGCGCTTGCCACCTCCTGCACCTCAAAAATAATAAGACCTCCCCAAAAATAAGGCCAAGAGTTTATTCCAGAGGTCAAATGAAAATAAGGCCCTGTCTTATTTTTGGAGAAACACAGTATTGCTATTGGCTAAAGCATTTATGGTTTAGTTGTCATCATCCTTGTTATGATTAAACCCTTAGCAATATTCCTCTGTGGTATGGAATTAGGTTTAAGAAATTAAGCACCTCTACCAAAAACAATGCAGATCACATTTCCAAGGAGAGGGTCCAACTCCTGTGTTGTGAAGCACTCTCCTGAGAGAGAGAACCAATAATAATTTAAACAAGACTTTGGGTAAGGATATTTAACTCTGGATTCAAACTGAGTTCAGCATTAGCATTTTTTGGAAATGAAAAATGCTGCAGAATGGGCTTTCTCACCAGATGTTGCTGGTAATGGCTATGGACATTCAGGAAGATAGAACACTCAGAGTGACCTTAACATTTAACCACCACCACCACCACCCGCCAACAATTATTACAGGGCGATATAAGAATATTTTGTTCACCGAAAGACTCTGCCCACTTGGCCATGTTTTTCTATGTATTGCGTCTTCTATGAAAAAAGAAGAGAAGAGGACCAACAAGAAGGCAGATGGTCTTAGTTGTGATGGATGCACCATTGGGAGACTTGAAAAAACAGATTATAGGTTATAGAGAAGATCTATGCAGTTGCTAGGAGTCAAAAAATGACATGTTGACATGTAATCAACCAACTGTCTCTACTATATGCAAGCAGAGTATCATGATAGTCCCCTAAAACAAACATTCTTTTTGTAATAATAATAGGTTTCTATGTCTCTAGATGACTTTTTTGTAAGCTATCTACATCCAAAGAAAGATTATAAAATCTTGCATCAGAATTTTATTTAGCAGCTTGCAAGAAGGAAATAGAAATCATGGAAAGGTATAAAGTACTGATCGTCCTTTTTACTGTTGTATCTAATCTTGGTTTACATTGATTTTATGATATGTTATTCAACTCCTATTTTTTATCTTATATTATTATTGGGAAGGATGACATGAAATGAGTCTTAAGGAATGATTTGAGACAAACAATTTATTGCTTACTTGATTGAGGGTGTCTATTAGAACAATATTTACAAATATCATTACTTTTTTCATTCTTCCTTTCAACAACAAACCTGTAGAATTGGTTGAGACTTTTGGCTCAAAATTGTCAGCTGAACCACCAAGGCTGAGGATAGTCTTGAACTTGAGCATCCAATCAATCACAAACAAACAAAAAATCAATCAAGAGTTGGAAGGGAACTTGGAGATCTTCTAGTCCAACCCTCTGCTCAAGCAGGAGACCCTATACTCCTGACAGCAAGCACACAGAGCCATATTTGCCGGCACGCCAGCCCTCATCCGTGTGCCAGCCAGCAGGATTTTCAGCCTTCTGGAGGGCTGGGGGAGGCTGTTTTTCCCCTTCCCAGGCTTCGGGAAAGTCTCCGGAGCCTGGGGAGGGTGAAAAACCAACTCAACAGGCCAACCGGAATTCCACGCACATGCTCAGGTGGGTGGTGCACATTCCATTGTGGGTCTGGGCATGTGCACAATTTTGGCATGCCTTTACAGAAAGGTTAGCCATCACTGCCCTATACCATTTCAGATAGGTGGCTGTCCAGTCTCTTCTTGAAAACCTCCAGGGATGAAACCCTTACAACTTCTGGAGACAAGCTGTTCCACTGCTTAATTGTCCTCACTGTTAGGAAGTTTCTCCTTAATTCCAGATTGCTTCTCTCCTTGATTAGTTTCCATCCACTATTTCTTGCTGTGCCTTCTGGTGCTTTGGAAAATAAGTTGACCCCCTTTTCTTTCTGGTAGCCCCTGAAATACTGGACTACTGCTATGATGTCACATCCCTTTTTCTTTCCTTCCTTCCTTCCTTCCTTCCTTCCTTCCTTCCTTCCTTCCTTCCTTCTTTCTTTCTTTCTTTCTTTCTTTCTTTTATAGAACATATTGGCTACCCATCATACCACAGGGTAACTCTTTACTTCTTTAACCTACCCACATCACTACTTTCTGCCCTTTTCTTTGATTTTGAATGAAAAACGAACAAGTCTTGCTGAATATAATGGGAAGGAATTAAGCATTCTTTTAAATGTGTCTTAGACAGGAAATCACTGAGACTTACAAATATATAACCACCTCATTGCCTTTCCTTGGATTACATGTAGTAAGAATGCTAACATTATCTTGGTTTAGTTTTCCACCCACAGCTAAAGATTATATTAGAATGTCTCTGTCTGTGTCAAGTATTTGCTTCTTCATATCAACCATCCAACTTTGGCCTGCTTGGCAAAATTGTCCCATGTTGTTGTGCTCAGTTAAAAACAAATTTGTCCTGTAAGTATGCAGCATTCTTTCAATGAATACGCTCCAACTCCTGGATTTGGCACACCAGAACTGTCAATGCCTTATTCAAGGAGCACAGGCTTGGTATGATCACTAAGAAATATGTGCATAGGAGCTAGTGGCCTTGAAGATTTAATAGTGTTCTTTTATACAGCTACTTTTGTCTGTTGACACAGGGGAAATTTCCAGCTGGCTCAACTACTGAATGGAACCGAACTACTAAAAAAAAAAATCCAAAACAAAAATGTAATGATATTTATACCCCTACAGCTGCCAATGAGCTTCCATGCGTCATGAATCACTCCAGATGTGGATATAAAATAGAGCCCTTCTGTGCAAATGAATTCCCTGACTCCAATGAAAATTAGTCTAGACTAGTGAGGTGCTTTTACTTTACCCCATTACACGCATCCCATTTTGCAAAAGGAGCAGAGAGGAGAAAGATTAGCTAGCTGTGTCCTGGTGTACAAGAAACCTGATACTGTAGAAGCAGAGAAATCTCTGCTTTGGGAAATTTGCGATGCACTGGAAGATGCTATTCCTGTTCTTGCTGTGCTATAATGCTCATGGCACTGTGCCCCCCAGGTGGAATCGAGGTAAGAGTTATAAATATAAACGCATTATTGCTTAAAACGCAGGTATGTGATGCTAATATTACATCGAACAAGTTACTTTTTTTTTTCCAAAACGCATCCACTGCTTTTGTAGATACTTTTCTTCTTGTTTATTGCTTTCAGCCATTGGATCGGACATTCCTGCTTTATGTTCTGCAAACCATTTATAAATAAATAAGCAAGTTTCAGAACTGAAACCAGAAGCATTCTTATTAGGACTATTAGACCAAAAAAAAAATAGATAAATAATCTCAATATATAATCATACACATACTCACTGCAAACAGGATTGCTTTCACACAAAACTGGAAAAAAAACTACACCTGCAGATGAAACAATAATTAGAAAAGAACTCAAATGTGCAGAGATGGACAAAATGACAATAGAACTAAAAGAAAGAGAAGAATCAGATTTCTATAAAATATGGAATAAAATTTATAAGTGGTTAGAAAACAGAAGCCAAAACAGAAAATAGAGAATGCAAATATATGGTGATATAAATAATCAATATTATTATAAGTATTAGCACTCCTGTTGTTATAGTATAGGACAAGGTTAAAGCAATAGGAAAGCAATGCAGAATGGAGAATTATAAAGGCGAAACAGGAAAGCCGATGGAGAAGGCTGTATAATTACTTTATATTGTTATGCATGTTTTGTGTTCTGTTTTTTCTTATGGTGCTTTTCTTTCTGTTTCTAAAGATTAAAACATTCAATAAAAATATTTTTTTAAAAGACAGCAATATTGTTATGAAAGTTGGGAATTAAGACGATTGGGTCTGTACTGCAATTTTATGTGGATGTTTTGATGGAAATTCAGGGATTGGTTCACCCAAAGAGAAGCTCTGTTGGCTGTGGAGGTTAATCCAGTCCTTGCTGAGCCTATACAGATTGAACAGCTCTCTGTTGAAGATGGGTTCTTTTTAAACACATCACATTGAAATAGGATTAGATTAGATTAGATTGAACTATCTTGGACTAAAGGAAACCTTAGTTAGCATGGAACCTAACTAGATGATTTGGGGCCAGTCAGTCTCTCTCAGACGAAGAAGAATGCATTGCTAAGCCCTTTGGGAAATGCTGCCCAGAAAACTACATAAAGTTGATTTTCATCAGGAGTCAAGTCTGACTCAAGTTTGTATGCATATTAGGCCCACAGATTTTCAAACAAGAATCCTTTCTTGATAGCTTCTTGTTAGCTTCAACAAGGTTGCTATATTAAGTTCTTTAAAACCAGGGTTAGGAAATCTCTGGCATACTGGATACATGTAGACAAATAGAATAGAGTAGAGGTGAGTAGAGTAGAGTAGAGTAGAGTAGAGTAGAGTAGAGTAGAGTAGAGTAGAGTAGAGTAGAGTAGAGTAGAGTAGAGTAGAATAGAGGAGAGGAGAGAGTAGAGTGGAATGGAATGGAATGGAATGGAGGGGAGGGGAGGAGATGGGAGAGGAGAGGAGAGGAGAGAACCATTTGCTCAGACAGGAAACCCTACACCACTTCAGACAAATGGTTATCCAATCTTTTCTTTAAAACTTCCAATGTTAGAGAATTCACAACTTCTGGAGGCAAGTTGTTCCACTGATTAATTCTTCTAGCTGTCAGGGAATTTCTTCTTAGTTATAGGTTGCTTCTCTCCTTGATTAGTTTCCACCCATTGCTTTTTTTCCCCTGCCCTCCTGTGCTTTGGAGAATACCTTCACTCCCTCTTCCTTGTGGCAGCCTCTGAGATACCACTCATCTAGAAGCTTCCTAGACTATGCCTGCTTCTTTCCTGACCCTGCACCTTTCTCAGCTCAACTCAAGCACCTACCTTCTTTCTCTTGCTGGATCTGTCAACTGTAAAGATACTGGAGGGAACTTAGAAGGACTAGATGTTTTTGTTTTCACTGCGGTTGATGCTGATTCCATCCAACAGAACAGTTAATATGGAAATTACTGCACCACAGAGAAAAGTTCTCGTATGTCTTTTAACCCAAACAGAGCTAAAAATTCTTAGCTTCTTTCCTGAGATGCCATGCAGTGGAGCAGGTGGTGCCTTGCGCTGTGCATGTCAGAGACATCAACTAACTTCTACCCTAGAAGATAATATCACTGGTCATGTTCCATGAACGCTCTCTCCCATCTTCTCTGTGCCTTTTTGGGACCGTGCATAAACTTAGAAGAGCCAACAGTGTCAATATATCTTACAAGAGAACCGTATATTCTTATTCTATAGCTTTGTTTGTCAAACTTGGAGATTTAAGATGCATGGACTTCATTCTAGGAATTTAAACCCATTCATCTTAAAAGTTGCCGTGTTTGACAGACGCTGCTCTAGAGTGATTTATATTTCCCCCAGAAAAGTCTCTGAACTACAGGACTATAGCATGATCTCATAGGGCAGATGAATCGGTTGAGCAGGAAAAACAGGCAAAAATGAAAGGGGAACTATCCTTCTTAATGTCACAACCCTTCTAGGACAATGTAATATGACATAATGGTTGCCTTGTCCAGCTGCACTTTCCTGGACTCCAGTTTAGGGTCTAAAATCACAAGATGACCTTTCTTTTTATTCATGATCAATTGGCCAGAGCTAATAGATGAATTAGGACAATTGGATAAATCTGCCCTTAGACTAAGAACTATTTAAGAACTTTTTTTTTTGTACCTGTGAAATTCAAGGGATTGGTACTATAATGCTTTCATTAACCAAATCTTGGCTGGTTTGCATATATGATGATGATATGCGGGTGGTTACTATATTTGACAAAGTTATGAGATTACAAAAAATGTTGTAGCTAAGTAACCGAGGAGATGACAGAAAAGACGTTTACTTCAGTAGTCCAGAATTACATTTCATGGCTCTATGCTGGTGCTTTTTTAAGCACAAAGGAAAGAGAGAAAGAGGCTAAAGAAGTGAAGCACAAATTTGTTAGCCAGATAAAATTAACACAGTAATTTGGTAATGTGTTCTTTACTATATTTGTAGCCCAGAACCTAATCATTTGTTTTTATAGTGTACAGAACGAAAATATACTGCTTGATTACATGCTTCGACAATCATATTTCTTATACTGAAATTCCAGTAGCACTGGTCCATTGGGCTTGATGATCAGATCATGTCTCCAAAATCCTTTCCAACCCTTTAATTCTATATACTTATGGCAAAGCATATTGTTATTTGGTTTTATTGGGTGTGTGTTTGTGTGTGTGTGTGTGTGTCTATAGCTATCTATCTACCTACTTACCTACCTCTATCTCTATATCTACCTACCTACCTACCTACCTACCTACCTACCTACCTACCTACCTACCTACCTACCTACCTATCTATCTATCTATCTATCTATCTATCTATCTATCTATCTATCTATACCTATCTTTCTATCTATCTATCTAGATCAGTGGAACAGCTTGCTTCCAGAAGTTATGAATGCCCCAACACTGGAAGTCTTTAAGAAGTTGTTGGATAGCCATTTGTCTGAAGTGGTATAGGGTTTTCTGCCTAGCAGGGGATTGGACTAGAAGACCTCCAAGATCCCTTCCAACTCTGCTATTGTATAAAAAAAAGAATTTCCCAGAACCTTCCTGCTCTGCCTTCATTGCAATGGGTAATATTCAGTTGTATTGTAGATAGATGATAGATAGATAGATGATAGATAGATAGATAGATAGATAGATAGATAGATAGATAGATAGATAGATAGATATTAACTGGTGACCTGCTTGACTACTGACTCAAGGCCAACTGCATGAGGGCTGTAAAACTAATACTTTTTCAACAATTTTCACTGGTTATGCTTTTTATGTGTTTTCCTCTAATGTACAGCCTTTAAGCAATAACTTTCACCACTCTATCTGCAATTTTTTAAAAATAGTACTGCATTACAAAACACAAGTTCACAACCCAAAAAATAATTGCATTTTGATCTGCTCATTAGTTGAGGAGGTGTGAATTTGTGAATTTTGTCAGTGGCATAAAAATCAGACCTAATAAAATAATACACCAAATTAGGTAACATTTGATGCAGTTTCTTTCTTAGATTGGAGAAACTGGAACTTGTGGGGAATGTACATTTCCCTCTTCACTAGAAGTCATTTAGGTCCTTGGTTAATACAATACAATAGCAGAGTTGGAAGGAACCTTAGAGATCTTCTAGTCCAACCCCCTCCCTAGGCAAGAAACTCTATACTGTTTCAGACAAATGGCTATCCAACATCTTCTTAAAGACTTCCAGTGTTGGGGCATTCACAACTTCTGGAGGCAAGCTGTTCCACTGATTAATTGTTCTAACTGTCAGGAAATTTCTCCTCAGTTCTAAGTTGCTTCTCTCCTTGATTAGTTTCCACCCATTGCTTCTTGTTCTACCATCAGGTGCCCTGGAGAAGTTTGATTTCCTCTTCTTTGTGGCAACCCCTGAGATATTGGAACACTGCTATCATGTCTCCCCTAGTCCTTCTTTTCATTAAACTAGACATACCCAGTTCCTGCAACCGTTCTTCATATGTTTTAGTCTCCAGTCCCCTAATCATCTTTGTTGCTCTTCTCTGCAGTCTTTGAGAATTGCAATAATTCCATGTTTATGATCTCCTTTGGAGAAATTAAATTAGGCATTTATTTTTTTAAAAAAAAATTCTGGTGAGATTCAATTGCACGATAAAATCAAACCATCTGTTTTGTAATGTTAATTATATGGTATTGAAAAGGATAGTCTCTGCTGATTATTAATAGGAAAATCTACTTCATACATTGGGGATGTTGATGAGTTTGAGGTTCCTTTGGTTGAACCAACCCTCCCAGTTTTGCATAAGGTCCTGGCATAATCTCACCTCTTCCTGTTACCCTGGCTCTGCATTTTCTGTTGCAAAACTTCCTATAATGAAGACGGAAAACATTTCTTAGCAGAATGACTGAGACCCATCCTAAACCCACAGCATTTTCAAGGGAATGTTGGCATGCGGTAAAACGTATATTTGTTCATGTTTTTTTTTATAAGCCACTTTTGCTTGGCTTCAAACTTTGAAGACAATCTACTCAGAACATTTCAGAATTAAAGGAGATTTATGAGACATCTGGCCCAAGGCATCATATATCGTATCGCTTGGATATGAGCTTTTTGTTCAGGTTTAGCTAAATGTGATGTACAAAAGAAGCCAGGGCTTCTGATTTAGTACAACTTCATCCAATGGGGGCAATGTTCACATCACCCAACTTCAGTAACTAAAATTTCCCACCCAGCAAGACAAGTTTAATGACGTTACTTATGAAACCAGCCAGTTGAGATTTGTTTCTCCAACCCTGTCATGCCCCCATTGGAGTCTGACTCTGAGATGGAAGACGAACTGCTGACAGAGAGCAGAAGAGTGGCTCCATTGGCTGTGAAGGAAAGTGGGAAGGGCAAAGTCAGGCTGGGCAGAGCAGGGGAGAGGTAGAACAAGGGATAGGGGAGTTCAGATGAAGATCAAGGCCCACCCTCTCCTCACCCTAGGGAGCACAGGGAAGAACACGGAAGAGAGCAAGGAAGGTTGAATGGCTTACTAGGATGGAAAGGCCCTCAATTCCCTTCACAAGGCACACCTGGGGATGGAGTTTAAAGGAGAGGCAGTTGGGAGGGGTGTTTGTCAGGAACAAACACTGAGTTCACCTAGTGTAGAGTTGTGGCCTGCATTCCTGGACTTCCTCTCGACCCGCTTGAAGTATTTACGACCTTCTGTGTGCTTATCTTGTCCTGCTGGAATTACCCTTTGCTCCTGGGATTCCCTATCTTGCCCTGCTGGAGTGATTGATTGCAGTCATTCTGCTTACAGCATTTGGACTGGAGTATTTGCAGGGTTGTGAAAAAGCTTTTCTCCAGGCCAAAGAGTGAAAAGAACATTGGGGGCACAGTTGGTGTTAATAAAGGGACTCATACTGGTTCTCTGGCTGTGTTGCCTTTGTGCTATGCCCTGGGTCATCACAAACCCATTTTTATACCAACCATGGCATATGTGAAGTCAGTCAGTCCCTGTGAGAATAGCAATTTAATTATATTATTCCCTGAATCGGTCCAGTTCCTCAGACTGTAGGAACATGATTATGAGGGCAGTTGAACAACTACTTAAGTATCTGCCTTAGAGATTACAGTGATGTTTTTTCCCAGACTTTTCCTTCTGTAAGGCTAAACATACGAAACTCCTTCAAGTTTTAAGTCTTGTTAAAACCTTCCAGCTGGTCATCTTAATTGGCCTCTCTTCTTTTAGTCTGTGGTATATTATGGGAAACCACACTTTTTTCAGTGCTAAATATCAGATGCAACACTTGTAACAGCATTTTTAAAGTAAATTGGGTGAATCAATAATTTAAATTAAGGACAGATGTCAGTAATGATCAGCATAAATCATTCTTTGTCCAAACAAGTGGTAGAGACATTTTTTGTAAAGAAAAAAAAATACAGATCATTTGAATGCAGCAAATCAGCCAATCATTAAATCTGAAGATTGAATATACAAAGTGAATCCAAAATATTCTACAACTCACTCTCTCACGCACACATACACATTCTTAATGTGTTAATTTAGCTTTCTTCCATGCAGGTGTTGGCAGCAGAAAATAATTAACAGAATGACAGAGTTGGAAGGGACCTTGGAGGTCTTCTAATCCAAGCCCCTGCTCAGGCAGGAAACCCTACACCACTTCAGACAAATGGTTGTCCAGTCTCTTCTTTAAAACTTCCAGTGTTGGAGCATTCACAACTTCTGGAGGCAAGGTGTTCCACTGATTAATTCTTCTAACTGTCAGGAAATCTGTCCTTAGTTCTAGATTGTTTCTCCCCTTGGTTTCAATTTAAAGCCTTTATTGTCATTGTACATCATGTATACAATGAAATTGGTTTAGTCTCTACTCTGGTGCAGTCCATACAAGAATACAAGACAACATGAATAATATAAAGAATAATCCTTATACAAATAATTAGTGGGGGAAACTAGTCATACATTTCCATATGTATTTCATATTCTGTGCAGTGTGTATATTACTCTGATGTATGCTCTTATATCACGGTATATACATATTACACACTACACTAGCTCCACCAGTTTCCATTCATTGCTTCTTGTCTAGCCTTCTGGTGCTTTAGAAAATAGGTTGATCTCACTTAGTGGCAGCCTCTTAGATATTGGAACACTGCTATCATGGCACCCTGTTCTGTCCCCCCTTCTCTGTTCATTAACAGACGACAGGCAGACAAACTTAAAAGGAACTTATCAGTTCTCGGCTCAGACTGGCTGCGAGCCCAAAAATAACATAAATAAAGTCTCTGACGAGATAACAGAATGCCAAACAAAAACTCTTACAAAGCAATGAACTTCTCCAAGTGTTCTCACAAACCATGACCGTTGAATCCTTAACGAATGAATGAACGTTGACTCCTGCAACAAAGGCGTGGCACCATCCGTCCTTTTATCCCCAGAAGATGCCCCTAACGAGCCCCAGCTGCATAGTTAATCTTGAATCCTGAAAAGACTCACAGAAGACTGCTGCTGAGTCACAACAGCACCCTTAATCCTTCTTTTCATTAAACTAGACCTACCCAATTCCAGCAACTGTTCTTTATATGTTTTAACCTCCAGCCCCCTAACCATCTTTGCTGCTCTTCTCTGCATTCCTTCTAGAGCAGGGCTGTCAAACCCTGCTGGCCATGCCCAGTTTAGCAAATTGGGGAAAAAAATGTGATATGTCACATGATGCTGCCATGATGCCATGAGTTCGACACCCCCGTTCTAGAGTCTCAACATCTTTTTTTTATATTTCATGGCAACCATATATCAAGAAATGGTGTGGAATGACTAAATATTTTCTGGATATACATTATAATTGAACAAAAAAAATACTGTTTCCCATTTGCTTCAAGGGATTTTTACTATTATTCTGAAAGAAAAGTAAAATAATACAATTCTGGGTGTGATAACTGAGGTAATAATATTGGATCAAGTAGGAGATTAAACAAAGGTACTGGAGTTTCATAAAAGCATCATGTTTTGAACTATTGCTGTTCGTTCAGCCATATCTATCAGAGTCGATTTCTTGTCAAGGGACATCATAGGCGTTTCTGATTCCTTATATTACCTATCAAATAGGATCTCTCTGAACTCTTAAATCATTCTCCAAATTTAAGCCTCAGGACCTTATTCCATTATCTTTCTTAGGCCATCTAAATACCTTTTCACCTCTCCTCATGGCACCTTATGAGCAATGCATGGATTTTGCTATGCAATAGAGAAAAGAGCAGCAAGTTTACTCTCTCAAGATACTATAGTTTAGGGCAAGAGTGTCAAACTTGCATCATCATGGCATCATCATGTGATGTATCATGACTTTTTTCCCCTTTGCTAAACCAGGCATGGGTGTGGCCAGCATATGACGCATCCGTCCCGTGGGCCACAAATTTGACATCCCTGGTTTAGGGTCATCATATGCAATGGATTGCTAAACAATTCAGAAAGCAGTAAAGTCCATAATGAATTTATTGGATTTTCTGATGCTATGTTGATAATAACCAGTTTTAAATAATGTAAATATTATATTAAACAAATATGTGGGAGGTGTGTTATTTTTTTGCTTATCCATAGTTACTAGTCATCATGACTACAGGGAGCTTTAATCTTGATGGGTAATTAATACCACTAAAATATTGCTGTTTAGCACAATATGATAAATTGGGGTAATACTATTCTTACTTTTTGTTCATGGGATTTCTGAGGAAATGATCCGTTTCCGTAATAGGAAGTTGGGTTTCTTTTATTCTCCTGGGGTATTATCAGAACTTCCTTCACCAACATTTTCCAAGTAGCTTTTCAGAATTGATTACAGATAAAGTTCTTTGGAAGAGGGGAAAAGAAAACACTGTATCAACAAGACTGGGAAGTAAATTTTGCTTCCAAGTTTCACAGTAGCAATCACTGCATTGGAATGACAACTTGGATGCTTTGCACTCAGCATTCAGATGCAGAAAGAAAAACTACTTGGGAATGATGAATGACAAAACATGGCAAGTTTTATGTAAGCTTTGGCGTCAAACAACAATTTCAAGGATGTCTAAATAAAACTAATACACTTACTCCAATTGTATTTATCTTGCATTTAGTTCTACTAAGATCTCATTGAAATCACTGGGAAATGTTGAGAACTTTTAATAATTTATATCAATAGAAATTCATTGTGATTAACAGCTGCATACACTGAAAAATATGATATGTCATATCCTTACAGAAGATTGTTGGCTATAGAGCCACACTATTGGCTTTTCTAAGCCTTCTTTTCAATACATCTGAAATCATGGAATCCTAGGGTTGGAAGAGACACTAGAAGTCTTCTAGTCCAACCTCTGCCCAAGGCAGGAGTCCTTTCACTCATCATTTCATGACCAGTCTTATGTCCTTGTCTTATAACCAGACTTCTGCAAAAAAGTAATAAAGTCTTGTCAATCATGTGACCAACTTATTTAACAACCATCACAACTATGATGGGCAGGCTCTATTATAATCATAAATTGGGGGTTACCTGTATTTGAACGGCCTTTATAAATTCTAGATAATTCTTCTGGTATCATATTTGATAAATTTGATAAATCTTACATTTATGCTCATAATGTAAATTTCAGCCCATTTCACCACATATTTTTCCACTGATCCATTTGGATATTGCAGCCAAAATTTTTATCCCACTTTATCATACCTTCTTCTTTGACCTGTTCTCCCCCCACTTCCAAATTTTTTTATGAAAAAATTGCAGACCCTCTTCTCCTATCCAAGCAGGAGATTAACCATATTTCACAGATGCTCCTCAACCTACATCTATATGAAGGGGTGCCCAACCTTGGCAACTCCCAAGCTCAAGGACCTCAACTCCCAGAAGACCCTCAGAACAGAGACCTGATGTCTACAATTACAGATGCAGTTGCTTGTCCAAGACAAGAATAAAAAAAATGAATTAGAACCACAACACCACCTAGCCAAATTGGAGCTTCAGGAAAAGTCTGTAGAGATTCTCAGTCATCCAGGTTCTAGTTGTACCAAAGGTGCTTTTTCAGGAAGCAACTGAACTTTCTAATTTTTTTCTTTGAAGAAGTTTCACTTCTCATCCAAGGAGCTGGATGACTGAGAATCTCTGCAGACCTTTAGCTATAGAATTTGGGATGAACACCCTTTGAATGGTTTGGGAGTAGGAATGGATTTCCAGGGGGCAAAAATACAGACTAAAGGAACCAGCACTACTCAGGTGACCCTGAGGACTTAGATAAACCTCCAAGTACTTCAATGTCCTTCTAAAAGGATGCAAATGTTTGCAAGGAATATAAATCCTTTCATTTCCCACTATCCTGTCAGAGCTGGAGAAGCTTCTTGAATGAGAAGCGAAAGGTCTTTAAAGAAAAAAAACAAGAAAGTCCAGTTGCCTGCTGAAAAAGCACTTTTGGGACGAGCTTCAGGAAAGTGCTATTATTGAGATACATATTTAATATGAGAAACTATAAAACTATGAAGATGCTGAGTTCTCATAAATATTGTTTAGCAGCTTACTTGCAACACTGATACTATGTGCTTCTTCACTGTTGAATTCATCTCTCTTTATATAGGGAGAAATAGGGTTGATTCTACTTGAGTCAGACTAAACATTTTGTCTGCCAACAATTCTCCTTCTGAAAACTCAAAGCAGAAGAGGAGATTGGGTGGAACAAATGATTTAATAGCTGACCAGCTGCTGTAAGGCTGTAAATCGAGATAATGAAATGAGAATGAATCAGCAGGGCTACTGCCTCTTTAAGAAGCTGTCTATATAAGGGAGGCCATGTGAGGGTGTATCTCTCTTCTCCTGTTCTATCTCCATTGTAGTTTTCCGTGTGTGCTTTGATGTTATAGTTGAAGATTGAGTGATTGCCTGGTTTTGCCCTGTGTGTGTGTGTGTGTGTGTGTGTGTGTGTGTGTGTGTGTGTGTGTGTGTAATGTCTTGTAGATAAACCACTGTTTAAAAGACAAAACCTCTGTGTACTGTATTTTGTTCCTGGGTTGTCTCAAAATAGTAGTCACACTGTGGATACTCTGACACAAGGGGTCAGAAAAAAAGACTTTTGCTCTACTGTCTATAGTTTAATGTCTCTGAAGAGGTTAGTTGCTGGTCTTCACTTTCTTTTTTATAACAAGACAGCCTGGAAAATGGGATACTCTTTATTTCCATAATGGTGGGAGCAATATGCCCTGTAACTTTGGTAACTTCCACCTGCTATAATTAAATTTCTTGCAGCACATCTCTGTATTCCTTATACATCTAAGTTGAGTTGGCTATTTTAAAGGTTTGGAAAGTTCTGATTTCAAATTATTTCTCCAAATTGCAACAATGCTTTGATTTGAGTGGTTTCTCTCACTTCTCCCCTCTTCCTTTCTTCTTTTCTTTTTCTTTTCTTTTTAACTTTCTGTTTTCCCGTCCCCTAAATTTCAAAACTCATCAGTGATAATTTTTGTAATTACCAACAGGACGTCTTAAACCATCTATTTATATCTATTTACTTAGTCCAAATCCTTCTTTATAATAATTGTTGTTGTTGTATGGTTAATCTTTGGTGAGATTCACAGTCTTTGGGGCTGGTTGGTAGCTCAAGAGCTTGAGTCCTAACCAAGGACCTAGGAACTGTTAAGGTAACGTCAGAGGATATAAGCTGTTCCAAGTAGGGTGGTTTTTTGTAGAATCAGAATGTTCAAGTCTGATAAATTTAAAATTTCCAAATAGCGAGGTAGCCCTTTAGGTATTGCTCCAAGGGCTCCAATTACAATTGGGACAACACACGATTTCTTTTTCCACAGTCGCTCAACTTCAATTTGCAAGTCCCGGTAGTTTGTGATTTTTTCTTGCTGTTTATCTTCAATTCGTGCATCTCCAGGTATTGCAATGTCAATGAACCATACTTTTTTCTTTTCAATTATTGTTATGTCAGGTGTGTTGTAGGCCAAGTGCCTGTCAGTCAGGATTCTGAAGTCCCACAAGATCTTGACTTTCTCATTCTCTAAAACCTTCTCAACCAGATGGTCCTAGTGGTTTTTGCTGTACTTAAATCCAAACTTTTGGCACAATTTCCAGTGAATGATCTTAGAAACACGGTCATGGTGTTGTAGCTAGTCAGTTTGTGAAATTTTGCTGCAATCACTGATCAAGTGTTATGTTATGTTATGTTATGTTTATTCAATTTGTATGCCGCCCTATTCCCGAGGGACTAAGTGGTCGACTGTCTCATCTTTCTCATTACAGAGGCGACATTTGTTGTTGATGGTAACATGTTGAATTTTTGCCTTCATGCAGTTTGTGGCTAAGACTTGTTCTTGAGCTGCCAAAATAAAGCCTTCTGTTTCTTTTTTCAGTACTCTTGATCTTAACCAGTTCCAAGTTAGTTTTTGGTCAGCTTTGCCTTCAGTACTTTTCAAATATTGGCCATGCATAGCTTTGCTTTTCCAATTTTCAGCTCACTTCTTGTTGTCTTCAAAAGGCCTCCTTTATTTACTTCCTTAATCATTGGTTCTTCGCTTTTCTGGATGAAATCATTCAAGCTGTGTCTTTCTTCTTCCATAGTCTGCTTTATTTGTAGGAGTCCTCGAACACCTTCTGCTCTTGGTATATATAATCAGTCAACATCACTTTTAGGGTGCAAAGCATGATTCGTTGTCATAAACTTCCTTGTTTTTCTGTCCAAATTGTTCAACTCCATCTGGGTCCAGTCAATTATCCCTGCAGAGTATCAAATCACAGGTATAGCCCAGGTATTTATGGCTTTTATAATGTTTCCTCCACTCAGTTTGGACTTTAATATCATGCAAATTCATCAAATGTACTTGGGTGAGGTTAATTCCTTGACTTTATTATGCATTAAGTCAGAGGCCTCTAAAATCCCCAATTACTTGTAGCCTTCTTCTGGTTTTACTGCTTTTATCATTTCTTCATTCTCAAGTTCTATTCCATCATCTTCTATGACCTTGCCTGCTTTGGTTGCCATTGTTGCACATTTGTCAATTCCAAAGTGCATATCAACGTCTTGACTAAATTCTTTTGTGCTTTCAATTAATAAATTCAGTTCAGCTTTTGTTTTACCATACAGCTTCAAATCATCCATGTATACCAAGTGCGAAATTTTCAGTCTTTTCTTTGCAAATTTGTATCCACAGTTCACCTTCTTCAAAATGGTTGTCAGTGGTAGCATTGAGAGTATAAAAAGTAGGGGTGACAGGAAATCACCCTGGAAAATGCCTTGTTTAATTTCAGCTTCACCCAGTTCTTCTTCATTAGTCGTAAGTTTCATTTTCCAGAGGTTCATTGAAGTTTCCATGAATTTTTGTACGTTGCTGCTGACACCAAAGATTTTCAGGCATTTCTTGATCCAGCTGTGGTGAACTGAATCAGATGCTTTCTTATAGTCTATCCAAGCCATGAACAGGTTGGTTCGTCTTTTCTTTGAATTCTTTAGGATTAGCTTGTCAATCAGCAGTTGGTCCTTTGTCCTCTTGATTTTTTGCAGCATTATTATTATTACTTTATTCATTAAATATGAAACTCAGCCAACTGAACATTCAAAAATGCATCACAAATACCCTTGACTGGTGCCAAATTGCCAATGGTTGATACGGTTTGCTGCCAGCGTCCTAGGTATCAACCAAGTACCTTCTTAAAATATAAGATGTTCCGAGTAGCACAGTTTTTTGCAGTTCTGCTGGTATTATTGCAGGAAGCTGCAATTTGTGGGTGTATCTTGTAAAATTCTTAGACATGGTGCCAAGTGCCCCGATGACAATGGGTATTACTGTTACATGCTTCATCCATAGCTGTGTAGTTTCGATGGCCAGGTCGCGATATTTCATTATTTTTTCTAGTTCTTTTTCTTCGACTCTGGCATCTCCAGGAACAGCCATAACAATAAACTGTACAGTTCAGCCCTCTAGAACTGTGATATCTGACGATCCGTTTGTGTTCGAAAGTCCCACAAGATCTTCACTTTCTCATTTTTGATAACTTTTTCCACATTGTTGTTGTTGTTGTTGTTGTTGTTATTATTATTATACAATTGTATCACAGCGGCCAGTTGTTTCACCAGATTTGGCACTGGTTACTAGTCGGGCCCCACCCAGGGGCCTAGGACGTCGTAACGTATTTTCGTAATATGCATGCAGATCCAAGCAGTGCGGCTTTTTGCATTTGACTGATGGTGATTTTGTCAATTTTTAACAGTTTTAAATGTAATTCCAGTGCTTTTGGAATAGCACCCAGTGTGCCAATTACCACTGGAATTACCACTGCTGGTTTGTGCCATAGTCATTGAATTTCGATTTTTAAGTCCTGGTATTTTGCGATTTTTTCATGTTCCTTCTCAGTTCCTTCTCCTTCTCTATTATTATTATTATTATTATTATTATTATTATTATTATTATTATTATTATTATATAAGGATATCGTTTCCCATTCATAAGACTTTTAACAAGCTCCTCTTTTTGATCTGGAATCTTTTGGGATATGCAACTTGAAGTCTGAAGGAAATAAATACACACACAGCACAACACAGCACTGCACTAAAAATATAAGCTCTATTTCTGTGCTTCCTGGCAATTTTCCAGTATAAATATGAATAGAGCCCCACCTAGTCTACATATATTATAAACTGACTACTATAAAAAAAACAACCATCAATAGCTTTACCTGTCTTATTACCTCAAAACTTTTCATCATTATTAGTCTTTCCATTACAGGCTCCACCAATTGCAGGCCCCAGGCCTCTCTCCTGGGGCCCCCAGAACCCTCTCTGAAGCATAAGGGTACAATTGTTTACTTTTTTAAAGGTATAAAACACATAGAAAGAGATATAACCCCCTCACGACAAGCATAGACATGTTAAAACAAGCAAAAAGTTCTCAAAATACATTTTGAGGGTCCTGCTCATTCACACATTGCCTCTCAGATGTTCACAAAAGTTAAATGTGGCTTTTAGTCAAGAAATGATCATTTGCTTATAGTCTAACCAGATCTCCTTGGCTCATAGATCCTCATGCTAACATGGAAATAAAGCAAGCAAAGTGTCCAAAATCATTTTAAAATATTTACTTCCTTTAGTTAATGAAGGATCTGAGCCACTTCTATCCATCAATGTGGGCTAAAAACTCTGTAATGAAATAACTCACTATAACAGTGGTCCCCAACCCCCGGTCCGCGGACCGGTGCCGGGCCGTGGAGTACCTGGCACCGGGCCGCGCAGCGGCCGGGGGCCATGATCGCTCTTTTAAATCCGCTCCTCTTAAATGCATTTCTCTCCCCCCCCTTTGGTCCCACCCTCAGCTCTCTCTCCCTCCCTCCCTCGCCGTCTCCTCCCTTCTCTCTCCCCCCCCCACCCGCACCGATCCATCACCAGGGAAAGAGAGAGTGAGAGAGTGAGAGAGGAGAGAGAGAGGGAGAGAGGGAGGGAGTCAAGAAAACTGTTCCGGCCGCCGCTGAAATGACTCAGTAACTTTTGCGCTTGGATCTGCTTTTTCAAACCTCCCCCAATCATCATCGCCTTCCTTCCCGCCCTGCCGTGCTTGGTCTGGCTCTTTTCTTTTTTTGCTCTCTCCTCGGCTTTTCCTGCTTTCTCCCTGCAATTTTGTCACCCAGATGCATGCTGTGGTTCGTGAGTGCGACTCGGTTTTATGTGTCCGCTTCTCTCCCTTTCTCTCCACACACCCCCCACCTCCATTTAATTATTTTTTTTTAAAGAAAGAAAACCGTAGTTCTGCCAATTGCAAAAAAAAAAAAAGTGTGTGTGCGTGCATATCTGCCGGCGGGTGTGTGTTTGTGTGGTGTGTGTGTGTGTGTGTATGCGCGCGCAGAGAGAGACTGGTTGGAAAGGAAGGACAGGACTGGCGGTGTGTGTTTCTGCAGCCCCTCCGGTGGAGGCTGCACTAGCCGTCAGATCTGGTGTTTTTTTTTTCCCCTCTCCTTTTTCCGGCAGGTCGTTTTAATCCTTGCTAATTACTTTCTGTTCTTCGCTTGCCAGCTTCCTTCCCACCCTCCTTCCTCCTCCTCCCCCCCCCCCCGGCCGGGTGCGCCTCCCCGCTTTTACTCCCAAACAGTTATATATTTATATATATATTTATTTTCTCTCTCTCCACGGCATTCACGCGCGCGCGCTCTGTTCTTTGCCCGCCGAATGTGGTGGGGAGGGGGAGGGCGGGCAGAAAGGTTGGTCCGGGTTGAGGGTTCAGGATGGTCTTTGAGGAACATAAGTCTGTCCGGGTGGGGGAGGCATATTAAAGCACTTTATATTTATGTAATTGTATTTTATTTTGTAAGGCATGTTTAAATACAATAAAATAAAAGTTGTTTAATCAAAACAATCTGATATATAAACAATCAATGTGTCGTCGCGAACAACGCCCCCCCACCCCTGCGCGCGCTCAGCGGGCCACGGTAAAATTATCAAAGGCTGACTGGTCCGCGGCGATAAAAAGGTTGGGGACCACTGCACTATAACATCGCAAATAGTTAAAAAAAAAAGATGGAGTTTAAGGAAAGACCGTTATGGTTCATTCATCTCTTTCTCTCCCCTTTGTGGTTGTTTCTTTTTCAATCTGCTCCTTCCCCCCACCCTTCCCTTTTTTTTTTGTTCTGTTACTTTTTTCTTAAGGATTAGGTTAAGGTTATCTATTTAATAATAAGAAATAAACAATAATAACCCTATTCTGCCAATTACCTCCCTGCGACCAATTAGATCTCATAGATTGGGCCTCCTCCGAATTCCATCTGCCAGCCAGTGCCGGCTGGCAATTACAAGGAGGAGAGCCTTTTCAGTAGTAGCTCCGACCCTTTGGAACGAGCTCCCCGTGGAGATTCGTACTCTCACCACCGTCCAGGCCTTCCGCATAGCCCTTAAGACCTGGCTAGCCCGTCAGGCCTGGGGACAAAGATAGCCGCCCCTCCCGAATGATGAATGAATGTTGCTCATTATTTTTACTCTATGTGTGTCTACGTCATTGTTTGTATTCCCCTTTCCTGATTTTATGTAAGCCGCCCTGAGTCCCCTCAGGGAAAAGGGCGGCCTATAAATGTTAATAAACTCTTAAACTCTTATTTCAACTGCAACTGAAATGAAGTTAGGTTAGGGTTAGAGTCAGAGGTGGAATTCCCTTCCCTTCCCTACCAGTTCGCAGATGTGAGTGTGCTCACATGCGTGCCTCGTCTGCACATGCACTGTCCCCATGCATTACGTTGGGGCGGGTGGGCAGAGCCTCCCGCAGCTGCTGCTACCGGTTCACCCAAACCTGAAAGAACTGGCTGAATGCCACCTTTGGTTAGATTCTGGTTCAATGAAAACCCTGCTAACATTACTGTCACTATGGCAATTGCTTGTAAGCTGCCTAGAATCTCTTTGGGCAAGTAGGAGGCTGTGGACATTTTCTAAATAAATACATAAATACTATTAGAGCATGCTTTACAGAATAGGGGCAATCAGTTTCAGTTTTCTGTTCTGATTGACTTTTGATGTTTGGCTTGGTGAATTCAATCATTCAACTACATATTCGACCACTGAATTATTTTTCTTTTGAAAAAAAAAAGTTGATTTGATTTGATTTGATTTGTCTTGTATGCCGCCCACTCCCGAAGGACTCCGGGCGGCTCACAATAGACAAGGGAAAGGGGGAAAACTAGACAAAGACAACACTTTAAAAACAAAACCACAACATTCACAATTTCCGTGAGGCTGGATATTTCACAGCCCGCCCACCCCCACCCCCCCCGCCAGCTGGAGCAGCCAGGACTTGGTGGCTTTGCGGAAGGCCGGGAGGGTCGTAAGGGTCCGGATCTCGACAGGGAGATCATTCCAGAGGGCTGGAGCTGCAACAGAGAAGGGTCTCCCCTGGGGGGTCGCCAGCTGACATTGGCTGGCAGATGGAATCCGGAGGAGACCTAACCTGTGAGATCTAATCGGTCTGAGGGAGGTAATCGGCAGGAGGCGGTCTCTCAGGTACCCAGGTCCGATGCCAAGTTGAGAAAGTGAATCCTTTTTTAACCAAGAGAATGGCAATCAATGGGAAAAAAATGGGATTGTTTGCATCTACCTCTGTTTGTCTTTTGACCATATTGTTTAAATTAATAAAAAGGACTAATTGTTTTAAATTTCTTAAATGACAAATTCCCGCTCAATCCTGGAAGTTTCTCCACCGTTTGGCTAGAATGAAAGATTGCCTGAGAACGTGTGAAAATTAGGTTTTACACCAAATGGGGAAAAAAAGCAAGGTGTCATTTCTTCATAGCGCTAACAAAGATTACAAAATAATTAGAATATTGCAGGGAGTACAGCATAAAACATCAAGGAGTAGTATTATCGTTCATTTGCCAAAGCACACGCTTTATCTTTAGAAGGACTGAAATTCTGCCTGTCTTTTCAAAAAAAGGTTTTTTAAAAAGATTTATATAAATCAGGTCAGGATCCTGAATAAATTCTGCCTGACATTCTGGAAAAGCCACGATTCAAAATGGTCTAAGCAGAGTTGGATCCTCTCTATGATGATCCTCTATATCTATCCTGTCTAACAAAATGAAATTCAATGGGGAAAAAAATAAGGTTCTACATTTAGGCAAGAAAAATGAAATGCACAGGTACAGTATAGGTGGTACCTTGCCCAATAATAGTAACTGTGAGAGGGATCTTGGAGTCCTAGTGGACAACCATTTAAATATGAGCCAGCAATGTGCAGCAGCTGCCAAGAAAGCCAACACAATTCTAGGCTGCATAAACAGAGGGATAGAATCAAGATCACGTGAAGTGTTAATACCACTTTATAATGCCTTGGTAAGGTCACACTTGGAATACTGTATTCAGTTTTGCTCACCATGATGTAAAAAATATGTTGAGACTTTAGAAAAGAGTGCAGAGAAGAGCACTACAGATGATTAGGGGACTGGAGACTAAAACATATGAAGAACAGCTGCAGGAACTGGGTATGTCTAGTTTAATGAAAAGAAGGACTAGAGGAGATATGATAGCAGTGTTCCAATATCTGAGGGGCTGCCACAAAGAGGGAGTCAAGCTATTCTCCAAAAAACCTGAGGTTAGGACAAGAAGTAATGGGTGGAAACTAATCAAGACGAGAAGCAACTTAGAACTGAGGAGAAATTTCCTGACAGTTACAACAATTCAGTGGAGCAACTTGCCTCCAGAAGTTGTGAATGCTCCAACACTGGAAGTTTTCAAGAAGAGGTTGGATAATCATTTGTCTGAAGATGTAGAGTTTCCTGCCTAAGCTGGGGGTTGGACTAGAAGACCTCCAAGGTCCTTTCCTACTCTATTCTATAGCTCCTCGGGAGCCCCCATTGAGCCAACGATCAAGGAATGCAAATATATATAGTCATATATTCTTCTTTGATATAGAATAACACTTTATGTCACAGTGTAGGAAAGAGCCACATCAGAAGAAAATTTTGTGCATGGATTTATAAATACTTGGTCGAGTATTGATTACACATTTCTTTCCATTTCAGGACTTGGTTTTATTTTTGGCTCTTGGATTTTTTGCCTTAATGCATTGAAAAGTAAGTTGTTGAGCAAAAACAAGTGGGCAAAGTCAACAAAAAAAAGCTTTTGCACGGGAAACAAAATTCAAGGCAGAGATAGCTATGTCAGAGTCCCGCATGACTTAGAACAGATGAGCAAAATCTTTTAAAGACTGGTTTTGAATAACACTGAAATATAAAGAAGTGTGAGTAAATTATTGGAGACTCAATGGGGCCTAAAGTGCTGGAAGTAGCTCAAGAAGACAATGGCTATATTTGTACAATGCATCTAGCCAAGCTTTGAGAGTTCTTGAATAAGCAGCTTGAGCTCAATATACAAACACAACATCACAAATTGTGGTTTGTAAACCATATTGGTGGGTTTACATAGCACATGCAAAACCAAAACTTTTTTTAAAAAATGGAAGCATAATTTAATATGCATGATTTAGCAGGTTAGGCTAAATCTAAACTAAAAGTCAAAGCTAGGTTCACACAAAATGGAACACTATAATGTGAGTTGTCTGTTTTGGCTTAGCCTCGTGTATACTCCCCATCCCATATTCTTCCCTTTCAGTGTACCCTGTTTCCCCAAAAATAAGACAGGGTCTTATTTTCTTTTGACCCCCGAAATAAGCACCTGGCCTTATTTTCAGTGGAGATCTTATTATTTTTGAGGTGCAGGAGGTGGTGAGCAAGGTCACCTCATGGTTCCTGCTGTGTTGCAATATTTATTTTCGGGAGAGGGCTTATTTTAGTGAATGGGCTCAAAAGCCCGATTGGGCTTATTATCCAGGGAGGTCTTATGTTCAAGGAAACTGGGTATGTACTTCATGAAGTTCAGTGGTGGGATTCAGCTAGTTAGCACCACTTCGGCAGAACCGGTTGTTAACCTTCTGAGCAGTTTGGTGAACTGGTTGTTGAAAGAAATCATTAGGGCAGAGAACTGGTTGTTAAATTATTTGAATCCCACCACTGATGAAGTTGATGGAGTTTTAGGACTGAGACCTAAAACCAAAGGTTATTATTTAAAAGCCAACTTTAGACAAACCAAACTATGATACTGTCTTGGCTTGGTTTGGCTTTAGTTCAAAGTAACAGCAGAAGTAGTACAAGTAGTCCTGCCAAGGCGAAAGGGGACATCAACTCTTTTTCTGACATCATTTTCTTAATCTAAACCATCCCCTTTAGCCTTGCAGGTGTTAACTTGGGACATATACAGGAACAACGCTGACTTTAACACAAGAAAGTTGATTTAGCTTGAAGGCAAGTTAGAAGGGAGAAACTATTCTCTGCAAGGGTCAGTAGAGCCATCCACTTTAAACCAAGGGAGCAGAAGCAGGCAGGCAGGCAGGAAATTTTGCTGACCAAGAGTCAAAATTTTCCCACATTTCTATTAAGACGTTGTGTTTACTAGACCCGTTGAAGGTTACAAAAGAGCATGCAGACTTCTGAATTTCCAAGCACTCTTTATCATACTTAAGGAAGAATTCCTGGAAACTTCCAACTTGGCATGCTGTTCTAATTAAAATGGTAGGGGAGTGTATGTTCTGTGGCCAGCATAAGGAAAAGTTCTCACCACAACATTCCCTTTCAAGACAGTGAAGAATTATGTTAAATGGTAAAGACTAACACATACATTCCAAGTGGAGAGTTTGTCCGAGGTCTACAAAAGGGAATGCCAAAATGGTTGCTAGGCTCAGCCATAGAGTGGCATGAAACGGTGCTTGAAAAATTATTAATCTGATCACTGCCATCTGGATTACTGCCAACAATTGTTTAATAAGTAAACATTGTAACTGCTGGGTGATTGAAGATTTAATTGTCAAGCAATTAGCACTTGGTGATTTCAGTGTGTCTCCTGTGTTGATTTGCAATGTAGAAAGTTGTCACAGGCCAGCAGGAACGTAGGCAAAGATGAAAGAGGTGTTGGAAGATATATAGGAAAGTGGGGGGGGTCTCTGAAGGCTGGGTCACAAATCTATGTTACCCTGTTACACTTACACATGGGCTCTGACCGGCTTTACTGCCAATTCGCTCATGCGTGCACTTTGCGTGTGCATGCGCAGTTCAATTAAAATTGTTCTGCGCATGAGCAGAACTCAAAAACAAGATGGTGGCGGCAACAGCAGTGACCAGGGAACTGGCCTGGGTCGCTGCCTGTTCCAGAGATCCAGGCCGCCATACCACTACTGATTCGGCCGAATTGGTCCGAACCGGTAGGAATCCACCTCTGCAGTGTAAATCTTGGGCACTTTGCTTTAAAACAAGAATCCCCAACCCCTGGTTGACAGACAAGAACTGGTCTGTGGCCCATTGGGACCAGGCTGCACAAGCAACAGATGAGTGCACAAAACTTGGGAGAGGGGATTATACGGAGTTGGAAGATAGGTAGCCATAACAAAATTCTTTCTAGAAAGCCAAGGTCATCCTTTGTCTCTGCACCTCTTCACCTGACCAGAATTGGATGGGTGGAACTGCCAGCATGGCAATGGAAGATTGGACCATGTGATTGTGGGGGCAAGATCTTGAACTTTCAACTGGGTGGGGAAACTGGGAAGCTTTCAGGTTCAGGTTTTCCCACATGTGCCAACATGGCTCTCTTAATAAATTGGACCTTTGAAAAATCCTTTACCCCAGACTCTTATTTACTTTCGGATGCTATTTGGAACCCTGACATTACAGGAAGGATCAGCATTATTTTTTATATATATTTTACTTGCTGAAACCAGTGAAAAGTTGTTATGACTTTGCACAGTTCAAAGAGAATTATAAAGTATTTTAAATAGAGATGCAAGCACTGCTATTCATTAAGTTACCCATGTCTATCCTCCCACCCCCCATGGTCTTTAGTGAGAATCATTAAACCATCGCATTTTAAATATAACTTACTTACAATGAAGCAGGAGTTCTTTTTTAAGACTTATATGGAAGCCTGAATAAAGGATATATGTGGTTTAATTAATAGCAGAAAGTTTGCATGCTCATATGAGATCCAATGCATTTCTTCCAATCATGTTTATGCATGTTCCTAAATCACTATGTCTATAGTATAATCTGATGAATCTACTGTAAGATGTACTGTAATTTGTGGATCTTATTCAAGGCTGTGTCAAATCAGTGAATGGCTTCAGATCCATGACTACCTCCAATTACACATGGAATATCCTGTTCTCCTCTGAAGAACATCATCAGAACTTTCCACAGCCATACCAAGCAGTTGGTAGCAAAACCAGTATAATGTAAAGTTTAGGAGAGAGGGGATTGTGTTGCTCCAATTAAACCTTTATCAAAAGCAAACTCCCTCTGCAAAGATCTATATTGCCCTACATTACCCTAGACATATCTAATATCTCTTGAGGGCATCAAGGAAATCAAGTCAGTTGTCCAAGGAATTGTTATTTCCTGTAATCAATATATAGAAGTAGACCACATTCATGCTTCTATCATACTAGCCCATGATAGAATTTTCTCTAATCTCCTTTGAAAGAGAACTAAACTGATGGACAACTCCACTCCTTGGAGCGATAGATTCTACAGCTTGATTTTATGCTATATATAGATATAGTTCCTTTTATCTATTTAACTCTTCAATTCAGATTCAATGGATTGCTCTTAGTTCGAAGTGATAAGAGAGAGTGTTGGTGTCAGCCAATGCAAGAATGAAACTGCAGGAAACTGGAAAAATAATTTTAAGAGACAGGCGAGCTGTATCTTGAGCTAAGGCTAAGCAGAACCTGAGTGTTGGTTTTTAAAACACAACAAAATAAATACAGGGTCAAAATAGCCTCTCCCCTCTCCCTTATTTTATGTTTTGAAAAGCACAGAACTTCTACCAGACAAAATAGGGAAGGAAGGAAGTTTTTACTAAACTGCATCCTTTATTTGTTTGTTTGTTTGTTTGTTTGTTGTTAGTCACGAAGTCATTTCTGACCCATTGCGAACCTATGGACTATGTTCCTCCAGGCCTTCCTGTCCTCTATTATCCCCCAGAGTCCATTTAAGCTCACGCCTACTGCTTCAGTGACTCCATCCAGCCACCTCATTCTCTGTCATCCCCGTCTTCTTTTGCCCTCAATCTTTCCCAGCATTAGGCTCTTCTCCAGTGAGTCCTTCCTTCTCATTAGGTGGCCCAAGTATTTGAGTTTCATCTTCAGGATCTGGCCTTCTAAAGAGCACTCGGGGTTGATCTCCTCTAGGACTGACTGGTTTGATCGCCTTGCAGTCCAAGGGACTCACAGGAGTCTTCTTCAGCACCATAGATCAAAGGTCTCAATTCTTTGGTACTCAGCCTTCCTTATGTAGGGTATTTATTTATTTGTTTGTTTGTTTGTTTATGTAGGGTGGCATATCATACATAGACTAGCAATATATATTAACATTTCATCTAGGTTAATTAATTAACTCCATCCATTAACAGCTTCTTGCCTATTCTCTCTCCTTTCTTCCTCAGCTATGTTTTTCCCATCTGCTCTCCGTGTGAAGAGGTCCTCAGCAGTTCTTCTCAACCCAGTGCTTCAGAAGTCTCAGGAAGATGTGGATCTTCTATTTGAGGTTTAGTATGAGACAAAGTACAGTTCCAAATTCATCCCTTTTGCAGGGAGGGACTCTAGCAATGGGTCAAGAAGATGACACAACTTCAGGGAAGTCAAAAAATCATGAGGAAAATCACAGAAGCGACAACCTTCTGAAGTAATTGTGCAGGTTTCTGATGTTATTCTAAAACAGTTTCAGAGATATTATATTTTTGGACTGGTCTGAAGCAAAATCTTCATGCCCCTCTTTATCCTGATTCGAGTGTTGTATTTAAAAAATAAAAACTAATGAATTAGATATATGTTTTAGCCTTCAGTTATATCATCAAGGTGGATTATAAAAAAATCAATGAGCCATATTCCATAATAATTATTAAAAATATCTTCATTCTGCATTCCAGGTATGGTAAGCAAATCAAGAAAGTAACACAATTTTATTTGTTACTTATATTTTATTTTATTTTATTTATTCATCTCATTGTTTAGATCAGTGGTAGTCAACCTGGTCCCTATCGCCCACTAGTGGGCATACCAACTTTCATGATGGGCGGTAGGGGTTTGCTGTAACTCTGCTTTATAAATTTTATAAAGTAAAGTTACTTCCCTATTTTATAAATCATCATTACTGTGGAACCGGTGGGCGGTTAGAAAATTTTACTACTAATAGAGATACAAAAGTGGGTGGTAAGTATAAAAAGGTTGACTACCCCTGGTTTAGATCATACCTATAATGCACATGTAATATACAGAATAATAAACTATTCTTAATAGAATGCAATTTGAACAATACAGAAATGATTTTAACAAAATACCATAGCATACATTAGTGAAGAGTAAATGTAACAATGATATCTAAAAGGTGATCAGAAGTTCAGGAAAATCTGCTGGAATAGATGAATCTAAAAGTCACTTGGAACAGGAAGAGAAAGTCCCAGCTTCCCCAATATTTAATTCTGCTTCTATAAGTTTTAGGGAGTGCCACATAGTTACCTACGAAGTTGAGACCCTCCCATTTAAAAAGTGAAATTCTCGGTCTAGAAAGTCAGGCAAAAACAAAGAATCCATTGCCAGAGTAGTTAGTATAGCTAGAACTGATTCAACACAAAGCAGCATTCTAAATAGGTAGACCCCAACTCTATGGGCATCTAATAGATGGTCTATGAAATATAGTTTTCTATGTATTTATATTTTCTTCATTGGAGAAACCACTGCATCTGATGATTTTCCAAGGGTTTTCCAGAATGGTTCCATTGACTGCCAAGAGTCAATGGGACTATCCAAGGGGCTGTTTTTGTTATTATTTGTAGTCCTATCAATTAAAGTAGTATTTATTCAATTATTTTCATACAATAAATGTTTGGGTGTTGATGAACAATCTGAAACTTCATGGAAAGGTAGATGAGTGTCAATTTGTGTAGAGCGGAGGATCCTTGTTCTGCTTTAATCCAGACATCATTTTAGCATTTAGCATGTATTGATTTATAAAGAACTTAACCAGAATCAGTTTAAAACTATTTTTCCCCGTGCTTTCATCCCAGTTTCTTCTAGGTGAGCTGGAAATTGATGATGACCTAAAAATCACTGTCAAAGACGAGGAACTCGCTTCAACCAGGAAGGCGATAATGTTTGACACCCTGTGTAATGATGTTATCCCAAAAAGTATTACAGAAATACGTAGATTAAGCTCCAGGCTGGCAGGTTACCCTGGCATGTTAAAGAAAGAAGATTTTGAAAGGACGGTATTGACGATGGTCTATACAGCCTACAGGACAGCTCAGTCCCAAGCACATCAGAAAGAGAACTGGGCAGAATCCTTTGTAAATCTTTACAAGCTTGTGATGCATGACTTGAAGTTGCTATCCAGCCAAGCTCCAACTTCTCAGAGAACGTGACGCTCCAGAAGCAAACTCTGATTATAAGAAGGATATATCTGCTTCTTCATTTTGATAAGTAATAAAGGAAACAAACAGGCTTGGAGATATTTCTTAATCTCTAGCTCCTCCTAGAGAGAATCTGTTGTAAAATCTTCTGTATTGCATTACAAATTGAATTAATATATCCGTTTAAAAAATGTTTTCCAAATTATCTAGCCTTTTCTTTTTAAGTGTAACCAATGGACAGCAAATCCTCTCTTGTCGTGTATTTTTCTATTTTATTTCCATCAGTGTCTTTCACATGTCTGTATAGATTATAGCTAACACAAACTTTACCCCACCCTTTAAATGCAACAGTTATGCTGTGTCCATTCTTGATGAATACGAGGGACTCAGAAAACTTGCATATTTTTTTCTGGCCTCTTTTAAAAGCTGAGGGAAAAAATGCTGAGCTCAATCCTTTTGGAAATTCCATCTTGCTAGTACCCCTCCCCCCAAAATACATTTTTCCTCCCCTCTTCTGTCAAGAAGCATTAGTTAAGAGTTAAAGCAATAGGTTCATTTAAGAGAAAGGATAGGTCTAATCTCTCTCTCTCTCTCTCTCTCTCTCTCTCTCTCTCTCTCCCTCCCTCCCTCCCTCCCTCCCTCCCTCCCTCCCTCCCTCTCTCCATATCCATATCCATATCTATATCAATATCCCTCCATCTCTTTCCTTCATTCTTTTTCTTCTCTTGGAGCTGATATATTAATAGCAGCAGCACAGTGAAAACAAAGCTTAAGGAAACATTTAAAAGGTGATTCTTCCAAAATTTGCTGCCACAGCATTGGGAAAGGTTTACTGTATAATCATGTTCTGATTAAGCTATTAGTATCTCAGGTGTCAGCCCTTCTTCATTTAAAAATCAGGAAAGAAAACCACAGGACTCCATTTTTGAAATCAAGTGTACTTTTACTAATTATAAATGAATAGAAGCGAAGTTAAGCTAAGTCTGAATATTTAGGCGCGAAAGCGAAGACTATATTGTATAATTCATTCCCCTCCCATTGGCATCCCGTGCACAGTCCAATCATAATTCTCCCAAATGTCAGGTGTGAGATAACTTCGAAAAGCATCACCAGGATGGAATGTTGGTCCGTTGGCCTTGGCGGGAAACACTCCTCCTCCACATGCGCAGTAAGGTGGACAGTCCAAACTCTAGAATCTTCCTCCAGCACAACAATGAGTCCCCTCCCAAATACCATGTCTCCCCTCCCCGTTTCAATGGCAGCCGAAGCAGCAGCAAAGCAGAGGCTGACACTCAGGTTTGTTTTAAAAAGAATGTCTGTTTTCACGTTTCTTCAAAAACAATAAAATGCTGGATGTTTTTCTTTCCTCTGGGGCAATGCAATACAAAATACACTGAAGGAAAAAAATGTAGTATAAAATTGCAAATTAGATTACGGCTACTTCCAGAGCAGGATAGCTGTTTAGATACAAACGAGACCATTTTTTTGTGGGGGAGCTTTGCTGCATTAGGAATCCTGATGCTGCAGTTCTCCTTTTCTGGGAAAATAGTCCCAACTAGTCAATTTCCAACTTCCTACTGATTTTCCCATTGAATTACCTTGTGGAAATCTATCAGGAAGCATCAGAAATCTCCCCCTCCTCCACTTCCCTTCCTTTCTGGCAGGTAGTAGCTGCTGCTGGCTAAGGAAGGGAGTGAGGGACTGGGAGACCAGCTTAAAAAAACCTGTCATGGGACATCGAAAAAGATCACAAAACTACAGCAGCAGCCAGTAGTAATAAACTAACTATAATCTTCCCAAATTTCATTTCCTCAGAAGTCATGGATTCTGGATTTTGGAGGCATTCTGTAAGTTAGTCCTTTTGAAATACCTCGGTTCAAAAGTTGGTGCCTGTTTTATCTAGTTAAAGGTCATGACAATGAAAATTTTAGCAGTATATAGATACATCAATGATAAAAAGCCTTGAGATAAGAACTTGCCAGATTGATCCCAGCCTTGCAGAAAGATTCTCCTCATTTAAAATCTGGTCAGCAAGGCCTTACTTCCAACTAAGTTACCTAAAGGTTTGCAACCTCAATTAAACTGTGTTAGTTCTTGATTTAATTTCCTCTGCAATCTGAAATGAGAAATCAGAATGAGAATCATTCCAGACTGATAATCTGATCAATTCAACTATTTACATTTCATGTAATCTGTTCAGAAGATAAGAACGTAATTACTTTTACAATTGGGGGGGGGGGAAACCCTGAGTTGTACTTCACTGTGATTAGAGATCAGATATTATTAAAAGAAAGAAAAAATCCATCTTCACAACTGGGACTTTTCTAAACAATTTTTTTTTAAGGCTAATCCTACCATTAGGCAGATGCTGAGGGAGGGAATGCCAATAAAGACAAAGCATTTTGTATCTTGTACTTTTTAGTAGCCTTTATCTCTGAGGTACCCTATGAACATTATCCCGTTATCAATGTTGATTTAAGACTGAATTCTTAGTCAGGTGGAAGCCAAATAGTAAAATCACTTGGGACAGCCCTGGTTTTCCACAAATCATGGCGAGTCAGCTCTTATTTTCTTTTTAAAAAATCTTTGGAAGTCCTAGAGCTAATATTTATAAATATTTCCAAAACAATGCATCAAGCTGAGCCAGGATCTTGGTATGGTGTCAAGACTAGCATTGACTCTACGTGGGTTCAGACATCTGCAAAACAATGGTAGATCAAAGTCTCCACTGGCTGTGAAATGGCACTCTTCCCCCCTCTGTGAATCTTGTGATTCAATAAGGCATGACTTGGGTCAGGTTCCTGATGAGTTTCCTGTGTGGTTCATAGATCAGTCTGGAGGGGTTTTTTTCAGGTCCATCAAAGAACCAGCTAATGGCAGTTGATCTGTTTGGCTGAGAAGGGAAAAAGAAAGAAAGAAACTCAAGATGTATTGCTACTGGACCAAAATCACTGTTGGGATGACAAAAGTGACAGTCTTTGGAAGTAGTAGGTACAGGGGCGGGCTGCTACGGGTTTGCCCAGGTTTGGGAAAACCCGTAGCTAATGTTATGGCCAGTTTGGAGAACCTCCAAATCCCACCCCTGGCTGGCCCCACCCACCGCGCCCCTCGCCTCCCACCCTGCCCCACCCCTCCCAGGAGTTTCCACATGACCTGTTTTGGATGTGAGGTAAGTGCAGGGCCCAGGCAGAGGCTCGGGTAGAGGTGGGTTGTTGCCGGTTCGGCCTGGATTGGCCGAACCAGTAGTAGAAGTGGCAGGAGGCTCCGCCCACCCGCTCAGAAGCTTCTGTGCACCCAAATCGTTAGTAAAGAAATTGGCAACCCACCTCTGGGCTCGGGGAGAGGGAGAAAGGCTTCCCAGAAGTTCTGGAAGGCTGGAAACAGGCCCATTTCTGGCCTCCGGAGGGACTCCAGAGCCCAGGGAGGCAGTTTTTGCCCTCCCAGAGGCTTGAGGAAAGCCTCTGGAGCCTGGCGAAGGCAAAAATTCCCCTCCCCATCATGATGCAGGAGGCCGACTAGGCCATGCCCACCATGGTCACGCCCACCCAGCAACTGGGCGGAGAACCCATTGCTGAAATTATTGAAGTCCACCCCTGAGGAGGGGTGTCAAGATAGTTAATGTAGAAACTTTCACTAGTATTGTTATGGTCCATCAAGACCATCCTTACTCCTGGTAACTACAAAAATAAGTCCATGAAGTTTCTTGGTAACATTTTCAGAAGCAATTTGCCAGTATAATTTCTTCCTAAAGATGAAAGCAAGTAACGAGCCAAAACTCATCCAGTTGGCATCCATGTTAAAGGCAGGGCAAAGAGTCATAGTCTTCTAGCTTCGAAGCAAGTGGCTTAGCCACTAAGCCAGAATATCTACCTTGGATCAAGTGGTTTTAAATTGGTTTTTCTCAGGATAGCCATTTACAGAGCTCTATGGGAAGAGGAAAGTGACCACAAGGAACAGAAAGAGGAAGAAGACTACATGAGACACTTTTAGTATAACATTCTCATTAATGTTCTTTGTAAGAATATTTCTCCAATGCTGTGCACAGTTATAAGAGTACCTCAATCACTAGTTACTGGCACTTACAAAGGCCTCTGTCCAGTGGTGGGTTGCTCTTACCTTTGCTACCAGTACACTAATTGTGGTCCATTCGTGCATGTGCCAGATGTGCGCTGTGTGCATGCCTTACGTGTGCTGCACATGCATGCGCAATCCACTGCCCCTGTGACATCTAGCTGCTCATTGGAGGTGTTGGAGGTTGCGCAGGTACTGCACGCTGTGCGCACATGTGCAATTGGCCCACTTGCCTTAAAAATAGGGAAGAAACTCAGGAGTGGCCCGGGGGGGGGGGGGGGTGCCAAATCAGCCACTGTATGGTAGAGTGGCCGCACCTCCCGACTACTACCAATACGGCTGTACTGGACTGTATCGGCGGAATCCACCACTGCCACCGTCACCAAACCATATATTCTGACTGGGTCTTGGACTGGGTCTTCTTCTGCAGATTTTAGTGCAGAAGTGAAATCGTCTGTTCATGCAGGCAAATTGTTTCAGGGATCTGTCTAGTAATATGAAGTAAGAGAAAGACTTAGCGGCAGAGTCATTAAGCAATGGCAGCTTTATAGAGAAGAATCTCAGCATTCTTTAATTTATCTTACAGGTGAAGGTGAGGTGAAGATTTTTCAAAGTTTACGAGGCAGCCCTACTGAACAGAAATTGTCAGTGGTTGTCAATAGTCAGAATAAGGGAAGGTAGTGAGGGAGAAGGAGCTATCTAATCTTCTTCCAGGCTATAAGAAAGATTTAAAAAGTCCTTATATGCAAACTGGGAGGCATGGTTTAAGAGATAGATACCGTATTTTTCGGAGTATAAGATGCACCTTTCCCCCCAAAAAGAGGGTGAAAATCTGGGTGTGCCTTATACACTGAATACGGCATTTTTGGCCTCCTGAAACCCACCCCTTCACAAAAATGGATGTGCAGAGGGTTTGAGAGGCCTGCAAAGTGCTCCTGGGGGCTGGGGAGGGCAAAAACAAGCAAAAAATGGGCCTTTTTTTTGCTCGCTTTTGCCTCCAACCCTCAGGAGCACTCTACAAGCCTCCCAAAGCATATGCATGTCCTGTTTTTTTGCAAAAAACGCCCCATTTTTGTGGAAAAAAGGGCTGTTTTTGCTCATTTTTCCCCCCAGCCCCCAGGAGCACTTTGCAGGCCTCTCAAACTCTCTGCATGCCCCATTTTCACAAAATAAATGAGGTGTGCAGAGGGTTTGGGGGGCCTGCAGAGTTCAAAAACTTTTTTTTAAGTTTACCTCTTCAAAATCTTGGTGCATCTTATACTGCGGTGCGTCTTATACTTCGAAAAATATGGTACTTAGAAGAGTTGTACAACTTGCAACCATTTGTTTAGTGACCGGTTGAAGTTATCATGGCACTGGAAAAAAGTGACATGGACAATCCTCACACTTGCAACCATCACAGTGTCCTTCGGGTCATGAAATCTCCATTTATGACCTTCCCAACTGGCTTTCAGATTCACTTAATAACCATACAGTTAATAACTAGGATAATTCATTTAACAATTATGGCAAAATGTCATAAAATTGGGGGTGACTCACTTAATAACTGCCTTGCTTAGCAATGGAAGATTCTGCACCAATTTAGATCATAAGTTGAGGACCACTTGCATTGGAATCTCTCCTTTCTCATTTTTTCAGTAGGACCAACCAAAGGTAAATGAGATGACAATTCGATCTTATTCCCTCATGCTGTGACAAAGAATCAGAGGAAGTTTTTATCCTTTAGCATACCTCAACTTACTGAAATGCCTCAATCAAGATTATTATAGTACTGGAGATGCCAAAATTATTTGGCCAGCCCCATCTTTCCATTTACAATCAACTTCAAAATCTCATGAAGAAAGATGACAATATTTGTCGCTCCCCTGAGTGGTGCAAATGGGTGTGGAGCCTTCTTGGAACTGTTGAAAGGGTTGTGTTGTAGATTGGAGATAAATGATATTGTATCCTCCCCCCTCTGTTGAGAGAGGGCTGTTCAATAGATGGCCTCTTTAACCCCACTTTCAAACCAGTGGTCCTCTGTCCAGAATGTGGTCTTTACTCAAAAGAGGGGCCTTTCTCATTTAAATGCAGATGGACTACTGAATCTAGTCCTGATGGGTTTGTTCTCCTATGTTATGTCATGCATAACATAGTTATAGTTGTTTTGTTATCTCCAACCTACAACACAATCTACAACACAGTCCTTTCAACAGTTCTAAGAAGGCTCCACACTCATTTGCATCACTCAAGTGACCGTGATGACACAGATAAGCCTCCAGTTGATCTTAATGACTTGATACAAGAATGCAAATGTCCAGCTGTCTGCAAGGAGTATAAATCCTTCCATTCCCCACCATCCAGTCAGAGCTGAAGAAGCTTCTTGGATGAGAAGTGCAATGTCTTGACCGCCTCCTGCCATTTACCTCCCACAGACCTATAAGATCACACAGACTAGGCTTCCTCCAGATTCCATCTGCAGGTCAATGTCGGCTGGTGACTCCCCGGGGGAGGGCCTTCTCTGTAGCTGCTCCAGCCCTATGGAACGATCTCCCCATGGAGATCCGGACCCTAACTACTCTTCCGGCCTTCCGCAAAGCGATTTAAGACCTGGCTGTTCCGGCAGGCCTGGGGCTGTTGATTTATCCAGCCCCATTCTAAGCTATATGAATGTTGTGAAATTTTAATGTCTGTTCTTTTTAATTTTTATATGTTCCCCCTTCCTGCCTTTATCTGTAAGCCGCCCTGAGTCTCTCGAGAATGGGCGGCATACAAATCCTAATAAACTGAACTGAAACTGAAATTGTCTTAAAAAAAAAAAAAACAGAAAGTCCAGTTGCCTCTTGAAAAAGCACCTTTGGGGCAACAATGACTTGGATGACTGAAAATCTCCATAGGTATGGCAGTATATGCCAGATATGCACAATGCAATTGTTTAGTTAGTGCAATTGTACTAATTAGTAAGGTAATTAGTTAATTATATGCAATTGTTAATTAATAAGGTAATTGCAAATGATCTCACATGAAACCTATATCTGCATAACTAACCCCTCTTGTCCTCCCTTCTTTCCCTCCCACCTCACTCCAGTTTACGTCCTGTGACTGTCTACCCATTCTATGCATCTGATCAAGTGAGCTGCTGCTCACAAAAGCTTATACTTTTGAAGAAAATGTGTTAGTCAGGAAAAGTGCTACTATATTAAGATGTATAATTAGAGACCCAATGCTGAGGCTAGTAATACATTACATAACTGAGTCTTACTGTTGAGAAACCAGGAAAGATGGAACAAAAACTTTATTTATAAAACTAGGTTGGATCCTATTTATTGCTATAACAATTTCTTTCTTGTGGAACACCTGTTCTGTTATCCTGAATGTACTGTGACCTCCACAGTTAAGCAGGTTATGCTTTACCTAGGGAGGAAGGCAATGGAATTTTCTGAATAGATTCAGCCATTATTGTTGTGACAAACTAACTACCCACCATTAGCTTCAAAGTTCCTTCCTTCCTTCCATCCTTCCTTCCTTCCTTCCTTCCTTCCTTCCCCTCTCAACAGGTGTGGTTGTTGGTCATTTTAAATGTCTATTTTGTACTTGTATGTTTCCCCTTTCCGTTTAAGTTGTTCGCCGCCCTGAGTCCCTTTTAGGGAATAGGGCGGCATATAAATAAAATAAAACTTAAACTAAACTTAAAACTTAAACTTCCTTTTGTTCTTCTTTCTTTCCTTCCTTCCTTCCTTCCTTCCTTCCTTCCTTCCTTCCTTCCTTCCTTCCTTCCTTCCTTCCTTCCTTCCTTCTTTCCTTACTGATACATGATAGTGGTGTTCCAATATTTGAGGGACTACCACAAAGATATTTCCCAAAACAACAGAAAGCAAGACAAGAAATAATGGATGGAAATTAATCAAGGAGAAAAGCAACCTAGAACTAAGGAAAAATTTCCTAACAGAGAGAACAATTAACCAGTGGAACTGCTTGCCTTTAGAAGTTGTGGATGCTCCTCCATCACTGGAGGCTTTTAAGAAGAGACTGGACATCTATTTGTCTGGAATGGTATAGGGCTTCAAGCCGGAGTAGGGGCTTGTACTAAGATCCCTTCCAACTCTGTTATTCCTTCCTTCCTTCCTTCCTTCCTTCCTTCCTTCCTTCCTTCCTTCCTTCCTTTTTTCCTTCCTTCCTTCCTTCCTTCCTTCCTTCCTTCATTCATTCATTCATTCATTCCTCCTTTTCTTTCTCTTTCTTTTTAGAAATATTCATTTGCTCAAGGAGGTGTTGAGGAACTGAAGTCCTCAGCCTAAACTTCCAAGAAAAGAAATCAAGCCACAAAATATGTGTACGGTGCTTCAGTTGAGCGTGTGTGTGTGTGTGTGTGTGTGTGTGTGTGTGTGTGTGTGTGTGTGTTAAGGTTGACTGTCTAAAATAATATGTTATGGAAATTTGGATGCAATACTACATATATAATCCAAGCAAAGAAAAAGTGTGAATAATAAATGGATGTCTTAATCCAACAAACATTAATGCATACCCTTAAGCATTATTCACTTGCGCAGCTTTTATTTTATCACTGCTTGGCCCTATTTTGCTTCTATTTCCAGATTACTACTCATCTCCTGTTGATATGCAGCTAGCAATGCTATATCGTTTGTGAATTCCAAATCCATAAACCTTCTTATTTTCCTTATAAAGTCTATAGGCAGAATGAACGCAGTCTTGCCATGCTCCAGAGATGATAGTGAAGACATCTATGATATCATGATCAGTTTCCATGGAACAGCTGAAGTTCAGAAATGAAGTTTGGAAAAATATTAACAAAGCATTGAGAGATATGATTGTGCCATTTCTCATTGTGCACCCTATCAAAGATCCAACCTACTAAGGAGAAATTTCCTGATAGTGAAAACAATCAGTGAAATAGTTTGCCTCCAGAAATCATGGGTGCTCCATCACTGGAGGTTTTTAAGAAGAAATTCGACAGCCATTTGTCTAAAATGGTATAGAGTCTCCTGCCTGAGCAGACGGCTCAACTAGAAGACCTCCAAGATCATTTCCAACTCTGTTATTCTGTCTGTTTAAAACTTTTCTTCTAAATTGATGTAGTTTATTGGAAGCAGCCATTGGAAACCAATGTTGTGTTCAATGTTGTTTTGTAGTATGAAGATTTGTTCTTTATGTGAGCATCTATCATAATTGCTTGTTCATTGCATCCAGCAGTTGCCCAGTTAGGACGATGTGTAAGACCTTGCCAGAGGTCTTTGAAAGGAGAATAGTGGCTATCCAATCATTACAATTGGTAGTATTCACACTTCTTCAGTAATATGATGATCACACCCCTTCACTTGTCACATGTTTGCCAACATTCATTCATCACTCCCATTAATTCTTGAGTGTGAAAAATGCTGAACAAACAACAATGAGTGTACAAAAAAAAAGATAGGACTTTTCAAAATTTCAAAAAATTCTACGTTAACCAGATTTAACACGGATCTCTTCTCCGGCTCAGTTGCTTTGCATGACACTGGAAGCTAAAAAGCACATGCACACTGCAATCTTTGCTTTGATTATGTACAACTTGTTTATTGAGTTTTAGACTTTTGCACTGGCATCCATCAGTCTCAAAAGACTATGGTATCATGCTCTGGAAAGTGGTAAAGCTGGAGTGTCCTCTCCAGAGCACAAGGCCTAGGTAGATTAATATGGAGGATAGACTGTTACCCAAGCAGCAGATCTCTCTTCTCCATGTCACTGAAATAGTCCAATGGAATGGCAGAGCCAATACGATTGCTGAAATTACCAGAATGTGGTTGTATATAGTCATGAACTGCTTCCAGGACTCCGGCTCCGGATTTTGCCTCGAGGTTGACTCCTGAAGCCTCTTCCAATAGTGGCTATAGCCACAAGGCAGTGGAGGTTTGTAATCAGAGTTTCCCTTCTCCTAGAAGATGGTTCGGCCTCTTTATCTGCCATTGGGGCATAAAGCCCTCTTCCACTTTCATAACCGTTGACCATCTTCTCTTGTAACGCTGGAAAGGGACCCTTATGAGGTGCTACCAGCCGGGCCAGCTGGACCAAGGTTTTTTAATGAGGTGTTACTCCTCCATCACTCATCCTTTGTCCTGGCTTGTGACAGCCAGAGCCTGGCTTCCCAAACTTTGGGCCCAGGATGGTGGGTTTATTTAGATCTACCTTGTGCAATTTGAAAGTGGCGATCACCTTACATTTGCTAGCAGTGGATAAAAAAATGTCTGTTTTCTGAAAATCTAAAATGGTGGTAACTTTGGAGTTTAGAGAATATGTATGCCCTGAGATGATGGTGGCAGATGTGCACTATTACTTCAAGGTTTTAACTTAATCATATCATCTCAACACAGTCTGTGAATATTTCACAAGGCAGCCTTTTAGCAAGACCTTAGCTAAACTTTAAGCCACATTTCACAGCACTTTGTGACTTCTCTCATAGTCAAAATGAAGTATTATTGATTTAACAGCGAGCCTTGGCTTGCTCTCTGAATAATACATATACAAACAAAGTATAAAATACTCTGCAACTCCCTGTAGAGCAATGAACTTAGGAATAACTCTTTATGGTCCAGAACTTCCAGCTTGTAAACTAAAGTCTTTCCAGCTTTTGGGGGTTTTTATCCACCTCTTTTATGGTGGATACTGTCAGTTGTTACAAAATATAACGATGGCATCCCAATCATTCTATTTTATTTAATAAACTATTTCAAAATAAAGTAATAAAGCAGACATATTCCAAGATATAGTTTGGTTTGGGGTTCATTTATTAGAGGGAATGTGTTTAAAGCCTAGCAAATGGGGGAGCGGGGGAAGGAGAAAAAGAAAGGAAAGAGAATTAGCTTAATAGTAAACCTTTACATTAGATCAAAACTGGTGGTTGTTTTTACTGGAAAAAAAATCCTTCCAAATAATTAAACCAGGAGCCAAGGGATAGTAATCCCTTAGGGCAGGGGTGTCCAAGCTTTTTGCAAGGAGGGCCAGATTTGGTGAGGTGAAATGTGTGGGGCCGACCATTCAGTCTGACATTCTTTGAACCATTAACATTAAATGCAAATGAGCTATTTTATGAAAGACTAAACAAATAACTTAACTGCACTAATGTGAAGGTGATACTGAGATCTCAACTGCATTATAGAGGCCAGGTCAATTTTTTGCCATGTCCATTCCCAGTTAGCTTGTTGTAGTTAGCATGTTTCGTCTGGTAAGTGCCTCTTGATATCGAATTCCTTGAAAACAGCCACAGTTTCTTGGCAAATTAGGCAAAGACAATTGTTTCATGGTTCAGTGAAAAAATACTCCAATTTCCACTTGCCCTGGAAGTGGCAGCCCTCACTGTCAACTTTCCTTTTTTTAGTTACACTCGCCATTTTAGAAATGGGCACACAACTTTGCATCACAAGAGACAAGAGTGCTGACTCAGGTCTACTGTCATCTTCTGCTGAAATATAACCACCAGCCTTGAAGGCGGCGCTCAGCCAGTTGTGGATGGGCAGCAGGGGACAGCTGCGGGAACCGCTCTGCGGTGAAGGAAAAAACGCTGCCCGGCGGGGATGAGTGACAGGCTGAGCTGACGGGAATAAGAGGCTGCGGGCTGCTCAAAATTTGGACTTTGGACATGCCTGCTTTAGGGGGTGGAAGCTGATGTTCTTTGTGAAGGATTCCATTAAAGATAATTTGAAATAATAAACATTTCAGGTATGCCTGAATAAAAAGTAAAGAAGTGTTATCAAAAACTGTCATGGCTATCATTTTGACTTTTTGTTATGCACTCTGTGGACAAGCCTGAAAAACATCAAGACTAGCAAATGACTTAATGACAGTTTTGGAGGATCCATGTAGAGTCAGGCCAAAAACCTCTATCTAGTCAGTTTCCTACAATGGCTAAGTGGCAAAACCTATAACCAGAAGTCTGTATGTATCCTCCAAAATCCTCATGAAACCATCATTCTCAATATTACTAAAGCAAACTGGATTTCTATTTTACCCCATAATTAAAGCAGAGAGACAGCATAGCAGATTAGCTAATTTCTCCAGCCCGGTGATAGTTAATGAATGCTTCTCTTCATATCATGCAGCTAAACTCAGAGTTGGAGAGCCAGCAAGAAAAATATACCGTGATTTGGAAATGTGAGCACATCAGCAGAACTTAATGCAAAGTCAAGCTGTGTCTGGTCATACTTTTCCTCCAACCGGATCAGGGTGGTGAGAAATTCCTGGAATTGTGTAACACTGTGAGAAGCTGCAAGTGCATCCAGCCATATCCTGCTGAAGTCGAGCACTGGATGACTGAGGAGCTGTTGATACAGTTCTACAGAGGAATTATTAAATCTGTCATTTTTACATCTATAACTGTCTGGGGTGGTACCACAACTGAATATAATAGAATTCTTTATTGGCCAAGTGTGATTGGGCATGCAAGGAATTTGTCTTTGGTGCATATGCTCTCAGGGTACATAAGGAGAATAAAATACATTTATCAAGAATAAAAAGATATATCAAGAGTAAAAAGATACAACACTTAGTGATAGTCAAGGTTACTAATAAGCTATCAAATAAAAGATACAAGCAACATGGTTATAGTTATAAGTGGGAAGAGCTAGATACTAGGTAAGAAGAGAATAGTAGTAATACAGTCTTGTTATTTTATTTGACAGTGTTGTGAGAATTAGTTGTAAAGCAGAGTGATGGCATTCAGGAAAAAACTGTCCTTGTGTCTAGTTCAGAGGTGGGTTTCTACCAGTTTGCACCTATTCGGTAGAACCGGTTCGTCAAATCTACCGAACCGGTTAAAAGAGGTTCCACCATTGGACCCGGAAAGCAGGCCACACCTACCGAAGAGGTTCCAAAAATTTTTGAAACCCACCTTGGTCCTTGGATATGATTATTCTACACTATCATGCTCATATTTATAAAACTCAGTGCCTCTGTGAAAGATAAAGATGACTACTGTGTTTGTGGTGCAATCAGAACATTACGTGTATTGAAGTTGTTTTAACACAAACCAAAGATGCCTTTTAAAAAACAAGTTTACATCATATTCTTATGCAGGCCAGTGCTGTGTGTGAGGTAATTTAAGGTGGCTCTGACAAGTGTCGTCGGCATCTTCATATCCGGTCACATGGGCGGCAAGCCACTCCCACAAAGGAGGCCAGAGTAGGTTCGAACAATTTTTGAAACCCACCATTGGTCTAGTTGTTCTGGTGTGCAATGCCCTATAGCATCTTGAGGGCAGAAGTTGAAACAATATTTGTCCAGGATGTGAGGGGGTCTGTAAATATTTTCACAGCCCTCTTTTTGACTCATGCAGTGTACAGGTCCTCAATGGAAGGCAGATTGGTAGCAATTGATTTTTCTGCAGTTCTTATTATCTGTTGAAGTCAGTGTCTGTCCTGTTTGGTTGCAGGGCCAAACCAGACAGTTATAGAGGTGCAGATGACAAACTCAATAATTCCTCTGTAAAACTGAATCAGCAGCTCTTTGGGCAGTTTGAGCTTTCTCAGTTGGCGCAGAAAGAAAATTCTAGGTTGTGCTTTTTTAATGATGTTTTTGATGTTAGGTGTCCATTTTAAGTCCTGACAAGTACAGACTCCAATGGGTAGAACTGCCGAAAAAACATTTGTAACCAGTCTGCCTTCCATAGGACGACCTGTATATTGCACAGGTCAGAAGGAGGGCTGAGAAAACAACTACACACACATACTGGACATAAACTATTTCAACCCCTCCTTTCAGGATGCCTCTATAAGGCATTAAATGCCAAAACAACTAGATATAGGGACAGTTTTCTCCCCTCAGGCCATCACTCTGCTGGACATCTAATCCCTACAGTACTGTCTTATATCTAAGTATATTCACCTTTGTTGTATCGCTGTATTATTATTATTATTATCCTCATCTTCTCTAATACTCCCCTCTTACTGGGAGCATTATGATTATTATTACTCTGTTGCTTTTCATGTACACCACACCTAATTCCCACAGCACTGTCTTTTGCCTAAGGATGTAACATGCTACCCATGTTGTATGGCTGCACTACTATCACCCTTTTCATCTTTCCTACTTCCTTCCCCAATTGATATCTTATAATTATATTGCTTTGTTGTTCATATGTACAGAGCTGAGGTGGCACAGTGGTTAAATGCAGCACTGCAGGCTACTTCAGCTGACTGCAGTTCTGCAGTTCGACTGTTCAAATCTCACCGCCTCAAGGTTGACTCAGCCTTCCATCCTTCCGAGGTGGGTAAAATGAGGACCCGGATTGTTGTTGGGGGCAATATGCTGACTCTGTAAACCGCTTAGAGAGGGCTGAAAGCCCTATGAAGCGGTATATAAGTCTAACTGCTATTGCTATTGCTATTGCTACACTGAGAGTTTCTGCATCGGAGATGAATTCCTTGTGTGTCCAATCACACTTGGCCAAATAAAGCTCTGCTCTGCTCTGCTCTGCTCTGCTCTGCTATTCTATCCTATCCTATCCTATCCTATCCTATCCTATCCTATCCTATCCTATCCTATCCTATCCTATCCTGCTGAAACCCAGCATTGGATGTATCCACCTCCATTAAAGGTGGAAAGATGTATCCATGTGAATAACTTCTACCATTCATGCCGCAAATATTTTCACTCTTCAAAACTGCTGGGGTGGAAAGTGAAGGAAATCAATGAATTATTTTCTACTGACAACAGGGATTCATATTTTCACAGCAGTTCTCTGACCTTGACATTGCCACACTGTCCAGCATCTGGGGTTGGAGCTAGGGAAGCCGCAGGGGTGGTTGGGTGGGGATAGCCTGTTCTATGGAAGGATGTTGATTTCTTCCCCAGAAAGCTGCTTAGGTTTTGCCTAAAGGGGAAAAGACTCTTTCTCCTTGCGTCTTGGTGAGCTGTGGTAGGCTGAAACTCTGTTTTTTATCTGAAAGTCAAGGTAATCTTTGCAAGAATTGCTGTGAAATTCCTAACAGTGGGGGTGAAAAAGAAAGTAAGAGGAAGCTAATCCCTAAGCAGTTAAGAAAAACCACAAGAGAGCACAAAGGAAGAAAGAGGAAGAAGTAAATCTGAAAAACTGTGAGTTTTCTTCAAAGTTTTAATTAGCACGGTGAAAACACAATTGGGATAACCCTGGCAGTGTGTGATTGGGGAACAAAGCAGTTGTATCTTTGTAGGTGCAATTTGCATTCCTTTAAAATAGTGATGGAAGGTGGAAAGATGTTCTGCATCATGGAAGTAGCATGGAGATTTTCCTGATCGCCAAAAAGCCAAAAAGCACAATGTTCTTCAGATACTTACAGTGTGATGGTTGTGAAGAACCATTAAGTTGGCCCTATCTAAAAATCACAGACCTCTTAATGCATTGAATGAGGTATCGTTGAAGGAAGGAAATTCTTCAGTGGAAAAGAAGAAACCATTGACTGGAAGAGTCCATTGGGGAATATTCATCAGGAAATCAACAAGTTAACAATATGCAGTGTGAAATGACACTAGCCAAGCAATTTCTCCAGGCCAGAAACCTACTACTGGTTGTTTTAATTCCACTTTTGCTGCTTCCATTGCCGCTCTTATACCCAACAAGTGTAAGTATTTTAATAAGTTCTTTGTTACAATTTTAATTGGGGACTGAGATGAATAATGGAAGAATGAGTAAATGAGCTATTGATCAATTAAGTTAAATGAATAACTAAATCTTAGCATACCTATATTTCAATATAGATATGGAAAAAGGGACACCTTTCCTGGCTTGGAGAGGAAAAAATAGTATCTATTCAAAGTCTTTTTTTTTCAGGTAATGAGGAACATTCAAAATGTCTCTTTCAGCTCCCAAAGTGAGAAATGAGCCATGTGAAATGATCTGATCGATGAAAATGTTCAGGAAGTAAAAGTAATTTAAATATAATTCCAAAAGTTATTCCAGGAATCAGGATTTGGGCACACATTCCCTTTTATTGTACTAATTACTTCAGTGGATGAAAAACCATGGAGAATATTCTCTTGAATCCCACAGACGTGTTCGCTGGGATGACAGAGTTGAATGTAACATCTCATCTGTTTGAAGCTTATCAAGGAAAGATCCAACTTAAAAATAAGGACAAATTTCCTGACAATTGAGAGCAATTAATCAGTGGGATGGCTTGCCTCCAAAATTTTGTTTGAAATGGTATAGGGTCGCCTACTTGAACAGAGGGTTGGACCAAAAGACCTCCAAGTTGCCTTCCAACTAGCTATTTTGCTATATTTTTCCAATCTTCCTTCATCAACCTAGAAATAACTTCCTTTTTGAGAGTAATACGCACTTGTCCAAAGTCATCCAAGGAAATAGTATTGTTTACTTCAACTTGCTAGCTTTAATGAACTCAGAATATACTTTTTTCATAAATAAGTTTGAAACCTCTTTAATTCTGTTTTACTTGCTATTTTATTTTATTTAAAAATAATAACAATTAATAAACTAAAGAAAAGAAAAAGAAAAAAAGAAAAAAAGAAAAAGGGAGAAAAACGTAGAGAAGGGACTGATAAGCTATAAAAATTAGATGAGTGTTTACGAAATATATTAGAAACTAGAAAAACATCCCCATTATTCTACTAGCAACATTAAATTAATGCAATATATAAAGATAATATATCAATATGCCACTTTAAACAGTTCTGTACAACTGAAGCCAGAAATTCATAAAGTCAGTCAAAAGAACAATAGTCAGTCTATCAATAAAACTTAACAAGAATTTCTAATTCATCTGAGACAGTCTGTCTTAATTATGACTAATCAGACAATGCCTAGTGTTTTAAGAACTTATGTTAAAAGGAAGACAAACCTGAGATGCTAATTAACAGTATCCTCTTGTCTATCAAGGTGAACAAGTAGGCAAATTAAACAAAGCAGAAGTCAGCTAAAACTAATTTAAACAAGGGAAGCAAAGAAAGGTAATGAGATTCTTTTTTTGCTAGAGATAAAATAAGATAATGAAGACAGAATTAAGACACAATGGACGGAAACTCACACAAACATTAACAATCAGCAAATAGTAAATTAGTATAAATGCTATTAAAATGTCTGTAACGTTGCATATTTACCCGTAATTCTATTTGCTTAATCTTTCTTTTACAAAAGAAAAAGGAATCCTTTACGACTGTAAATTATTTCAATGTGCATTTGTTTTGAAAGCTGTTGAAGCTTTGCTGATAAACATGGAACATTTTGTATTGCCGCAGATTTTTTTCCTCAAACAATATGTTACCAGCTTGTCTCCAACTTTAATTCAAGGGCTTGGTGTTTGGGTTTTCAGCCTTTAATCAGCCTGAAAAGTTGAAGTATTTTGCTAAGCAATGTCTGAACTGCAAGAAAATATCTGAGGCTGCAACAGTGGAATAGATTTGAGGAATTCATGAAACTTTAGGTTCCAAAACCCTCAGCTCTTATGGTCAATAGTGAGGAATCCTGGGGGTTGTTGCCTGTCATGGCTGCTCAGGAAATCAGAAATATTTGGTTGTACAGTATTATCACACCTTTACTGTAGGGCAGAGAGAAATTCTTCAACTTATTCCTACTTGTTTTCATTCACTTTGAGCCTTAGAAATCTTTCAGAGGAGAAAAAAAAGACTTCAGATGTTCATGGGTGGAGACAGGGCTGCTATGGGTTCATCTGGGTTTCGGAGAACCCATAGCTAACATTATGGCTGGTTCAGAGAACCTCCATATCCCACCCCTGGCTGGCCCTGCCCACCCTGTCCCACCCCTGCCAGGAGTCTCCACATGGCCCGACTAGGCCACACCCACCATGTCCACGCCCACCCAGCAACCAGGCAGAGAACCTATTGCTGAAATTTTTGAAGCCCAGCCCTGGGTGGAGATCTAGAAGATATTTTGTTATGACAAACCCAAGGCACGTTCTATTAGGATTAAGCTTTTCCAGAAGCATTTTAATTGCTAAAGGGAAGCTCTGCTTTTAAGAAATTATTACAGGCATTTATTTTATTTTATTTGCTTTCTGCTGAAGAAAAAAATTAGAATTTGTCCATGAGACTTCTCTGTGTGCCAACTTTAGCAACAAATGTCAAAATGTCTTTAATACAGAGATATGGAAAAGAATTTCAGCTGAAAGGCCTCTGGCTCAGTCATTAGATATTTCCTGATGACTAGCAAAAAACTGCAAGCATTGTTTCTAAAATATTGCCTTTAATGTGCTTTTTCACTGTTTCTAGTGCCATTTAATTTGTTGTATACTTGCTTCTATGTTTAAATACTGCCCTTATTGTTTTTTTCTTCATTGTTGGCTTTCTTTCTTGATTTTATTGCACCCTCAAAAAGCAGCATAGAAGTAACAAACCGAAGAATCCCAAAGTCTTATGAGATTCACAGCACAGCTCAACTTTATTCTCTGCATAGTTTTCACCATCATTCTGCTGAATCGGTTGAAAGATGGCCATTTATGCCACTTTGGTGGTTCTTACCTAAATGATATACAAAACTAGATTTTTATTACAATCATAGACCAGATCAAAAACAGAAAGAAAAGATGTAAAACTAGAGACAAAACCCACAATAAAACCCATATAATGTTACTTATAAAATTGTTGTTGTCAAACTATGATGCGTTTTACAAAAAGTAAAACAAAACATACTCATGTTAAGCAAATATTGAACAGATTAAAAGGGACTGTAAACAAATTGGATTCAGGTGCTTTGTTGTCATTAGTTGCAAAGTCATATCCGATCCATCGTGACCCCATGGATAATGTTCCTCCAGGCCTTCCTTGTCTTCTACCATCCTCTGGGGTCCATTTAAGCTCACGCCTACTGCTTCTGTGACTTCATCCAGCCACCTCATTCTCTTTCGTCTCCTTCTTTTGCCCTCAATCGTTCCCAACATTAGGCTCTTCTCCAATGAGTCCTTCCTTCTCATTAGGTGGCCAAAGCATTTGAGTTTCATCTTCAGGATCTGGCCTTCTAAAGAGCAGTCAGCATTGATCTCCTCTAGGACTGACCGGTTTGAAAGACTTGCAGTCCAAGGGACTCGCAGGAGTTTTCTCCAGCACCATAGTTCAAAGGCCTCAATTCATTTAGCGCTCAGCCTTTCTTATGGTCCATCTTTCACAATCATACATTGCAACTTGGAAAACCATAGCTTTGACTATACACACTTTTGTTGATAGGGTAGTCGCTGCTTTTTAGTATGCTGCCTAGATTTGCCATAGAATTTCCTCAAAATGACAAGAAGGAGACTCGTTCCACTCTGTGTCATGGAATTCCTAATTATGAATGTCCTTTGCTTCCTTGTTTATGCAGACAAAATAGTAGAAGATGAGAACTTTAGAATGGGGTCCCCAATGTGACCATGGACTATTCATGGACTTGCCACATGAGAAGCAAGTTGATGTGCTCGTGCACACAACTCGACTTGCATGAGCAGCGGCCCAGCGCATGTGCACACATGCACGCAGCTCCACTTGTACAATATGAGCTGCGTGTGCATGGCATGCGTGGTGGCCAGCTGCTCATGCAAGTCAAACTACTTGCACACATGTACACTGGCCCACCAGACACGTGGCCCCGTTCCCCTCTCCCCCTTCTAGCCAGGCCACCAACCCAGAAAGGTTTGGGGACCGCTGCTTTAGAATTAAGAATTAGCTATGTATCTTAAATCAGAAATCCCATGCCATTGAATATATTTATGAAACTTTTGTGCAGATGTGTTCATCTAGTCTTTCCTCTCAATAAAATCTAAAACTGTTCACTCTTAAAAGTAAATTATTTGGAAAAAAATAAATATAATCTTCATTTCAAATAAATGCTTAGCGATGTAGAAATATTCAGTTTAAATATTAATTGTTTTTTCCCAATCTGAAGTGGAATGTAGTCTGAATTTCCAGAAGGGAGGGGCTGCATACCATAGGTCCCACAGATGCTATATAGTAATAGCACATATACCGCTTCACAGTGCTTTACAGCCCTCTCTAAGTGGTTTACAGAGTCACAATATTGCCCTCCAAAATCTGGGTCCTCATTTTACTTACCTTGGAAGGATGGAAGGCCAAGTCAAACCTTGAGTTTGGTGAGGTTCGATCTGCTGAATTGCAGGCAGTTGGCAGTCAGCAGACGTAGCCTTCAATACTGCATTCTAACCACTGTGCCACTGTGGCAAGGAGGGAGTGAAGCTTGAATAATTTTGTCAGGAGAAAGAGAATTAAGCAGGATCCTTCCTAGCAATTCTCAGAATATATCTACGGTGATGCAAATAGCTGCTTTAGTTTGGCAAGATTCTGTCTGTAGGAGAGGAAAATTAAACTGGTCAGAAGTATTTCCACTTGTTTTTCTTGGTTCTTGTGGCCTGGCAAAATCTGACATGTGGGGAATGGGGGAAGCCAGCTATCAATTCAGTGGTGTAAAAACAGATGTCACTGAATTGGTTTGATGATTGCATCGGATTTTGAAAATGGCCAAAACTCACTTTTCTGAATTGAATCAACAATCCAAGTCAGATAAATTATCTGAGGTTGAATCAGTTATTCAGTTTGGAAATCCAAATGGTACAGAAGATAACATGTCCAAATTGATTTCGTTTCTCAGTTGAATCAGTTTGACTTCCCATATCAGATTTGTGATTCCACAGATGAAATTGCATCTAAAATCACATAGGTCCCATAGATGCTACATCATTCCTTAAAATATTTGATTTAATTGGCTGAACAGAAAATCAGTTTAGGGCTCCATTTACTTTTTGGAAGAATTTAAATTGCCAGGTCAGCTTGACTAATCTCATTAACCTTGAATTCTGTGTCAAAAATGAAAGGGCAGCTAGTAATTAAACATTATATTGCAAAACAAAACTACCGTACTCCACTCTTTCTTTATTTGGGCAATTTTACATCTGATCAAGATAAATCGAAAGAGATTCTAGACAGGTTGGTTTTTAAATACTTCATAATTAAATGCCTTCATTATTCAAGTGCTCTGGTTAAATAGTTATTGACCATTAAATAACCCAACAGAAACCAATTACATTTTAACTGAGATTAATAAACTGGCAAAGGTGATTGATAGGTTACTCTGTTTACCATTTTGCCACATGAAATTAGTCAGCATGCCATCTGGAATTCCCAAGGTCACAGATAGAATGGATATGAATGAATAAGGAGAGAAGGGCTGTAGCCTCTTAGGAGCATCTGATCAAGCACTGTGGTGCCTTCCAGATGTGTAGCATAGCAGGAGCCATGCTTGCGTAGGAATTTGATGCATAGCCATTCAACATCTGGAAGGGTCCAAAATTGGGGAGGGGGATGATGGAAAATGTAGTCTAACTCATTTTGGGGGCCAAATATTGAGGAAGTCTTATACCAATGGGTATATCCTGATTGTGTACTTTAAAATTGGATTTACTTTTTTATTTTATTCCATTCTTTTTCATTGCTTATAAGCTACTTTTCTATCAAAATAGATCTTTCTTCGCACATGCTAAGCCATGATTTGTTGAACTATGAAGCCACTCTGTCTGGGTTTACATGTGCCAGTAAGCCCTAACAACTCACTACCACCCATAATGTGTTGTATGTGTTATACAACACATTAAACCAGCCAAGAAACCCACATTAAGGTGACTGACAATGGAAGCTGAACTGACAATGGAAGCTGAACTGGTCGCTGTCTCTATGATGAATGTACAGCAGGAAACCTGGTTCACACCCCAATGCATTTTATAGATGACTTTGACTGATATTGAACACGTCTAAGCTAAGAAACCCTCCAGCAAAATCATTTGATGGATTGTTTGATTTTGGGCCATAAAGTCAGTATCAACTATTAGCAACCATCAATATCTGTCCCCAATCTAGTCCTTCATTATAACCCTTCAGTCTTAGACCTATGGAGACAGAGAAATAGAACTTCTACTCTTTCCCAACTTCTACTATGCATCTTCTGTAGTAAAGAGTAGCAGAATTCATTCAATTTTTGTACAGTCTTTGTGTTCCTTTTATAATTTCCTTCCACCTGGCAAGCCCGTGCCCTGTTACTGCTTTTGATGTAATAAACAATACTTATTGATAGCATTTATTTCTGTATTTGATTATATAGAGTAATACATAAAGGTTTAATGGTACAAGGTAGCTTATAAATAGGTATAAATAAGTTGGATGCATTCTTAGCACATCTTTTAATAAAATCTTCAACTCCCTTTGCCTTTAATTTCAGGTTCCTTTTCCTTGGCTCTCTTTTTCCTTTTTTTTTTTTTTTTGGCTTTCCAAACAGCTACTTCTGCATCTTAGCCTCTTCAACTCCACAGGCCCCAATGCTTTAGAAATCCTTCCAATCTCAAGATTTTCTTGTGATGTAACACAATGAGAATGGGTTGTTTGTAAAATAAACACAACCCACAGCAGCAGACTCAGATTTAGCCATGTGCTTTTCAGCAGCATGCCTTCTACATTTATTAACTCTTAATAACACCAAGTACTGGAAATGTTTGCAATAAGTTTTTTGATGTCAAATCCTCTGGGTTTTGAGGATAATCTTTATTAGCAAATAATATTTTAACCAACATCCTGAATAAATAAATTTGCAAAGTGCAAATAACAATAAAGCCTTCTCAAAGATTTATTGATGACCAAGATGAGAGAGAGGGAGGGAGGGAGGGAGGGAGGGAGGGAGGGAGGGAGAGAGAGAGAGAGAGAGAGAGAGAGAGAGAGAGAGAGAGAGAGAGAGAGAGAGAGAGAGAGAGAGATTGTGTGTGTTTATGTACAAGATTTCAATGGTTCTAAAAACATCGAGTTCTCTTTATCCAAAGTGTTAGAATTAATACTTCATCACCTAAATAACAAGTACTATTTTACGATAAGCTTAATTATAGTTCTTTAACAGAAGGATGAAGGAATGGATGGAAAATCTTAAAAACAAGAATCCAGCTGAAATGCCAATACTAGCATGTTGGGAAATTCTGTTCTTCAGCATGTTCTGAAGGTCTCGTATATGTTTTATCTTGTCCTTTGAAGTACATTGACATATCAAATTTAAATAGAGGAAAGAGATATTCCAAGACTTTTTGATTTCTGCCTCTATGTAAACCAGGCAAACCTGATTAATACCACAATGCTTTTCATAGTTGGCTTTTGCTGATATCGAACAAGCCTAAGCTACCATGAGATGGATGAATGGATGGATGAATGGATGGAAGGATGGATTATATATAAGAGTCAGTGTCAACTCTTAGTAACCACATAAAGAAATCATCTTGAGAAGGCTCTGTTCCAATCTAGTTCTTCAGGTCTTCTAAAAGTCTACCCATCACTATTGTAACTTCCACCTTGCTGCTGGTTGCCTTCTTCTCTTTCTTTCCACCTTTCCCAGAATCCAATTCTTCTCCCAAGAGCTAGAGATTCACATATTGTGTCTGAAATAGAATAATTTGAGTCTCTTGAATGAGAATTCTGGGTTGATTAGTTCAAAAATTCTTCCCCCCACCCCCTGTTTTCTTGGCTACCCTTGGTATTCTCAAGACCTTTCTCCATCATAAAAGTTCCAAAAGTTCAACACAGCTTTTATCCTGCTTCTGTGAAGACCAACTTTCACTTCCACAGAGTGTCACAGGGAAAAAGAAATGTTGTCTGCATGATTCTGATCTTTGTAACCGCTGAGTATCTTTTCCAAGACCTGCATTGCTAAGTTTCAAACTACTTCTCTGCAGCACATTTTGTAAAGAAATCCCAAAACTTTAGGCTAAATTAGGATTTAAAAAGAATATTTGTACATAGTCACCAGGAGCTGAGCTCAGCTTGAAGGAATTTTTTTAGTGACCAATAGTTTAGCCATTTAGCTAAATTATAACACGGTGTGACAGTTTAAGTACACTCTGAATTATTTTGTCCTTTCTGTTGCTTTCTTCTTTTCCTCTCCAACTCACATGTTAAAAAAAATAAGAAACTGTTGAACTTCAGAATTTGCTTATAAAACACATCCCTTATGTTGGCATTTTAACAGTTATTATGTTTCCGGTTATTCCCTGTTTATATTATATTTATATTTTGACTTCTCTGTCAGAGCTCGAGGTCGTATATTTGATTTCCCTTTTTATTTATCTTCACCAAAAATAATGACTCTGAATAAGAACAGGCAAGATACTATGACTAGTGAATTTCCTGATTGTGGAGTGGTACAATTCTAGTCCAACATTCTATCTGCTACGAACAAAAGCACTCAAAAACCAAATATGCTTTAAATTGCTAAATTGTTACCAAGTGCCACTAGAGCCGAGATGGCGCAGTGGTTAGAGTGCAGTACTGCAGGCCACTTCAGCTAACTGCTAACTGCAGTTCGGCTGTTCAAATCACACCGGCTCAGGGTTGACTCAGTCTTCCATCCTTCCGAGGTGGGTAAAATGAGGACCCGGATTGTTGGGGGCAATATGCTGACTCTGTAAACCGCTTAGAGAGGGCTGAAAGCCCTTTGAAGCGGTATATAAGTCGAACTGCTATTGCTATTGCTAAAATGCCTAGGCAACTTAATGCCCCTGAGATTTTTTTAGTCTTCAAATCCAATTAATCACAAGCATCCTGGTCATTTGTAAGAAGTTCCATATGCAGAGCTTGCCAGATTGCTTAACTCTCTTCAGTAAAGGTGAATATTTGAAACTCAGGGTTGAGATCAGGGGTGAAATTCAGCAGGTTCTGGAGAACCGGTAGTGGAAATTTTGAGTAGTTCAGAAAACCGGCAAATGCCACCTCTGGCTGGCCCCAGAGTGAGGTGGGAATGGAGATTTTGCAGTATCCTTCCTCTGCCATGTCCATCAAGCCATGCCCACAGAACCGGTAGTAAAAACATTTGAATTTCACCACTGGTTGTATTGTGGCCCAGCAGGAGCTGTTGGAGCTGCCACCAGACTCTGACAGCGAGGGGCCCTATGAGTCGGCTCTGGAGAATGTGGAGGACCCTGGACAGGGTCCGACTCCGAGCAGGGCGCAGAGAGGCTTGTTGGCCACCAGGAGGCGCCTGAGCCTTGGACCAGTGGGGAGGAGACAAGGGAGTGTGATCCTGACGTCAGCAGTGAGTTGTTCCTGGATGCCCGGCACTGGAGTTAATAGGCATAAGGAACAGTTGCACAGTTACAGGACCTAATTGAACTCAGCTGCTGGTAACTAGGCTCCTCTCCAGACTAAAAAAGGAATGCTTGTGCACACACCCCTTTTGCAGAAGTCAACGCATGAACTAATGTTGGAGAACAGTACTGTGAGCTTGGCAGGCTGGATTGCTGCCAGGGCTTATCTGTGCTGGATTGCTGCCTAGGCATGTCTCTGCCGGTTTGCTGCCAAGGACCTGTCTGTCTGTTAATAAATTCCGTAAAGTATCTTTGGCTTGGAGTGTGTTGGTGTGCGATGAGGGGGGTCAGAACAGATTGAGATGAAGGGTCCTTGGTGCTCTCTGAACATGGTTGTAGGTATTTCATTATCCAAACTAGGTAACTTCACCAGAGCTAGCAGTGCCATTATCTAGTTTGAGTAATGAAAGAGTCTGCAAGAAAATAATCCTCTTCAGAAATACAAACTCTAGAATAGGTGGTAAACCTATACCAGAACTGAAATACAAAAGATAGATACAGAGCAAGTGGATTTCTGGATTGGATAGTATAAAAACCATTGTAATAATTACAAATTGAATGTAATCAACTAGATATACTCTAACATTAGGGTCACACAATGAGTTACATTTTAGTTTGCTTAACCATAATTTAACCACATGGCCTGGTTCTTATCAATCAAGGAGCAAAGAACTAAGAAAAAAATTCCTAAAAGTTAGAATAATTAACCAGTGGAACAAATTGCCTCCAGAAGTTGTAAATTCTCCAATACTGGAAGTTTTTAAGAAGAGATTGGACAACCATTTGTCAAACCAATTTCATTGTATACATGATGTACAATGACAATAAAGGCTATGCTATACTATACTGAAATGGTATAGGGTTTCCTGCCTGAGCAGGGAATTGGACTAGAAGACCTCCAAGTCCCTTTCAACTCTGTTATTCTATTCTATTTCTAATTCTAATTCCAATTATATTCTATTTAGTGTCTTAATGTGTGACAAATATTCATATGGCAGGCAATAAGGGAATTTCTCAGTAAAACATGCCTCATTAGCAGAATTGCAAAAAGACATTCACAACATTTTGTAAAATTATGTATTTCTCATAAATTTGGGTAGGAAGGATTCAAAGCATTTTTCATTCTAGTTTTTTAAAAACCTGAATCATGAAAGGAGTTGTTATAGATGAGTAAGTACTAAAAAAATGCTTCTGCGCATGCGCAGAAGCAAAAAAAATATGGTGGCATTTATGGCACTGAGGAGCGAACTGGTTTGGGGGCATAGCAGTTGCTACCTACTTGGCTGAACTGGTCCAAACCTGTAGGAACCCACCTCTGCTCCATGGGCTTTCAGTCACACAAACTTTGAACTATTTGGTTTAAGATGTTGACTAAAGCCATTCTTTTCTTATGTATAATTTGAACACAGATGCGGTTTGAAGGGAAAATAGCCACAAATTATATGAAAATAATTTGGTGCTTGTGGATTTCGAATATAATTATTATAATTACTATTATATAATTGTTATAATCAGTATGAATCTTATCACAATAAAGTGAGTCACTCCTTTCATTATGATATTCCGTGTAGTAACTCAGAAAGAAAAATCTGGGAGTCACAGGGTTCTAATCAATACTTCTGTGCTCCGCAATATACTAGGAATAAATCCAATTAAGTGTAGGAGAGATTTTTTTCCCTTATTTAATTATGCATAGAATTGCAGATGTGCTTTCTTGGCAGTAATAGGGTGCACATATTGAATCTGGAATTACTTTAACCTGGGAAAACTATTCATTAAACTATTTGAGAAAAGAATGAGTTAGCATTTAAAAGTGTGAGCTATTCTTTCATTCCTTTTCCCGTTCCCGTTAGAATCTGGGTCGTAGTCTGATCAAAAGCAGGGTACAAATCAGTTATTTCCAGCTACCTTTTGATAACCAAGTGATTTATTTAGCTAGTTATATAAAGTAGGCCAATCAGGCTTGTTTAAGGCAAAATGCACCTTTTTTGAGGTTTCCTAATTGAATATTTTGACCCTGCTGGTACTCAGCCCTTCTGGATAGCACAAACTGTCTGCCTTTTATTTAACTGTCTACCCTGCAAAAATCTGAAGATTTCTATCTCCAGTTCAGCTCCATTTTTGTTTCAAAGGTCTATTGAGCCATTAGTCACCCCTGCATTTTGAACTTCTTTCCTTTTATAAAAACTTTTCCTTCTCCAATTCCGATGTCTTGAACTGCAGTTTCCATCATCTCCAGTTAACATGCTTGGCAATATGCTTATGGAAGGTATGGAGCAGGGGTGGGTTCCTGCCAGTTCTAACCTCTTCTATAGAAGGGGTTCCACAAATCTACAATGTTGTTTAGAACCGGTTCCAGCTCCCTCCCTCTGCCCATCCACACATCATCAAGATGAAGAGCGAGAGGAGGAATTTTGGGAGTTGAAGTCCACAAGTCTTAAAGCTGTCAAGTTTGAACACCCCTGGGGTTTTTTTTCTAAAGGGTTAGGGGTGCAAGGGTCTTGTAACTTGACAGCTTTAAGACTTGCATGCTTCAATGCCAGAGTTCCTGAGCCAACATTTTGGTTGCCAAGCAAGAGCATTGTTAAGTGAGTTTCACCTTATTTTGCAAGTTGGCCACGTCCACGCAGTCACATGACTGCCAAGCCACTCCCACTCAGTCACATGGCCAGCAAGCCACCCCACAAAGCAGGCCACACCTACAGAAGAGGTTCTAAAAAAATTTGAACCCATCAATGGTATGGTCATTGTAGTGCAACTGAGTATCATGCTATTAAGGAAAGTCTTTTTTTTCTCTCATGTTTCTTCTCTTGACATTCAGACTGTTAAATTTGCTGTTAACTTTGCTGGCCATCATGATCATCTTCGTCAATTATGATTGTTGTCATCCTGTTTTAAAGATCTGGTGGTTCTACCTGAGTTCCAATTTGGACAAAAGATTACATGCAGGGATTCAGCTGGTTTGGACCTGGTAGTTCGGCGATCAGTTGGCCCCGCCGACCCGCTCCTGTCCTAGTCTGTCCTATATTTCCTTAGTTTGAAGCCCAGCTGACAGGCACAGCAGAGCAAATTGCCATGCCTCAGCTGTTTTACTCGCCAGGGCTGGCGTATAAGGTAAGTTTTAGAGCTTTTTTGAAACACACTGTGCACTTGCACGCACAAAGTGCACACTCAGCAAACTGGTTGTTACACCAGTTGAATCCCAACACTGCTTAGAAGGGATCCTGAAAGAAATAAGAAAACTTTTAGTTAAGGCAAGAAACATTTGTTAAGGTCATCAAAGAAGGATTCCACAATAAAAGGTGGAAGCAAATGTGGAGGCCCCTGCTAAAATGCCAAATATAAGCACTTCTCAAAAAAGCAAACAATTTCAGTAAGGTCAGGTTGGTCTCTCCAGGGGACATTACCACCACTTGAAAACATTTAGGTAAAGATAAAGGTTCCCCTCGCACATATGTGCTAGTCGTTCCCAACTCTAGAGGGCGGTGCTCATCTCCGTTTCAAAGCTGAAGAGCCAGTGCTGTCCGAAGACATCTCTGTGGTCAGGTGACCGGCATGACTAAATGCCAAAGCTGGAATGCTTCCCACCAAAGATGGTTCCTATTTTTCTACTTGCATTTTTACATGCTTTTGAACTGCTAGGTTGGCAGAAGCAGGGACACGTAACAGGAGCTCACTCCGTTACTTACTAGGGATTCAAACTGCCGAACTGCTGACCTGTCTGATCGACAAGCTCAGCATCTTAGCCACGGAGCCACCGCGTCTCTGATTTGAAAATATAGCTTGAAGCTAAAGTCTTAGGTATTAAGCAGATGTTGATTAAAAGGTTCCTATGAGATTTCTGTATCCATAGAAGAGTTGATTATGATCTCCTGCATTTCTCAGGATTCTCTTCCTTCTGCTTTGCTGTATTTGCATGTTGCTGCGATAGAAGGTAACATTCATCTAAATAGTTTACAAACTGATTTCTCCCAGGAGCCAGGAAAGTTGAACACAAGCTTTTTTTTTGCAGAAAGTCTCATATTTAATTCCCGTGAACATGTATTTGCTTTTTAAAAGTTATGTTTTAATTCTCTATATTAACTCTTTTTTAATTAGTTTGTTTCCTAAATCAAATGAAAAGGTTGTCCCTAAAGTGAGCTTCCATTCAATAGGTTGAAGAAATACGAACAGCTCTTTGTACTCAATGTCCAACTTTTTCAATAGCATTCACTTTCTCCTTTTCCCAGTCTATCTTCTGCTGCCTCCCACTTTATTTAATGCCAGGGCTGAGGTAGACACAACTGGGTAAGGAGCACCAATGGCTTGATTTCATTTAACTCAACTTTATACATTCAGTGACAATTTAAGCTCTTGATTTACTGAGTAAATCCAGTAAATTTCCACTTATAACAATGGAACAGATCAGGGGTGAAATCCAGCGGGTTCTGACAGGTTCTGGAGAACCGGTAGTGGAAATTTTGAGTAGTTCGGAGAACCGGCAAATGCCACCTCTGGCTGGCCCCAGAGTGTGGTGGGAAGGGAGATTTTGCAGTATCCTTCCTCTGGAGTGGGGTGGAAATGAAGATTTTTCAATATCCTTCCCCTGGAGTGTGGTGGGAATGAGATTTTGCAGTATCCTTCCCCTGCCATGCCCACCAAGCCATGCCTACATAACTGGTAGTAAAAAAAAAAAATGAATTTCACCACTGGAACGGACTATGCTTTTCATGCAGAATTGAATGAACGTAGGTGGCACATCTGCATTTGAGAGTTGTAGTTTGGGACCACAACACCTTGTCCCTTTACATCCCAGAGACTGTTTCTTAATACTATTTTCCTCAAGCTTAAAGGCAATGGGATATGTAGTGATACCAAACTGCACTCCAAAGAGGTTTTCTGTGGATTGGATGTTTGGAAGAATTACCACATGGAATTTTGGGTATTGAAGTCCACAGCTCTTAAAGTTGCCAAGGTTGAGAAACAGTGATTCAAAGCAACCCAGAGTGACCTACTCTGTTGTTGCACCAAGCACCTTATGCCAGGATTTTCAGTCCAGGGAGAAGCAAAGGTTGGAGTAGATTAATAATGAAAAGTACAGCCTCTGTTTCTGACATAGACCCTCACTTAGAAGAAGTCACTTTGTGGTGGATGAGTAGCAATGTTGGATTCCATCAAGAAATAAAAACGTGGGGAGACAGTGGGCATTTCAAGGCCTTTGACTGCCTCGTCCGTTTCTGAAACATGAAAATAAAATAGTCTTTTTTGCAATGATCTTATTGTTCACTGCTTTCTAAGAGCTGTATTCAAACTGATAGAAAGATCTGCATCATTCATTCCATCAAATCCAGATTTAGCATGCAGCTGCCACTTGTCTGAGTTTAGCTGGCCATACCCACCCCACCCCACTCCTCCCAGGAGTCTTATCAGGGCCCATTCATCATGCCAGGTAAGTGCAGGGCGCATGTGGAAGCGTGTGGGGGAGGGAACAGGCCTACTGGAGGTTCTGGAAGTCTAGAAATGGCCCTGTTTCCAGCCTCCGGAGGGCCTCAGGAGCCCAGGGGGAGCAGTTTTTGCCCTCCTGGAGGCTCGAGTAAAACCTCTGGAATCTGGAGAATCTGGGAAGGGTGAAAAACAGGCCTACTGGAAGTTCCAGAAGTCCAGAAACGGGCCTGTTTCCGGCCTCCGGAAAGCCTCCAAAGGAAGGCAGTTTTCGCCCTCCTAGAGGCTCGAGGAAATCCTCTCAAGCCTGGGGAGGGTGAATCACCATCCCCAGCCCCACCCACATGGTGCAAGAGGCTGACTAGGCCACGCCCACCATGGCCACGCCCACCCAGCAATGGGGCAGCGAACCCGTTGCTGCAATTTTTGAAGCCCACCCTGGTAAAGATAGGGAAGGCTCCCGACAAAAGGGATCTGGTCAAAAGTAGGTAACTATGGCTGGAACCTATGGTGAAAAACGTATGGTTATTCTATATGTCCTATACTGTAAAACATAAAAGCTAGTTGGAGTTTCAATTGCACCATCGTGATTTTGATTTCTCTTTACCATTCTCTTGCCTCAGTGTAAATAAAGATGATGAACCTCTGGAAAGCACTTTATTTTGTACTATGTATTTTAGTACATTAAGATTTATCCAAGGTGTAAGAGATAAGCTACTTTACAGCAGCATTCAGCCCAAATAGGAAAAGACTGCAGAACAGTGTGCAAAAAGATACAATATATATGCAACATACTTCAAACTGGCAGATAAAGTAAGATTTACAGAGTGGAACAGAGAAACGGGTCGTTTCATTAAAAACTGGGATTTATTCCTAGGCTCTAATGGGTAGTGTTGTCTGGAGCAAGTTTGATTTTGTGACTCTTGAGGAAATGGATAAGGTCTTCCAATCGGTGATCTCAGCCATTTCTCTATTAAGTGCAGGCCCTTCTTGCATGATCAAAGCCACCCAGAAAGTGTCCTACAGTGGATTCATACAGTATGTTTACTTCTTGGTGTGAAGGATGGCGTTTTCAGTTTTAACTTACCCCTAGTTAGTACTAACCTACTCAACCTAACCATCCTGAATAATTTCTGTCCAGTCTCCAAACTCACCTTTCTAGAGAAGGTACTAGAGGGGATGGTTGGGCTTCCTTGGAAGAAACCAAATATCAATGTCATTTTGGGGTTCATTTTGGAGATAACATTGGTTTATTTATTAATTAAATTTGTATGCCACCCACCACCCTACCAAGTTACTCTCAGCATCTTACAATACCATAAATAACAGATTAAAATAATTACAGGATTAAAGCATTAAAAAAATAACAGAATAAGAGAATAACAAGGTTGGAAGGGATCTTCAAGGTCTTCTAGTCCAGCCATCTCTGTTCAAGCAGGAGATCCTATACCATTTCAGGCGGTTCAGACTCTTCTCAAAAGCCTCCAGTTGTGGTTAATGGACCGCTCACAATTTCTGGAGGCAAGCTGTTCCACTGGTTAATTGTTCTCACTGTTAGGAAAATAAAATGTTATCTGTTTTTTTTGTTTGTTTATAAATAGATGTTATGTTAAGAAAATCATCAGATGTTAAGTGTTAAAACATTAAAATGGTTGCATCAATTAATGACCTGTGGCAGAGCTGGGATTAAGTGGTGAGTTCATCCTGATATTCTTTGATCTCTCAGCCAGTTTCAATATTTTTGATCACAGCAGCTTTTGGAACCAGCTTCAGGGGTTGGGAATGGGAGGCACAATTTTGTGGTAATTATTACCCTCCTTTCCCTGAGGCCAGTTTTAATTGTGGTTGACAGGGAGAGATGCTATATCCAGAGTCCAATAGTGTGGAGTGCCACAGGCTTAAAACTCTTGTTTAACATCTATAGTCGTGATGGCGAACCAATGGCACGCATGGGAAGCCTCCAAAGGGAAGCCTCCAGAGGGCATAAAACAGCTGAAAATCAAGGCCGAAAATCATGTGGAGCCTCCGGAGGGAGAAAAACACCCCAATGGGCAACCCAGAAGTCCATTCCATTTCGGTTTGTGTGTTGGGCTGTTTTTTCACCCTCCCCAGGCTCCTAAAAAGCCTCTGGAGCAGTGGTGGGTTGCTCTTACTGTCACTACAGGTACGCTGCTCATGGTCTGTTCGTGCATGCACTGGATGTGCGCTGTGAACGCATGCGCACTCCACCACCCCTGCGACACCCAGCTGCTTGTCGGAGGTTGTGCAGGTGCTACACACTGTGTGTGCATGTGCAATTGGCCCAGTTGCTTCAAAAACAGGTATGGAATGTGGGCGGGTGGATGGGCCAAATGAGCCACCGTACTGGTACGGTGGCCCCTGCTCCCAACTATTACCAGTACAGCCATACCAGGCTGTACCGGCTGGAACCCACCACTGCTCTGGAGCCTGGGGAGTGCAAAAAAACAGACCTACTGGGCCCACTGGAAGTCAGAAAATGGGTCATTTCTGGCCTCCAAAGCACCTCCTGGGGGGGTGGGGAAGAGGAGGCCGTTTTCATCCTCCCCAGGCTCCAAGAAAGCTATGCATGCATGCATGGGGCAGTGGGGGGAATCACACACATGTGCAGGGGGCACAACATGGAGGTTATTAAATTATGGGGGCATGCGAGCGGGCACACAAATTTGCTGTGTCTGTTGTGCTTTAAGTTGTTGTTTAAGTTGTTCGTATTGTCTGATTGTTTCTGTCTTACTTTTTGTAATTTCCCCTCCCTCGGCTTTTGTTCAGCTGCCCTGAGTCCCTTCGGGGAATAGGGCGGCCTACAAATTGAATAAACTCCAAACTCCAAACTCCAAACAAATGTGTGCAATAGCGCACGAACGCATGCTTTTGGCACCGGAGGTGAAAAAGGTTCGTCATCACTAATCTATAGGAAACCCCTGAATGATGTCATCTCTCCGTTTGGGGTCAAATCTCATCAGTGTACATTGTGTCTCTTGAACATGACCCATCTGCACAAATGAAGAAGCAATCCATAATATTTAGACACCTCCGTTGTATCACTTCATCAGCTCAGAAGGTTCACATGACCCTAATTATTCCTGTATTTCTTTGCTAGGAAGCCTCGTGTGCCTATGTGTTGATCGTCACGGCGATATATTGGGTATCCGAAGCAGTGCCCCTTGGAGCGGCAGCCCTTGTTCCTGCTTTCCTCTATCCACTCTTTGGTGTGATGAAGTCCAGTGAGGTCAGAACTGTGTCCTTTTCCTTCCTTCATTCCAGTGATAGCATCCAGTATCCAAGACTACACTTGACTCTTGAGCCACCATGTCATTTTCTTACCAGTTGAAACTTGCCATACTTTCCTTTGGGGTGTTTGTTTTTTTTCAACTTCCTAGTTTCGTGTTCGATCCCAGTGATTTCTCCCATTTAACTATGAATCAGGCCTGACCCTGCTTAGCTTTTTGGAATCAGACACAGTTGCCTAAATTAATCCACCCCAATAGATACACATCATTTCATGAATTTATAGTTCATGATTGGTGGCCAGCTTTGAACTTTTAAAAATAAATAACCAACTTACGACCTGCTGAGATACCCTCATTTCAATCTTTATTTTTTTAAACACAAGCAATGTTTCTTAGGGTTGGTTTCAGTAGTGGGTTACAACCGGTACACCCCGGTACAGACAGCCACAGCGGCTGCCTAGTTCATATTTAACAGAATAACAGAGTTGGAAGAGACCTTGGAGGTCTTCTAGTCCAACCCCCTGCTCTGGGAGCAAGCACTATATACCGTTTCAGACATAGGGCATTTTATGAGGGAAGCTTACAATCTAAAATATGGAACCTAAAGGGAAAAAAAACGAACAAACTTAGGCATCAATTTTTAAAGTAAAATGATAGTTAAAAATCTGTGGAGATTTTCAATCATCCAGGTGATAGTTGTCTCAAAGGTATTTTTGATTTCAAAAGGCAACTGGTTTTTTTTTTCCATTGAGGAAGATGAAGAAAATGTTTTGCTTTTCATGCAAGAAACTTCATCAGTTCTGCTGGTGGGGGGGCGAGATGGAAGAATAGCAGTGGTGAAATTCAGCCGGTTCTGACAGGTTCTAGAGAATCGGTAGTGGAAATTTTGAGTAGTTTGGAGAAAAGGCAAATAACATCTCTGGCTGGCCCCAGAACGGGGTGGTGGTGGTGGTGGTGGAGATTTTACAGTATCCTTCCCCTGCCACGCCCATCAAGCCATGCCCACAGAACCTGTAGTAAAAAAAATTGAATTTCACCACTGAAGGGTAGGTTCTGATAAGGTCAGGGGGGTGGAAGGAGTGCATTTCTTTGTTAGCACTCTCTCTGATAGCTGCTGAGGCCACTTGAAGATTTATTTGTGCCCTCAAGGGCACCTGAATCAGGGTGCAATTGGTTGTGCAATCTTCTTGGGCCTGCTATGTGGGAGGAAATGTCCATCTGAGTTCAGTTCCAAGTGGGGAAAAAGACACTGGAAACATGGAGGCTGTTTGGAAAAATGGTTCAATGGTGGACAGGACCACATGCCTTGGTGTTCCTGGGTGAAAAGGGAAGAAATGTTGAGAGTCCCTGGGTTTTATGCCCTCTCTGAGCTTTGAACTTCCTGAGGCACAGGAAGTGTATCCTGATTGGTTGCTGCCAGAGGTCATAGCTAGCTTTGTAGGTTGTCTGTGTGCTAAGTTTGGGTGTTACAATGAAGGGCAATGAAATGGCTCTGCCTGAAGGGGGTAGCTCTTTGTTATGTAGAATAAACTGACCCAGGCCTTAATGGCTCATTGACAAGGTCTTTCTGAGTTTCTACTTCTCTTTTTAGGGGAAATATTCTGCCTTTTTAATATAAATTCCTAAAATATTTCACTTTCTTGGAGAGGGGTGGGTTTTAACTTCCTACAGCTGCAAGTGCTGTGTTCTAAATTGGAGATAGATGGTGTCTTATTCTTGGATGAGAAGTGAATTATTCTTCTTGGATGAACAAAACGAACAGAATAACAAAGTTGGAAGGGACCTTGAAGGTCTTCTAGTCCAAACCCCTGCTTAGGCAGGAAACCCTACACCACTTTAGACAAATGGTTATCTAATCCCTTCTTAAAAACTTCCAGTGTTGGAGCATTCAAAACTTCTGGAGGCAAGTTGTTCCACTGATTAAGTGTTCTGTCAAGAAATTTCTCCTCAGTTCTAAGTTGCTTCTCTCCTTGATTAGTTTCCACCCATTGCTTCTTGTCCTACCCTCAGGTGCTTTGGAGAATAGATTGACTCCCTCTTCTTTTTGGCAGCTCCTGAGATATTGGAACACTGCTATCATGTTACCCTAGTCCTTCTTTTCATAAGACTAAACATATTCATCTCTAGCAACCGTTCTTTATGTTTTATCCTTGAGTCCCCTAATCATCTTTGTTGCTCTTCTCTGCAGACTTTCTAAAATCTCAACATCCTTTTTACATGGTGGCAACCAGATGAGAAACAAAGCATTTTCTTCTTCATCATCATCAAAGGGGGAAAAAACATTCCAGTTGTCTTTTAAAGGAAGAAAAAGCACCTTTAAAATGGTGGTTCTTATACCCTGACCAGCTGGATAGTATTGAGCAAGCAGCCTGACAGGAAAAAGAGAAAATACTGTGGAGGAAACCAGCTTGACAGCGATAGCAGTCTGACAGAATAACATGCCTTTCAAATTCCCTCAACATAGATGTATTTGAATGGCTGCAGTAGAGATAGTTCACCCATTACCAGCAATGGTGTAAGAAATACTGCCTCATGACACCTCCAACATTGCTTCTCATATTTCTTGGAATGAAATGCAGGCATTGCTTTAGGGAGTAGGGAAATCATCTAAAGTGATATAGGAACTGTCACATTATAGTACTGCAGATCCTCATGTCACTGCAGGTGAAATATAAATTAGCCTTTAGCTTGAGTATATATTTATCTTTGTACTAACTCTTCCCAAAACAAATTAGTAACCCTAGGATGTCCCTGGTTTAGAGGAACAGAGTTAAGTTACTCTGCCACATTTATTTATGCAATCATTTATAAACTGTCCACTTTAACAAAGGACCCCAGCCTGTTTATAATCAAGGCCAGGTAAAAGCAATCTACCTAACCTCATCTAGTTAACCCTGCAGCCTGCAAAACAATTCTTCAGATCTTTTCAAAGTGCTTTCTAAGTCTTCTTAGGAACCATACTGTAATTTTTTTTCCCTCCCCAGTAGGGCAAACCCAGCTGACACTTCCTCGGGGTCTTTGGCTTTTAAGAATATGAGCCTTTGTTTCAGCTACCCTGCAAGAGGGTGAAAGGGATAAAATGGAATAAGCAAGGTTTTGTGTTGTTAAGGGATTCTTTTCTATTCTTAAATTGAATTCTTCCGCTTAAAAAAAAAATCTGCATGGATTACTGTGAAGTGCAGGGCAAGAACTGGGATTTACGGAAAGGAGAAAAGACTAATGGAAATAAGTAAAGCAAAACAAAAAAAAGTTTAACCATGATCGTTACATCATGGCACTTTGGAAACATCCATTGGGGGTTATTTAGCAAATAAGGAAACTTGCCTTATTTATTTTTGTTGGAAGAAATGTCCTTCTGGGTTCATTCCAAGTGGGGGGGAAAGACACTGGAAACATGGAGACTGCTTGGAAAGATGGTTTTAATGGTGGACAGGACCACATGGTTCGAGGTCCTGGGGGGAAAGGTGATCACATGCTTCAAGATGTTGGGTGAAGAAGAAAAGAGACAGAGATGCTGAAAGTCCCTGGTTTTATGCTCTCTCTGGGCTTTGATCTTGAGCTTGTATTCTGATTGGTTGTCAGACTCCTGTGGGGCCATGCAGGGGCAACTCTCTAGGCTGTGCTTTGAGTCCAAGTTTGGTTGAGCATTGCTTCTTCCCGGGTACCCTGTGGTGAGATGGGTAAAGGGCTAATACTGTTACGCCTTAATCCCATCACCCTGGACTTGAAGGGGGATCTTTGTTATGTAGAATAGGCTTTTTAATGGCCCATTGACAAAGCTGGGGGCTATTAAATGGACCCAATTCCTAGATAACTGTAAATAATATGTACCTCATTTACTCCATCTAACCACCGACTTCAATTGTCCATAGGTAGCTGCTGAGTATGTCAAGAACACCACTTTGCTTCTCATTGGGGTTATCTGCGTGGCAGCTTCTGTTGAAAAGTGGAATTTGCACAAACGGATTGCCTTGCGCATGGTTATGATGGCTGGAGCAAAACCAGGCATGTGAGTGAATCAGCTTTCTCTGAGGATTGTCTTTAGCCAGTCAGTGGTCTGCAACAAGAGACTAACCAACTGATAAAGTGAGCAATAAACATTTGATAAGCATATAATAGAGACATTTGAAAGATGCAGGCAGTCCTCACTTATGACCACAATTGAGCTCCAAATGTCTCTTGCTAGGCGAGACATTTGTTAAGCAAGTTTTGCTCCACTTTATGAACTTCCTTGTCACAGTTGTTCAGTGAATCATTGCAGTTGTTAAGTTAGTAACATGGTTGGTAACCAAATCTGGCTTCCCCATTGACTTTGCTTGTCAGAAGGTCACAACAGTTGATCACATAACCCTGGGGCACTGCAACCATCATCAGTTTTGATCATGTGACTAAAAGAATGTTAAAATGCGGGGGGGGGCTGCTACAGGTTCGGCCAAGTTCAGGAGAACCCGTAGCTAATGTTATGGCCAGTTTGGAGAACGTCCAAATCTCAACCCTGGCTGGCACCTCCCACCCCACCCTTCCCACCCTACTCCGCCCCTCCCAGGAGTCTCCACGTGGCCCATTTTGGATGCGAGGTAAGTGCAGGCTCGGTGAGGGGGGAAAAAATCAAGCCTCTCTGAAGTTCTGGAAGGCCAGAAATGGGCCCGTTTCCGGCCTCCAGAAGGTCTCCGGATTCTGGGAGAAGCAGTTTTCACCCTCCCAGAGGCACAAGGAAAGCCTCCGAAGGCGGGGAAGGTGAAAATGCCACCACCCCCACCTTGGTGCAGGATGCTGACTAGGCCACACCCACCATGGTCATGCCCACCCAGCAACCGGGCAAGGATCCCGTTGCTGAAATTTTTGAAGCCCACCCCTCCTAAAATGGCTGTAAGTGTGAAAAAAGATCATAAGTCACTTTTTTCCAGTGGTGTTGTAACTTTGAACTGTCACGAAACGAACTGTTGTAAGTCAAGGACTATCTGTATGAATAAGTACATTACAGTAAAATAAGTTTAGAAATCATTCTCATCTTATTTCACTTCCTGGCTATTCTCTTATTTTTTTAAAAAAAATTATTTTAAACACATAAACACATCAACAAAAACAAACACATGACTTAACACAACATAGGAACAAAAAGTTCCATCATATATCATACAGCAGTTCTGTATCGGTTTCTTTACAGTTAGTGTTTTCCCTTCTATACATTTCTACCTTGCATTCATGGTCTCCTTATTCGTTATCCATTTTTATGTACAATTCTATATTTATTTATACTTAGCTATTTATACCAAAATATTGTTCACCTATATTGTGTTTTATATTCTTACTGTCATTTATTCTCTTGAATAAGTACATTACAGTAAAATAAGTTTAGAAATCATTCTCATCTTATTTCCCTTCTTGGCTATTCTCTTAATGTCTCTTGTCTGTTTACTCTGATGCTTCTGTTTTACCTTTGTAGAGGCTACCAAAGTTTGATTTTATTATAAATAATGTACATATGAAAATTCCCTTCATCTTCAGCACATTATTTGGACAATACAAAGTGAATCTCCACTGTGGCATCTTTTTAAATAGCAAGAAGTAGAACATATAATTTAACAACAAAAAAAAGTCAGATTATAAAGAGGTGGCCCTTGAGTTTTTAACTGCCTCCCAATTGATTCTTCTTTCTTGACCTCTAGGCTGCTTCTTTGCTTTATGTGTTGCACCACTACCTTATCCATGTGGCTTTCCAACACATCCACCACAGCTATGGTGATGCCCATTGTAGAGGCAGTTCTTCAGGAGCTGGTGAAGTCTGAGGAAGATCATGAGATGAATGGCACTGCAGGAAGCACCATCCGGGAAGAGAAAGAGACAATAGGTATGTGATCATCCTCATTGCTTTATTTAATTCTTTTAGAGAGAGAGATGAGCATAGTCCCAAGTTGCTATGGGAAATCGTATCTACACATCAGTGGTGGGATTCAAATAATTTAACAACCGGTTCTCTGCCCTAATGACCAGCAGAGTAGGTGGGGTTTGGTGGTCATGTGACTGGGTGGGCATGGCCAACTCAATATCACTCACGTTGATGGGTGCTTCGCCTTAGCTGTAACAATGTCATAAGGGTTAACTGGAGAGGCAATTTCTGTAAGCAGGGCAATAAAGATTAGGCTAGAAATAACACCAGAATGTTTCCTTCCTGCCTTCCTTACAGGATTAGCCCTGTGAAGTGGAAAAAAACAAAAGGAGATTTCTTCCAACAACCGGTTCTACGAACTGCTTAGAAAGTTACCAACCAGTTCTCCCGAATAGGTGCGAACTGGCTGAATCCCACCACTGCTACACATGCAGGGGGCATGTCTTTGCCTAAAAACTTGAAAGCGAGTTTTCTTAGAATCATAGGGTTAGAAGTGACTCAGAGGTCTTCTAGTCCAATCCACTGCTCAAGGCAGGAGCCTTATACCATGCCAATAAAAAAGAAAAAGTTTTCTAATAATTTTTTTCTCTTTCCCTCCCTCTCTCTTTCTCTCTCTTTCCCTCCACCCTTTATCTTCCCCCTCTCTTTCTCTCTTTCCCTCCTTCCCTCCCTCTCTTTTTCTCTCTCTTTCTCTCCACACTTTCTCTTTCCCCTCTCTTTCTCTCTTTCCCTCCCTTCCTCTCTCTTTCTCTCTCTTTCCCCCTCCCTCTCTCTTTCTCTCTCTTTCCCTCTGCCCTTTATCTTCCCCCTCTTTTTCTCTCTCTTTCCCTCCCTCCCTCTCTCTTTCTCTCTCTTTCCCTCCACCCTCTTTCTCTCCCTCTTTCCCTTCCTCCCTCCTTCTCTCCTTCTCTCTATTTCCCCCCTCTTTCTTTCTCTCTTTCCCTCCACTCTTTCTCTTCCCCCCTCTCTCTCTTTCCCTCCCTCCCTCTCTCTTTCTCTCTCTTTCCCTCCACACTTTATCTTCCCCCCTCTCTTTCTCTCTCTCTTCACCTCCCTCCCTCTCTCTTTCCCTCCACCCTCTCTCTCCCCCCTGTGGGAAAAATGCAATGCAGCTGGGCTGGGGTGATGGCGCACGTGCCCACAGAGGGCTCTGAGTGCCACCTCTGGCATGCATGCCATAGGTTCGCCACCACTGTTATAGGCCCTCTATAAAAGTGATTTTCAACCATCACTTTATTTTTTAGAGAACATCGAGCAATGCTTGAGACCAGCCCTAATCCTGCCTCTTTTCCTTGTCTCTTTTATTTTAGGTCTCGGTGACAAACATGGTCAAGGCTCCCTGGAGCTCATTTTCATCAACGAGGAGTAAGAATGAAGCCTGTCCAGCTCTAATGGACATTTGAACCCTTTCAGGTCACAATGAGATAACATACCAGGAGCAGAAAATGAGATATTATATCAAGAGAGATTTAGAGATTGAAAAGTTTTAAAAGAGAAAAGAATTACATGTGGTTTTTTTAATGTTTATGGTAGGTAGGTAGGTAGGTAGGTAGGAAGGAAGGAAGGAAGGAAGGAAGGAAGGAAGGAAGGAAGGAAGGAAGGAAGGAAGGAAGGAAGGAAGGAAGGAAGGAACTTTTCCCCAAGGGTTAAGGATAAAAGCAGCCATATTTTATTATATATAAAGGTAAAGGTTCCCCTTGCACATATGTGCTAGTTGTTCCTGACTCTAAGGGGCAGTGCTCATCTCTATTTCAAAGCCAAAGAGCCAGTGCTATCCCAAGACATGTGGCCAGCATGACTAAACACCAAAGGCACATGGAACAGTTACTTTCCCACCAAAGTGGTTCCTATTTTTTCTACTTGCATTTTTACATGCTTTCAAATGGCTAGGTTGGCAGAAACTGGGACAAATAACAGGAGCTCACTCCATTATGCAGCACTAGGGATTCGAACTGCCGACCTTTCTGATCAACAAGCTCAGCGTCTTAGCCACTGAGACACCGCGTCCCAATTATATTGCATATACTTGGTTTTTAATAGTCAATTTAATATTCAGATGCTCCTTCCCCTCAGTTTTCACTAGAATTATCACCAATAAAAAAGGGAATCAACTTGATAATTTTCCACCCCAAGGGAAATTATCCCTTCTTTCTGTGTGCCTGGCATGCTTCCACCATCTTGAATTCTGTCTGCATAACTCAGAACTAAACCCAGAACTAGAGCAAAGCAGAATTGCATTGGGATGCAAATCTCCAATGACCTCTTTGTAAAATGAGTCAAAATTGAGATGCATTTTTAAAAAGTGAATTTACAAAGAGATTTCTGTAAAGCCCAGCACTGCAATGATGTGGGAAGTAACGGCTGCTTATTGGACAGGTGAAAACAGCACAGCTATTCTCCAAGCCAGTCTTACACTTTTTGTGAGCTGGAGAAAACAAGGACACAAGAAAAAGCTGTAAACAAAACTGCTCTGGTCTCACCTTTTGTTCTCCCAGGCAGGCACACAAAACACCTGTTTGACCCTTCTTACATCACTTGCATGAATTTAAGCATTAGCTTATCATTTGTTGCAGGAGTGCTGGGATAACAGAATTGGATGCATGATTTCCTGGGAATATATGCTATGGCACACCTATAATTCATTATTAATGTTTGTCCCTTTTTTATTTCCCCTTGTTATCTGTAGTGCTACAAGTGCTGATTTCAGCTCTCTGATGCACTCCAAGGTATGAATTTATGCTTCAATAACTCTCTATATCTTTCACAAGGACTATCCTAGGGTACCGTAGTAAAACAGTGATGGGACAATCCCCGCTTCTTCCTCTGCTGTCCAAAACAAAGCCACATTGTGGATTTTGTGAGCTTAGATGAAAACACTATCCCATAGAATGGAACCATGTCAGATATGGAAGTTATAAAATAATCCAAGAAGCCCACAGTATGTCTTCTAACATCTATAATTTGTTTTTATTCTGGAGAAATGGGCATATTTTTACCCCATTCTCCATTTTTTGTTTGCTATGCTTCCTACAAAATGAGGATGATTTGAGCATTCTTGTAACTCAAAATGATGCTAGCAGTTGCTTCCTTGGTTAATAACATGCCCCATTTCATTAAAGTAATCGAGATACTAATATTGGTCTGACCCTGCTTTGAGAATTGTGTTCAGTTCTGCGTGCTACATTTTAAAAAGGATTCAGACAAGCTGGAAGAGGTTCAGTGAAGAGTGGGGAGGATGAATTCGAGGACAAGAAACTAAGCTCCATGGCAACTGACTGGAAGGCACAGAAATATTTCACCCTGAAAAGAGGCAACCAAAAGGAGTACAGTAGAGTCTTAAAAATCAGATCCTTACCTGAGATCTGTTCTACATGATCTATGAATACAGGGTACGGATTTAATATTTCAGATGTATGCTAGACAAAAACATTCTAACAGTATCAGCAATTTGATCATTGACCTCATTATCCAAAGAAATACAAAATTGTGTTATAAGACTTCTCGTAATTTGTTGAGGAGGACAATGTTGGCCTTCAGAGCTTAGTGACTATGGCCTAGACCCCTGGTCTTTGTATCCAGATGTCCTGACAGCAGCCCAGATGCAATCCTGGATGCTCAGTGGTCTCTGGTCTTAATTGCAGGTCACTTTGCTTCTGAAAATGCCAGCCACTGTTGCCACATCAGGAAATATACTCTGGACCCAACAGTCAGTACACCTTGAAGCCCAATGCTGTCCAACAGTTACAGTCCATGAAAGCCTACACCAGTATAGAGCCCTAAAGGTCCCTTTCAATATTCTATGCTAATATAAGCTTAAACTGCATTAATAAACTTAGTATACATATCCACAATACTGATCTGGTTTCGTTTTAGGGTTCTATCCCAGTTATAGGACTACTTATGTAAGACATTGGCCTTCATATTCTCTAAGCTATTCAGGCTCTATCTCCACTAATCTTCCACTTGCATGAAGATGGCTTGATAATATTGGATTTGTAATTCAAAAAATTTGGGTTCTTAGAATCCTTTTTTTTCCTTGTCTCAACCATGAGTATTATTGTTTGGGATGAAGCTGAATCCTCCTCCCCATTCTTCATGTTTTATACATGGGTGTGTATAGATTCTCAGTCATTCAGGTCATGGTTGTCCCAAAGGTGCTTTTTCAGGAGGCAACTGGACTTTCTTGTTTTTTTCACTATCCATGGGGGTTTATCATTAATCTGACTTGAGTCTTTCAATAGGATATCCACAACATAATAATTCATGTTGCTAGATGGGCTGTTCTTTCCCTGGGCACTGACCAGTGGTGGGTTCCGGATCCCGTTCCAACCGGTACAGTTGGAACGGGCCCGGTGGCATCCACATGGATGCGTGCAGCGCGTGCATCTTAGCATCCAGTGACGCCTCCACGACGCTCCAGCTTCTCAGCAGAGCATTGCGCAGGTGCTGTATGTGCCATCCGTGTGTGCAGAAGCACTAAAAACTTTAAAGACAGGTAAGGAGCGTGGGCAGGTGGGTGGGCCCTCCGGAGCATCGTACCGGAGCACTATCTGGTACTCCGGGCAGGCTCTGGTATGCCCGTACTGGGGCGTACCACCTGCAACCCACCACTGGCATTGACTGTTCTTTGGCTACTGGATTGAGGGGATAGAAATCTCTACTTGCAAATGTATTTAAAGTCATCTAAAATCCTGGGATTCTCTGGGGAAGCCGATGAAAGCGAATCCTTGTTAAAGCTTTTTATTAGTGAATGTAATAAAGAGGACAGAGTTGGAGGAGATTCCATGGGACAATCTAGCTATGTTTGAGTGGGTGGTTAGTACACGAGGCTCAAAAAGAGGTCAAAAAGAAGCTGAATGGCTACATCAGCTCCATTTTGTCTGGCAGAGGCCAACGTAGTTGCTAATAGCTGACAGCAAGAGATTACAAGGCCATGAAATAGGCAGTTCTCCAACATAAAGATATAACTATTCAGATTTATAGGCAAAAGTTCCAGGGACATGTCTTCAGTACAAAGCACAAATCTATTACAACCGATAGTGTACATGTCCACATATTTGTTTCTGGATACAGGAGCACCATCCAGAAATTGTACAGGAAGCTTTAAGACTATCTGAGAGCTATGCAGCGTTTATATTCCCCTTAAGCATGTTTTCACTTTGAGGGGCCTCCTAGACCAGGGCTGTCAAACCTGTGGCCCGTGGGCTGGATGCGCCATGCGCTGACCATGCCCATGCCCAGTTTAGCAAGGGGGGGAAAAGTTGTGATACATCAAGTGACAACGCCGTGATGATGCAAATTTGACATCCCTGTCCTAAACTCATCACTTTTTCTGGGACAACAGATAGAAGCTGTGGTTAACTTTGGTTGGTATAACAATTACAAGCCTGCCTGAATTGTAAAGTCCTCACAAAAGTGATTTGTGTCCTCATCACTTCACATCTAGACAAGTCCATCTCATTCCACATGGGGCTGTCTTTGAAGATCACCTGTAAGCTTCAGTTGTCTAGATTAGTCACCTGCTAATCAGTGACAGTAGATTTAACACCAGTATATGATCACTGCACTGGCTGCCAATTTCAGTTCATGTGGCTTGACTCCCAGATATTTATAAAACCACCACCCCAATAAACAAGACCAGGCTTATTCTGATTTAATAGGAAATGTCTTCTTCTTTGCAAAAGATATTTTTGGAATCAAAATCTTTCTTACCAAAATGAGAATTGATAAGAAAAATGAATCCCCCTCATGGATACTGTTAATGCAATCTCTGTTTTTCTAAATTTTATTACTCAGAATAAAGTGACAAAGGGTAAACCTCATGATGCACATGCTGATTTTCCAGGAAAATACCTTCTTTAGATTAAAACTTATTCATGGTAGATTAGGCAGTTGTTGCCAAACAATTTAACTTGTGGAAATATTCCTAGAATTTTGTGGGGTGGGGGAGTGATTGAAGAAGATGAAAAGTGATGTTTTCTAATAAAATATTTCTGTTCCCAGAATATGAATGGGGTACACATGATAGCCAACACGATTGGATCAATGAATTCCAGAACCAATGGGCAACATCTACCCCAGGTGAGAACATTATTTTTATCTTCAGTAAGTCTATTTCTTCTTCAAGCCACTGAGTTTCTTGCTCCATTTTCTTCTTATAAGACAGTTAATCTAGAGCTTCACTGCCTAGTCAACAGACAGCACAGTAGTCAACTGCACTGAAACAAGAAATCTACTTTGCTACAAGAATTAACATCTGGAGATGATTGCCTTACCATACATACTAGGAAATTATTGTGGTTAACCATGAAATTGCAGCATGGTTGAATCTGATCCTTTTCCTGGAGCAGTCCAAATTTAATTACATTTTTAGCTAACTGGAGCCATAGTATACCAAAAATAAGCTACGATGTGACTAGCTAATTTCTGAAACTAAATCTTATTGGGTGAAGAGTAAATGAACCTGGACTTAATGTTTGTCTCCACACAAAATAATGTTTTTAAAGTTTATAATTGGAGCAATATTCAATGAGCTGTTAGCCAGTTTGCAAGGCCAGAACAAGATATAGTTTCAGCTTTCAACTTTGTATTTAAAGATTATCTTCATAAACAAGGGGGGGAAATCAACCCTTTTCTTTTGTAGAACAACTGCAATCATATATATCTACCATGTTTCCTCGAAAATAAGACAGGGTCTTGTTTTCTTTTGACCCCCCCCCCTGAAATAAGTGCTTGGCCTTATTTTTGGGGAGGTCTTATTATTTTTGAGGTGCAGGAGGCAGCGAGCATGGTCACCTCATGGCTGCAATATTTTCAGGGAGGGCTTATTTTAGTGCATGCGCTCAAAAGCCCGATTCTGCTTATTATCCGGGGAGGTCTTATTTTGGGGAAAACAGGGTATTCATCTCTTCCGTCTCTCTATTACAGAAATTGCTTGTCTCTCTTTAAATATGTAATAAATAACACAAAAATATACAAAGAAAAAAAACGACAATCAACTTGAACAACAAAAGAGCATAAACATTAAAAGTTCAAACAGGACACATTGAAGTAGTGAAGACAACGGACAGGTTATATAGGATATTCAATTTCCTGCTCATAGGTAGAATCCATGTATGTATGCGTGCGGCCTTCCAGATATTGATGAACTACAGCTCCCAGCATAGCAATAGCAATAGCAATAGCAATAGCAATAGCAGTTAGACTTATATACCGCTTCATAGGGGTTTCAGCCCTCTCTAAGTGGTTTACAGAGTCAGCATATTTCCCCCACAGTCTGGGTCCTCATTTCACCCACCTCGGAAGGATGGAAGGCTGAGTCAACCCTGAGCTGGTGAGATTTGAACAGCCGAACTGCTGAACTGCAGTCAGCTGAAGTAGCCTGCAGTGCTGCATTTAACCACTGCGCCACCTCGGCTCTTGATCATGCTCTGATGCTGTAGAAGAAGTGAGGGCAGTGAGTTGTCCCATTCTGAAGTCAAGACCTACTGTATTTTTCTGACTACAAGACGCACCTTTCTCCCTCAAAAAAAGAAGGTGAAAATCTGGGTGCGTCTTATACACTGAATACAGAGTTTTTGGCTTCCCGAATCCCTGCCCCCTTCGCCAAAATGGCTGTGCATAGGCTTTAGGAGGCTTCCAGAGTGCTCCTGGAGGCTTGGGAGGGCAGTTGTGTGATTTCAGTTTGAAGGTCTTTCTGATAATTTGTTCCAACTCAGCCTTCAGCAAATTTGCTGGAGCTTCAGCTATCAGAATACTAAGACAACAAGAGTAACGTTTCCAGGCTGACCAGGAATTCTGAGAATTGCAGTCTCAACGTTTCTTCACGACCCTGGGTTGGAGAATGTTGGTCTAGAAGAATGAAGATTGACTGCCATGTTTGTTTAAAGCAAACACATGGACAAACACAAATGATGTGCTTTCCCATCCCCCCAGGCTCAAATACTTGTTCTGCCATCCCAATCTCAAAATTTGGACCAAGATAGCAAACAGCAATATCCATCCAAGCATGATCATATGGTCTGCAAATGCCTCTCCCTGAGCATTTCCTACGCAGCAACTATCGGTGGACTCACAACCATCATTGGCACTTCCACCAACCTCATCTTCCTAGAATATTTCAACAAGTAAGTATTAATAAACTCTGGCTGAAACTGATGTGAAAACATGTGTGTTTACCCTGATCCCTGAAAACTAAGGAAACAGGCGAGTCTGGGCAACTAAATGGAGCCAGAGTGTTTTAATGGCCAGATGCCCTTCCTGTTGTCAATGTGGAATTTTGTTCAGCAGATATATTCTCAGTGTGCCCAGAGGGAGAAATATCTGCCTCTCCCTAGGATCGAACTCACAGCCTCCTGATTGTGAGGCAAGAGCTCCGTCTCTAGCCCACCGCACCGCTCCATTCACACTTGAAAAAATGCTGCATAGAAATGACTGAGATTTTTTTTTCCCTTAGTGCGTATTATCCTAAAGTACAGGAGACAAAACAATAGCTATAAGTTACAAAATGGCATAGGCCATCTGAACGATAGGGAAAACATCCTAAAGATAACAACCAATGATAAAAGAATTGGCAAGCTCTATGTGGCTGGATATGTTCAGAGAGAGATTAGACAGCCGTTGACTGCCAATGCTTTAATCTGGAATCTTGCATTAAGCAAAAAGTTGGATTCCATACAATCGCTTCCAATTCTTTTCTGCAAATAAATGGTGAGAAAGTACCAAATGAAGCTCATCTACATAGAAAAGTTCCCATCAAAGACTATGAGTTTGATGGAAGATTAGAAAGCACTTGAGGAATCAAGAAACTCGTGAACCAAAGATTTGTGTTCTCTTCCTAGTTTCAGGCCTGTGGCTGGTTTTCAATCTTTTACACAGAAAAAATGGGGTAGGGGAAAGATATGCTTCTTCTAAAGCAGTGTTTCTCAACCTTGGCGACTTTAAGTCCTGTGGACTTCAACACCCAGAATTCCCCAGCCAGCTATGCTGGCTGGGGGATTCTGGGAGTTGAAGTCTACAGGACTTAAAGTCGCCAAGGTTGAGAAATACTGTTCTAAAGCTACTACATGTTATATTTCATAAACATTCCATCAGTATCACAATAAATTTATTCTACTCAAATAAGATTTAGCTGGAATGGGTAACTTTCCAATGCATTTGGTTGGAAAGATGTAGCAGACACTCTGGATAGGGGCAGTCTTGCAACCCTGCAGGACTTCATCAAAAAATTCTCCCATGGTAGCTAAGAGAATGATTACATCAGAGGAAAGGTATTTCCTCGTGTTTGCATACTTAGTTGCTAATCTGACTGCTAAGATTTTTTTTTCCTTTTCAATGAATTCAACCTTTTTTTTCTTTCTTGTCTCCCCCCCCCCCATCCTGTTTGATCTTCTTCCCTTGGGTTGATGAAACAAGTTTAAAATAATGTAATACTGTAAAAACTGTACATTCTTCCACACTAAGGGTGGTGGTGAATTGGTGATGCCCAAGCAAGCTTTAAATAAATTGTGAATACATTTCTTTTGACTTCTTTACAGCCATTACCCAAATTCAGATGTGGTGAATTTTGGAACCTGGTTCTTATTCAGTTTACCTATCTCGCTCATTATGCTGGTGTTAACCTGGTTCTGGATGCATTGGCTTTTCCTTGGTTGCAAGTAAGTGAAACTGTGGTGGAATATACTAGGCTGGATTCCCAGGCAGGAGAAAGAGGGGGCATTCCAGAGGAATAAGAGACAACTAAGTCCAGATATTATGTGTAGCAGAAAGAGACAGCCCTTCCCTAATAGTTCCCAGAGTATATGGGAACAGCAGATAATAAAGTTCTTACTCTGGCAAGATTCTGTCTACAGGTATGGAAACAATAAAGAATTTGGCTTGGAAGAATCACCACGTTTTTGGGTCCGACAGAAACCTGCCCTATCTATCAACATTCCCAATCTATAGTAAGAGCAGAGGTGGGCTGCTATGGTAGTTTCAACCCGCACTGGAGCTATCCCATCCTATATAATCGTTGTTTTTTCGCTGCCTGCATTCTCACATTTTTGGTTCTGAGAGAACCAGTTGTTACAGAATGTGATGCCCATCTCTGAGTAAGAGCACTACATAGCAATAGCAATAGTAGTTAGACTTATATACCGCTTCATAGGGCTTTCAGCCCTCTCTAAGTGGTTTACAGAGTCAGCATATTGCCCCCAACAACAATCCGGGTCCTCATTTTACCCACCTCGGAAGGATGAAAGGCTGAGTCAACCCTGAGCCGGTGAGATTTGAACAGCCGAACTGCAGAACTGCAGTCAGCTGAAGTAGCCTGCAGTGCTGCATTTAACCACTGCGCCACCTCAGCTCTACATCATGCTGATATTACACCAAAAATGTCCCAGTGTCCACTATGGACTATCAAAGCTATGAAATGGAGGCCAAGGACTAGCATCAGCAAGTAACAAATAATACAGTTACAGTTACAAGAAGTGGGCTGTAAACATCCAGATAATTAGTATATCAGGGCATAGAATATAGAAACAATTTAATGGCTGGGATTTGTGTAGCCCAGTTCTGGTAACCTGAATGATTCTTGTATTCTTCTGTTTCTAATAGCAGGTTTTGCTTTCAACTGTTTTAGATTTTGTATCATTTGTTTTAGTTAATCTTTTTTAAAGGAGACTGTTTTGCAACCCTGAGGATTATTATAAAGAAAGAAATTGTTTTCATGCCAGTACACAAATAGCTGGAAGCTGGCAATGACCTCAAGCTGCCATTGGCCTTATCTGGAAGGGCTCCAATCAATCTCTTGAGACATTTTGTTTCCTAATAAAAATAAGATATAATAAATCAGAAATAATATATACTCAACAGGTCTGAACATGATTTTTGCACAATTAACAGTTACATTCTGTTGGCATTGCCCACTTCAAATGTTTTTTATTACAAAATGTACATTTTGGGGTTTATGAATCTGTAATTCTGTTTACTGCAATGAATTCAAGAATGTATTATATTGAAAACGTGACATAGCAATGATCCAAAAGTTGGAGTTTTAAAGAAGCCTAAAGCTATCTTGCTTGTTCCAAGTAATGGGGAAAATATGGCAGTAGAAAGCCAGAAGCTGAAAGAGACGGGATAAGATTGCCCAAAGAACAGGAGTTAAGCAAAAACCCAATTCTTATTAAAGGAGAATATCCCAAGTCAATAGAATTTCCTTTCCTGTGCTTTAGAAGTTTTGAAAATTGAATCATTAGAGCTGTAAGTGCCTTTGTCCATATCTTTTGGTATGATGTAAAATGCAAACTCAAAGTAAAAACAATTGGAAAGCAAACTAGAATTTTGAAACCACTTCAGTTAAATCAGAATGTTTAATTTTGCATCAAAAAAAGCTTGATCGGATGCAAGTTCAAACTGAGATGTAAATCATAGTTTGGTTTTGACCTTCACACTTTGGTTAAATTGAAATAGACTTAAAATATGTATACATTGTTTACTTGTGCTGATGGTAAGTAATGTGGGTCAGATCAGTGGTGAAATTCATTTTTTTAATTACCACTTCTGTAGGCATGGCTTGGTGGGCATGGCAGGGGAAGGATACTGCAAAATCCCCATTCCCTTCCCACTCTGGAGCCAGCCAGAAGTTGTATTTGCCGGTTCTCTGAACTACTCAAAATTTCCATTACTGGTTCTCCAGAACTTGTCAGAACCTGCTGAATTGCACCCCTGGGTGCAATTGCTGGCTTATATGTTGACTTATATACTCCTGTGATCTGATTCAGAAAAAAATCTTCTTGTGTTGTGCTTAGAAACACCAATTCCAAAATGAATTATGGTATGAATCTATTTCATTTCAGGGAAAAATCCACAAAGGATTTTAAATACTTTATGAACTAAATGTACACAGAAGGACCTCCTTCTGTTCCTTTTTATGAGTACTGAGGAACAAACCCAGTTGGTAAACTGAATACTTTTTTCTGGCATTAATTCAACTCTCCCTGTGGTGTGGATGTCAGAGCCAATATAGATTTGCTGCAAATCTTGCTGGAGTTCCATGCTCTAACTGCATTCTCTTTTCCCCATCTCCTATTTATTTTCAGTTTCAGAGAAACCTGCTCAATAAGCAAGAAGAAGAAGACCAAGAGGGAAGAAATGTCTGAGAAGAGAATCCAAGAAGAATACGAGAAGCTGGGAGATATTAGGTAAGAAAAACGGTACCCATTCCACTTCTAGACATTATGAAACCCTTATGTAAACTCATAAAGTTGCCATGGTGAGGAAAGTTGGGGAGCAAATTCCACGCATACCTGTGGCTAGAGTCAGATCTCAGATTACTACAGCAGGCTTGTGAGGGGTGCACCTAGTTGGAGAATGTGATTTATGACACAAACTGAGGGGAGGGAAGGAACAGAGATAAAGTTCAGCTATAATTGAAATGAGGCTTAGATCTGACTGCAATAGGTATTGCCGAAATGGTGCTCCTAATAAATGACTGGTTTTCTTTTGAAACTTGGCTCGAGGCTCATGAATCAATTAGGGCATCTTTCAGAAACCTGACACCTTATTCATTTGGAGAGTAGCTTTCTTGCTATTGAAAATAATTACCTCAATTTATGTTCATAGTCCACATGCAAAATTTTTTGTAACAGGTTTCTTGCACTGAGTGGTGGTAGCTGAGAATTATTATAGCCAGTGGTAGAATTAGGTAATTGTAAATTATAAGTTTAATTGGCTTACAAAGGATCACCTTTAAACAGCAATATAAGCAGTTTACTTTGCAAGTAAAGCTGATATGTCTGCCTAAAATCTTGCCTTTGAGCCCGCTACACCATTCCTGGAATCTGTATTAATTTAATTTAAATGTGTTCAAATTAGGTACCACCCAACTCTGAACCATTTCTGGACAATGTGCAACAAAACCAAACAGAATCAAAAGTACCGTACAGTAATTCTAAAGGGAACGAGAATGAAGTAAAGAAAAAACAAGTATAAAACGAGAACAGCGTAATACACTTATGGTATTACACTGAACCAATCTGTCACTTTCCAGACATATTAGAACTTCTATGATTTCCACACATGATAGCTGGATGGAAGTTCCAGCTACTGCTGTTTCAGTACTTTTGGAAGTGCCAGATTGAGAAATTATATATCCGTGGACCAAGATCCAAGAAACAGCATGGATGAAGTCAACATGGAGGAACTACCTTCTACATTCTGAGTGGAACTAATCAACAAAGTATTGGGTTGTGGGATTCTATCTTAAACGCCTCTTTTAAAACATACATAAATATTTCCTTTCTAGCTATCCTGAGATGGTGACTGCATTCTTCTTCATCGTGATGGCTTTGCTCTGGTTTACAAGAGAGCCTGGATTTGTTCCAGGCTGGTCTTCCTTCTTTGGACAGTAAGTATCTACAGTACTTAGAAGTACAAGGTCGAGTTTCCTGCACCAAAACTCAACTGTAAATCAGAAAACTCGTTATATAATGGCTTAGTTTGACAGTTAGCTAGACTTAACAGAAGATTCTTAGCTAGATTAGACCAGTATCTGACTGTCCTTACCAGAGGTAGCATTCAGCAGATTCTGAGCAGTTCTGGAGAACCGATAGCAGAAATTTTGAGTAGTTTGGAGAACCGGTAAATACCACCTCTGACTGGCCCCGCCCACATCTATTCCCTGCCTCCCGAGTCCCAGCTGATTGGAAGGAAATGGGGATTTTGCAGTATCCTTCCCCTGGAGTGGGGAGGGAATGGAGATTTTACAGTATCTTTCCCCTGCCATGCCTACCAAGCCACGCCCACCAACCATGCCATGCCTACCAAGTCGCGCCCACAGAACCGATAGTAAACATTTTTGAATCTCACCACTGCAGTAATCGTACAAGCACATTTTACAGCATCCCTCCCCTGGAGTGGGGTGGAAAGGCAGATTTTGCAATAACCTTCCCCTGGAGTGGGGAGAGAATGGAGAGTTTATAATAGCCTTCCGCTGCCACACCCACCAAGCAATGCCCATCAAGCCAAGCCTTGCCCACCAAGCAGCAGCCACAATCTTGACTCCTGGCATTTGCCTGTAATTTTCTTGTCAAGTTGATCCAGAAATGGCTTTGCCATTGACTCCTTCTTAGGGTTGAAATGAAGTGGCCTTACCCATGGCAACCAAATTGGCTCTCTATAAATATGAAATGGAAAGCCAAAAATTAAATATGTTAAGGCACCAGGATGGAAACCAGAAGTCTGTGGATTCTAGTCCTATTTTAGGCATGAAAGCGGGCCAATCACTCTCTCTCAGCCCATCCCACCTTAGCAGGTTATTGCCGAGGGGAAAAGAGAAGGAAAAAATGACTGTTAGGTATGTTTGCTGACATGAATTCACCTGAATATAAAAATACAAGTAACTTCATGTTGCTAACCAACAAAAATGTAATGTTAGTACAAGCAATCTTTATGCATCCATACATAAATAGATTAAATGACATTGGGTCACCATACATTTTTGTCTTACTTCTTGCTCAGTGCTGAATCATCCTATTTATTCTCGTACCTGTTTCATCTCCACCATATACTACAACTTTAATTGTATTCATCAACTATCTTCAATTCTGTATCTATACAAAATGACATAACCGAGGCCTATTTAGAATAGAATAGAATAACAGAGTTGGAAGGGACCTTGGAGGTCTTCTAGTCCAACCCTCTGTTCAGGCAGGAAACCCTTCACCACTTCAGACAAATGGTTATCTAATCTCTTCTTAAAAACTTCCAGTGCTGGAGCATTCACAACTTCTGGAGACAAGTTGTTCCACTGATTAACTGTTCAGGAAATTTCTCCTTATTTATCATGTATTTTCTCCCAAAACAGCACATAGTCAGTAACTTTCTTATACTTATATATTTTTCAGTGTACTGCTGACAAGCAAAAACCTTATCTTTCCAGTCCTGTTGGACTAAAGCTATCGTTCACATCATTTCAAATATCATATCATTTCACATGCTAGCAAAATAATGTTTAGGATCATCCATCACAGTGTAGAGCATGGAAAGAATGATTCCAGATGTTTGATAACCGCTATTTCTTTTCACCTTCTGTACGTGTCCTTCTGTGTGTTTAGATCTTCAAAGTTTTTTTCCCCTGTAACTGAAATAATGTCTTCTACTGTTTTTCATTTCTTTCTTTATTAAAATATTTTTAAGTCTACATTTTGTTTTAGGAATTCTAGGTTTGAGATCTTTTTCTTGTTAACTTCTCCTGATGTAGTACTTGTGTAACATGTAGAATAATAAACTCAGAGCAATCCTATTCATCATTGCTCTGAGGTGTGTGTGAGGATGTGTGCATGATGTTGTGTTTAAATTCAGATTCAGAACTTCTCCGTTACATGATCACATAACAATATAATAAACAATAATTATAATCCCCAATATTTCTGATGCTCCCATTTCTCCGCTGAATTTCTCCTATAAGGTTAACATAGGTAACCTCAGCTCACAAAAATTCATTTAGTGACCATTCACAGTTACAACCACTGAAAAAAAACCTCATGGCCATTTTTCACACTTATGACCGTTGCAACATCCCCATGGTTACGTAAATTAAAATTTGGGAATTGATTCATATTTATGATGGTAGTCGTGTCCAGAGAAATTTAATCACCTTTTGTGACTTTCTCACAAGCAAAGTCAAATGGGGAAGCCAGATTCAATTAACAATCATGTTATTAACTTAACACACTGCAGTGATTAACTTAACAGCTGTGGCAAGAAAGGTGGTAAAATGGGGTAAAATTCACCTAACAATTGTGTCACTTACCAACAAAAATGTTGGGATCAATTGTGGTCGTACATCAAGGACCAGCTGTACTGTTATAAACCTTGGGTCTTCTTGTTCATTTCTCCACTTTTTGAATGAGAAAATCAACAGCAGCACAAATTAGGAATTTCCTGGAAGAATCATACTAAGCTGAATGTGTCTTCCACCAGATTTTGAGGGTAATTAAATTACCATCTCTAAAGGTAAAGGTTCCCCTCGCACATATGTGCTAGTTGTTCCTGACTCTAGGGGGCGATGCTCATCTCCCTTTCAAAGCTGAAGAGCCAGCGCTGTGTGAAGATGTCTCTGTGGTCATGTGGTCAGCATCACTAAATGCAGAAGGTGTACGGAATGCTATTACCTTCCCACCAAAGGTCCCTATTTTTCTACTTGCATTTTTACATGCTTTCGAACTGCTAGGTTGGCAGAAGCTGGGACAAGTAACGGGAGCTCACTCGGTTACGTGGCGCTAGGGATTCGAACCTCCGAACTGCTGACCTTTCTGATCGACAAGCTCAGCATCTTAGCCACTGAGCCCTTGATTACCATCTCTACTACTATATATTCTTTGAATATCTGTAGTCTGCTTCTGGAAGCCACCATCCATACTTTCTCATTGGTTGTGGAGGAAATAATACAGAACAATATCATAATTCCTCCACTTATCTTATCCATTTTTCTTGTTCCTTAAACAATTTCTGTACCATGCAAGATAAAATTGCCTGACTCGGTAATTATTACAGAATGTTCTTGCAAATCTTTGCACTCCATGCTAAAACATAGCTTGGCTCAGTTGTGGCACAATGAGGATCCAGGCATTATAGCATGGAATTATGTGAAAACCAGGATGCCATGGCTTGTTTAAGAAACCATGATTCATCAAATAAATGGTATGTGCATGGAGCCAGTAAGGGAAAAGAGGACATGCGTCAGAAAATTCATCTATCTGTTGATTACAGCCAGCAGCTGTTGTAAAACTGTTTCATGGTTTTCCTAGGAAAGGCTATCGGACAGATGCCACCGTCTCTGTTTTCCTTGGTTTTCTCCTCTTTTTGATTCCAGCGAAAAAGCCATGTTTTTGGAAAAAGACGAAAGGTATGAAGGCTTATATATGGAGCAATGTTTGACATTGTTTTATTTCAGTTGGTGTCAGTATCCAAAACTGAGTTTGCATATTCACATCACAATTGTTGCTCACAATTATACTGTTACTTCCCAGATAGATAGTCTCCTTGGGGTAGATGTTTAGCTGGACAACAGACCAAATTAAAAATTTGCCACAGGCCAGGAATTACACATATTCTGATTAATCTTAGCTTGTGAATGCCAAGGGCAAAAAGAAGGATGAGGAAACTGCAGCTTTCAGATAGCTATTTTAATTCTGACCTACTGCTCTATGACTTCAATAAATTGAATTGAATCGCCAGATCTAAATATTAGCAGTCAGTGCCCCAAACATCATAGCCTTCTCTGACAGAAACCTTCTTTTTTCCTGTCCATTTCCTTAGACTACATTTGCTTAACCTGATACCTTCCAGTTACATTGGTTTTAGAATAGAATAGAATAACAGAGTTGGAAGGAACCTTGGAGGTCTTCTAGTCCAACTCCCTGCCTAGGCAGGAAACCCTATACAGTTTCAGACAAATGGTTGTCCAATCTCTTTAAAATTTCCAGTGTTGGAGCATTCACAACTTCCGGAGGCAACTTGTTCCACTGATTAATTGCTCTAACTGTCAGGAAATTTATCCTTAGTTCCAAGTTGCTTCTCTCCTTGATTAGTTTTCACCCATTGCTTCTTGTCCTGCCCTCAGGTGCTTTGGAGAATAGTTTGACTCCCTCTTTTTTTGTGGCAGGCCCTGAGATATTGGAACACTGCTATGGTGTCTCCCCTAGTCCTTCTTTTCATTAAACTAAACATAACCAATTCCACAACTGTACTTTATATGTTTTAGCCTCCAGTCCCCTAATCCTCTTTGTTGCTCTTCTCTGCAGTCTTTATAGAGTCTCAACTTGTATTCATCTAATATGTCTGATAAGTGCAAGATGTTACCTTAGACATTACTGATTTCCACATTCTGCTGAGAAAGTATTTCTTTGTAGACGTCTGTAGAGATTCTCAGTCATCCAGGTCATTGTTGTCCCAAAGATACTTTTTCAGGAGGCAACTGGACTTTCTTGTTTTTTTTTTCTTTTGAAGATGTTTCACTTCTCATCCAAGAAGCTTCTTAAGTTCTGACAGGATAGTGGAGAATGGCAGCATAAGAAGCAAAACACCTTCAAAGAAAAAAAAACAAGAAAATCCAGTTGCCTCCTGAAAAAAAATTACCTTTGGGATATTTCTTCTTAGACGGTGCAGTTCCCATCTGCAAAAGAATCTAGAAATAAAGCAAGTATATTTTATTTTGTCATAGGCCATGTTAATAAGTCTATGGATGTTAACTCAGGAGAGTCCATAATCACCTGGAAGGACTTTGAGAAAACAATGCCATGGGAGATAGTAGTTTTGGTTGGAGGAGGTTATGCTTTAGCAGCTGGATGCAAGGTAAGATAATTAACTTCAAGATATTCACCCATTGTAATATCTATGTCACTTCAACCTTGGCAGCTTGAAGGTGTGTGGACTTCATGTCCCAGAATTCCCCAGCCAACCAGAATTCTGGGGGTTAAAGGCCACACGTCTTCAAGCTACCAAGGTTAAGAAACACTGCTTTATGTGATGAAGTGCTATGTTGCCTACAAAACTACAATGCTGCCAGTGTTTATTTATTTATTAGACTTATATACCGCTTTATGGGGTTATCAGCCCTCTCTAAGCGGTTTACAGATTTTTTTAGCAACTTGAGTCAGCAACTTGCCCCCACAGTCTGGGTCCTCATTTCACCCACCTTGGAAGGATGGAAGGCTGAGTCGACCTTGAGCCGGTGAGATTTGAACCGCTGAACTGCAGATCACAGTCAGCTGAAGTGGCCTGCAGTACTGCACCCTAACCACTGCGCCACCTCGGCTCTATATACCACTTCATAGTGCTTTATAGCACTCTCTAAGTGGTTTACAAAGTCAGCATATTGCCCCCAGCAAACATGGTCCTCATTTTACCATCCTCATTTTATCAGAAGGATGGAAGGCTGAGTCAACCTTGAGCCAGTCAGGATCGAACTCCTGGCAGTGGCCAGAGTTAGCCTGCAATACTGCATACTAACCACTGCGCCACAATGGCTCTTCAGAAAAGGGATAAACAGATAGAGACATGCTTGATTCACTTCCTCCTAAAGTCTTTCCCAGACTTCTTTTTAACAGAATCTCAAGGGAAGGCAATAAATGAGAGTAGATCTGAGGGGAATTCACACACCGCATGAACAATCGAACTGCCAATATGTGGAAGCATTGAAGCCACTTTTTTTATTCCTTCAGAACTGGGGGTTAATGCTTGGAACAGCTACTGCAAGAACTACAATCTGTTTGTTTTTCCTTTTCTTTGCCCCTCAGACCTCTGGACTTTCGATGTGGATTGGGAGGCAAATGTTGTCCCTGAGTAGCCTTCCATCCTGGGCAGTCAGTCTCCTGGCCTGCCTCCTGGTGTCCGTAGTAACGGAGTTTGTTAGCAATCCTGCAACCATAACAATCTTCCTCCCAATTCTATGTGGTATGGTGAGTACAGATTAGGATTTGTTAAAACAAGGTTAGGCAATCATTTAAGATAAGGGGCACATTTAGAGCTAGAGAGGGCAGTTTTCCTTTTTTACATGGACTAGTCACAAGATACATAGACATCAGAAAGTCATATCATTAGAACAGTGGTGGGCTCCACTGTTAAGGATTCCCAATTCTTTTATCACCTGTTTGGGCACGCTCCCCCACGCACTTGCGTGCATGTGCTACATTTTTTGCACATGCGCAGAAGTGTCCGGGCAGGTGGGCAGAGCCTCCCGCCACCATTACTACTGGTTCGCCTGATCTGGGTCAAACCAGGAGCAACCCACCTCTGCAATAGAGAATATTTGTAGTTCAGAATTGAAATGAAAGGTCCTTGGTGCTCTCTGAGCTTAATTGTTAGTTATTTATTTCTCCAATAACTTGCACGGTACCTCTATGGTTGAAAAAAAAATGTGAATCTAGATAACCTGTGCGTTAGTCTAATACTAAGCCATGGCCCTAGATGTAATAATATTGTTTTTCCAGTTTTATTATGCATGTGACCAAAAGAATTAGTCTTCCTCTTTCTCTTTATAGTCCGAAAGCCTCCAAATCAACCCACTGTACACCCTGATCCCTGTCACTATGTGCATCTCTTTTGCGGTAATGCTACCAGTGGGCAACCCTCCAAATGCCATTGTCTTCACTTATGGGCACTGTCAAATCAAAGATATGGTATGTACTAAGCACCCACAACTAAACCAAGAACATTTCAAAAACAATGAAGCAGTGCAACAAATGTTGTGATGCAGTAATAATAGATTTACATTATTTGTTAGTGTACAAATTACATTTATGATAGCTTTGAAATTATGGTTTCCACCACCACTATTATTGCCACTACCATCCCCAACTCTCAACGAATGGTGTCAAAAATGCTACAAAAGGCAAAAATAGTTAAGGAAAAGTCTTGGTTCGAATTAAGGAAATCTCAGACAGAAAATATAGATTAGTGTTTCTCAACCTTGACAAGTTTAAGAGTTTATGTGTCCATCCATCTTTAAAATGGCAAGGTTGAGAAACACTGACATAGATAGATCAGAGATAGAGCTAGGGTTATTTCAACCCAGTTAGTGCCTTGTTGGCTGTAATTTGGCAAAGTGAACATGAGGACACATCTGGAAGCAGAAGGAAATGATCTAATCCAATTAAGTACTGTACCTGATCTAAATGCACCCGGGATTTAGTCTATGAGAAAAACATGGCTTCCGGGTGGTGACGTCACTGTGCCTAGAGCGGGGTAAGGGAGCTCCTCGAACCCCTAACTCTAATTTCTTCGTGTGGGCTCACTTTTGGAGCACTGCTGATCCTGAAGAGACCAGCAGATCAAAGGGGATATTCTGCAGATGCCGGGGTGGTAAGGCAAATCCCCCGGCAGATAGGAGAAACCCCCCCTAAACGGACGAAGAGATGGTAGGATATCTGGTTAGGACTGAGCAATGGTGGCCACGTAGAAGGAAGAAACAGAAATAGAAGCAGACAAATTCGGGTGCTTATTATTGCCGACAATCCAGAGAGGAAAGCAATGCGAAACTGGCAAAATGGGTGAGCTGAGAGAAGAAGAAGCTGAGAGAGAACCTATTTTTTACAGCTTAATTTTGCCGAAAAGAAGCAGTGCAAAGAGGCTGAGCTAGAACGGACAGGAAGGGACAGCCGCAGGAACCTTAAGATCAGCCACAGGAAAAACAAAATCCAGACATGGACTTCAGGGGATAAAATTTGCCGGAAGGATTTGGAAGGTTTAAAGAAGTGACTGCATAATAGTCGGGCTGGCAAACGGAGTTCCCTTTTTTTCTGCTTACCAGTTCTTCTGCCACTGGGTTGAATTTTTTATTGAGCTGACTAGGAGCTTGGAGCAGTGCCAGAGACAAGAAATAGAGGTCTGTCTTTTGCTTTGTGGACATCCACACTGACACCAAGGAGAGAGTGACTTAGAGAGACTAATTATTAGAACGGAATATTGAACAACTGACAAAACTGAGAGACATTTATTGATATAAGAATAGGGTGTGATATATAAATTTATGATATTTACTAATCAAATTAATCAAATAGAATATTATTAGTATTATTACATAGGACTGTTTAAATATTAAAAGGTGATACCAAGGAAGGATAATTGTGGAATTGTTGTTGAATATTGGTTTATACAATTATAATAATTATAATATATTATTGATATTACTGACAAGGTATAAATAAGGTAAAAGTTATAACCAATCGTGGAAAAAAAATGTCAGAACCTATCCGGACCTGGTGTGTTTGAACTGTAAGCCCTTATTCAGATTGATATTCATTATTGTGATTTTTCTTTTTATTTGCAGATCAAAGCTGGCTTTGGTGTTAATATCATTGGACTAGTGATTGTTACATTGGCCATAAATACTTGGGGAATTAGACTCTTCCAACTGGATATATTTCCTGATTGGGCCCAAGCCAGTAATAACATTACTGTCCCATCATAGACAACATTGGAAACAATTGCCAAATCCCAGAAAGTGGACAAACATGATTGTACGTATATATTAAACAAGGAGACTTGACTATATATTCTACCAGAAACCGGAATAAAATAAGATGTAACTTAATTGAAGTTATCCCAAATATTACATCTACCATCTAGCGTTTTGATTTTCCACTGTTAACTGAATACTGAAACATGTCTTTTTTTCTCCCCATTTCCATTTGATGGGATGTATGTAACTCACGGTACTTTAGTGTAAATTTAAAGTTGAAGGGTTAACTTTGTAAATGTTTGTGCACAAAGCTGTATATAGAAACTACTTTATAAGGATTCTTATAAAGCAGTGATGGTGAACCTTTTAGGCACAGAGTGTCCAAACTGGAAGGCGCATGCACGCGCCAAAGCACCAGAATCCCGACGACCAGCTGGCTGGCACACATGCGCACCTCAGAACCCCAATGACCAACTGGTTGGTGCACATGAGTGCCTTGGAAACTTGATGGCCAATTGGCCAGCATGCATGCCCACAGAGAGGGCTCTGTGTGCCACCTCTGGCACGCGTACCATGGGTTCGCCATCATGGTTATAAAGCATCCTTAACATTATTTTGGTAGTCTGAGTGGAAATGTGGGTTCTATTCATATTCATAGCACAAAGCCATCCTATACATACAGTCTCTTGAGTCTCTAAACTTTTCTTTTTAAATGTTTAAATTGGATTTCCTACTGTTCAGAAAATGCTGCCTTGCTCATGTTGCTTTCCCACCGTTCCCTCCCCCATCTCGCTCCCTTATTTATTTTCCTTTGCTAATTTTGATTAAGAAAGCCAGGAGACTGTGAGTTCTAGTCCTAACCTTACAATGCAAAGCCAACTGGGTGCCTTGGGTCATTTATTCCCGCTGAGCCTTAGGAAACAAGCAATGTTGTTTCCAAATCAAACCATTTCCAAAATCCGGCCAAGAAACTTGTTCAGGCAATTGCCAATAATCAAGACTGACTTGAAAGCACACAAAAAAGTGTTCAACATAACATCCTACTTGAAGAAAACATCACAAATACTGCTGGATAGATGTCCTTTCTGTTTGATCAGGGTGTCAAATTCGATTTCATTGAGGGCCGCATCAGAATTGTGTTTGACCTTGGGCAGCTGGGGCCCTTGGGCATAGCCAGAGGGCATGGCCAGGATGGGTGTGTGTGGCCATTTTGATATCACTCATTGAGGATCCATTTTTGGCTGTGATGGCCTCCTGCAGCCATCTGCTAGCAAAAACAGAGCCCGGGAGGCTGAACACGAGCTCCCCGAGCTCCATTTTTGCTGGCAGAAGGCTGCAGGAGACCATCATGGCCAAAAACGGAGCCCTGCCCTCCCGAGCTCCATTTTTGGTGGCAGAGGCACCGCAGGCCGGTCCTTCACTGTTTCCAGGACAAGCCCATGGGCCAGATCTAAGCACCCTGTGGGCCGAATCCGGCCTGCGGGCCTTGAGTTTGACACCCCTGTGTTTGATGATGTGTTTTTGTATTGCACTATTATCATTATCAAACACAATTAAACATTTCATAAAATAGACTAACTCACTTTAATGATTTTTTTCTCTTACTGAAAATATTTGCTTGGTTTCAAATTTAATCCATATACAGAGGTCTCCCTGAATTACCTTTGCAATGATAAACCTGCTTCTGAAATGCAATTTGGGGGAGGGGGGAATAGGAATCTTTCCTGTGATGAAATATGCCACTGACAAGTGTAAGAAGGATTTAAAAGCATCTGCATTTATGGTTAGCTGTAAATACAAGCACTTAAGCTCTTAATCCTCATTTAGCTCTGAGAAATAGCTTGAAGAGAAGGAGGCATTGTTAGAACTGGCCTCTGCTAAGAATCTTTTAATAACTTTCAGAGAACTCTTCATAAACACAGATGTCCTGCAGTTTTACCTTTCCCTGAAATTCTGCATACAGTTTAGCACAAGAACAGGGGAAACTGTTGTGCAGAAAATTATTCTCCAAAGCACCAGAGAGCAGGACAAGGAACAATGGTTGGAAACTAATCAAAGAGCGAAGCAACCTGGAATTAAGGAGAGACTTCCTAACAATGAGGACTATTAATTAGTGGAACAGCTTTCCTCCAGAAATTGTGAGTGCTTCATCACTGGATGTTTTCAAGAAGAGTCTAGACAGTCACTGATTTGAAATAGTATAGGTTTTTCTGGTTGAGCAGGAGGCTGGACTAAAAAACCTCCAAGGTCCCTTCCAGCTCAGTCATTCTAAATCTAAATGATGCTCCTTTCAGGGTAACAAGGTTTAAGGCAGATTTTGGCTGCCTGTGGAAATGTTTTTGCTTGAAGCATTGTTTTTACTTGCTGGAATTGCAGACTATGGACAAGATTCACACAAATATGCCAGTGTGACTTTGCTGAGTTCCGGAAGAATCAGGCATGTTCTCCTTGAAAGAGCCTGCCTGTGACCGGACAGCTGGAATTCCTAAGATTTATTCTGCAACTATGTGCCTTCACAATAGACTTATTATTTTCATAATGCTTCTGTATTCTTATCCTATTAGAGATGATACATAACCTGCAATAATTATATCCCAATTGCCTTTGTTGTTGTTTTTCCACGAAGAAAAGTAATAACCATCTTTTCTTCTCTTTGCAAATGTTTCTGTTGCAGAAATTGCTTGGTAATAAAGCAAAGTCTAAAAATGTCAATATTCTTGTGGTGTGTAGAAATTGTAGTGGGGATGTCCAAACACATTTTCCCTTTTCTCTCTTTTTTTTGTCTGCTTGTTTTTTAAGGTATCCACACTCTTCCTATTAGGAACAAAATGGCAAAAGGTTTTTCTCTCTCTCTAGGGATATGAGGTTCATCTGGTTACAACAGCTGTTGCTCCTCTGACTGATAGGTTTAATTTGGCTAGCTAAGCAAATGTCCTCTTACACTTCTAGGTGTTTCCACCAGAAGTAGGACAAGCTCCATATGCTCTGCTTTTATTTTGCACTATAAAGATACAAAACTCATGTGAAAAGCCTTTTTCCGGACTAAAACATCCATTTTGCCCTTAAAAATAAATTTCCTCTCACCATGAAAAAAAAATACAATTTTTCATCCCTTTCTCTCTGGTGATGTTGTCATCAAACAATTCTCCTGCAACCTTCAAGGGTGAAATCTACAACTATAAAAAATATCCTGTCCCTCTCGCCCCCCAAAAAGTTGATTGCCAGCTGTGCTTTTCTGATAGAACCTTCAGCGTGGACTTCAGTGGCTTCTGCTGAATAATAGCCATTATTTATTATATTAATTACATTTATAATGTAAGAGCCGAGGTGGCGCAGTGGTTAGAGTGCAGCACTAGAGGCTACTTCAGCTGACTGCAGTTCTGCGGTTCAGCTGTTCAAATCTCACCGGATCAAGGTTGACTCAGCCTTCCATCTTCCCGAGGTGGGTAAAATGAGGACCCGGATTGTTGGGGGCAATATGCTGACTCTGTAAACTGCTTAGAGAGGGCTGAAAGCCCTATGAAGCGGTATATAAGTCTAACTGCTATTGCTATTGCTATATCAGTATCTTCCAGGTATAGAGCTGAGGGGCTCATTGAAACTCACAACAGTATATTTGAATCTTTTCTGTAGTAGCACCTCCGTTAGTATCTGTAACTGCTTCTCATTCAACTCCAACAACCTGACCATCCGCTACAATGTTTGGAATATTGGCCAAATGTTGGCAAGATACAAATTCAAATCCCCATCAGCCATGCATTTCTTTAGATGAATTGTGCAAACCCCTACTTTTCACCATCATTTCTTATAAGGATTTGGCTAGAAGAAAAGGAGGAACAGGCAAGTAATAAATCTGCACCACACATAACAGGACATGGCTAGATATAATCCAGGATCCATTCTTTCTTCAACTTGATGATGATGTTCGTCCATCGTGTTCGAAGGGGACCTTGACATCTAATGGGTTGTGGTCTTTACACGGTGTGTCCGCAGGTGGCTGGTAAGGCCTATACAGGAATGGAATGTCAGGCAGACATGTATGGGAGCCATTGTTACAACATTTGCAGCTCTGGCTTTGCGGAGTGCACGCTTCTCTTGTGCTGTGGTTCTTCTTCTGTCTTCAAATGTCTGGCAGCCTTGGTGGATCAACGTGCACCGTGTTGATCAATCTTGTACCAGGGTTTCCCAGGAGGTGGTGTCAATATCCAGGGAATTGAAGGAGGCTTTCAACTTGTCCTCATATTGCTTCCTTTGTCCATTCCCCGCCCCTCCCTGTGGTGTGATTGCTTTCCTTGAGACAGCTCACCATAGAGGAGCTGTTTGGGGATGCGATGGTCTGGCATCCTTGCAACATGGCCTGCCCAGCGTGTCTGGGCTTTCCTCAGCAGGGTGTGAACTGATGGCAGGCCTGCTCTGGAGAGGACTTCTGTGTCTGGCACATTCTTTCTTCAATGACAATCTTTCCAATGACAACAGGTACAAGTGAATTTGTGAAACTTTGCCCATCTCTTACACCCTGGTTATGCATTTGATTTGCTTGATATAGGAAAGAACTTGAAAAAAAATCATGCGCAAACGACTCCCATCAAATCTAATTTAGGAATTAATCTAAAGCATATGTTTGTTGTTGGGCTGTAGAGTTTCCACAACATTCTCTAACATGAAAAGGCTGTTCGTTCTCTAATAATAAGAAATTAAAAGAAATAAAATGCTAATTTTACTGAAGACTTGAATGTAGGCGAAGAATATCACTAATGTCTTTTAACTGCAAACTTATATCCTACTAGCTGGATACCCGTGCTTCACAATGAAACTATGTGATCGGGCAATGCAAGAGAAATCTGGTTCACTCCAATTCAATCCATTGGCTCAGTGGTGGAAAGTGATTGAAACACCTAAGGGAATATCAATCCTGATGCCTTGAGTCCAGAAACAGTTTCATAGGTGGAAGGTATAGACATTTTGGTAGGGTACCAACGTTTAGTACTGTAAGGAATCCCAGACCGCTCCTGAGTGAAGAAGCGGAACATCTGCCAGTTTGAACTCAGGTAACGGAATGTGAGGCAACTGGCAGTTGGAACAGAGTTCCTTTCAGGTGGGAAGGGGGAGTAGAATGTGTAACTCCTTAGCATCTGAGAGTGTGAATATAATACTGCATATGAAATACTAATGGTCTGATGGTCATTTCAAAAAATCCTTTCTTAGCGAGCACCTAGAAGCCAAGAGGAACATATGTACCAAATTTCAAGTATAGGCTTTACGGTTCTGGGGATTTCATGATGAGTGAGTGGTATTTGGTTTTTATATAGAGCGATTTAGAATTCCTTTGACTATAGATAAAAATGGGTCAGGGCTGAGAAAAATAATATTACTGGTAACATTATTGCGGCCTGCCCTTTATCCCAAAATGAGAACTAATCAGAATAACAATAGTTAAACAACAGCAACAAAACAACACTCCTGCTGAGTGATATGGAAACCAGTGGTGTGTCATTTTCAACACGTTTTCAATATTGACTTGGTTAGTATTTCCTTTATTATGCATCATAAATTGAAAATAAATAAATGATGCATGGACTCAGCCAATTTAACAAAATACAATTAAGCAGAATATAATTCAGTATTGTATAAACCCAGCCATAATACACAGCAAAAGCTGTATTGCATATTACTTGGAAATAATAGAGAAGAAAAAAATAAATACTTTATGGTTATTAAAATAAGTGATTAGAAATAAATAAGTTTCATAATGGAAACAATTTGCAAATAAAAGAACAAAATAAAACTTTCCTGCATAATTAGGACACTTGATTTGATTATTGAAAAATTATATGGGTAGATACCAGTTTAAATTTCCCAAATTAAAATTTGGTACACAAGTCTAGCAACAGATGCATACACAAATGCCAATATTTCTGTCCAAATGTATTAACTTTTATAAGGAAAAACTTTTTTTTTTGCTATTAAAAAGGACTATCAATACATGCTATGGTATTTGACTGTTTTAAGAGGCTATGAATATAAAATTATTTTGATGTGATCAGCAGAGGTTTAACGACTTTGATAGCATGAATTGTCATTTTGACTTTTGTCCAGTGAGAATTCTGTTTTTCTAACGACATAGCAGTAATTTTAATATCAATCTGTGTTATTTGTTGCCTTCTCTTTCTCCCCCTTCCCTCAACATTCCTAAACGTATTTATCTTCTTGTATCACATGCCCAAAACATGTGAGTTTTCTAATTCCAGACATTTAACATCAAATGAACAATAGCAGTAGTAGACTTATATACCGCTTCATAGGGCTTTTCAGCCCTCTCTAAGCGGTTTACAGAGAGTCAGCATATTGCCCCCAACAATCTGGGTCCTCATTTTACCCACCTTGGAAGGATGGAAGGCTGAGTCAACCCTGAGCCGGTGAGATTTGAACCGCTGAACTGCTGATCTAGCAGTAGCCTGCAGTGCTGCATTTAACCACTGCGCCACCTTGGCTCTTATGAGGCCAATAAGGCTGCATATAGTCCAGAACAGCTGAATCCTTGTTCATTAATTCTTACCTTCAAATTCATAATTCAAAGACACAAAAATGATGGTTTAAGAGGTGTGAAATTTACCAACTGTTACTCTAAGTTGAATCGCTTTATTTCACAAACTCCACATATATTTACATAGTTTGCATATGCTTATTCCTGAATGGACAGGTAGATCATCGGATGGATATAAAATATGCACCATGATTACTTCCCAGCATAAGACAAGGATTTCTGTTTATTTACTCAACCTCACATGCTCTGTGAGGAATTCTGGAAGTTGAAATCCACATGTCTTAAAAGTTCTGAGGTTGAAAAACATTGATCTACTTCATCTTTTCTTATAATATAATCTGTGTACAATTCACAAAGTATACCAAAAGATAACACACTAATTTATTAAAATATTTCATGTACAACCCATACTTTTATTCTAAAACTCCTAGTATTCAAGTCTGTTGTTATCTCTTCCATAAGTTGCACAAGAAAACCGTCCTAGAAATTGTGTTGGCTAAGTAGAATTGAAAGAATGTAATTCAAAGAAAAACTGGCAACTCTCAGTGGAAGTGAATAACCAGATTGTATTTTGTACTGTTTGAACCTTCATATTTTTGCAGACATGAGAAAGAATTTTGTAATTCTTTAAAATCCCATTTGTAAATTTCAGAAGATGGCCAGAATTATAAAACTGAACTCTGCAGACCATGACATAAAGCAATAGTTCCATTGATTTAATGGTAACAAATATGCAATCTAGAGGAACTATTTCATGTTGTTTCATGTAAAATTAGCATTTTCTCAAAATCTTCCTTTCTGAAAATTTACATTAATTGAGACAACAGTCCACTTTTCCCTCTACCCATATAGACAAGACTCTGAAAGAGAGAAATAAAAAAATTCTGATAAAATTAGATTGGTCGGGAAATCAAGCAATTTTACCCAAATACTTGTATTCTGTAGAAAAGGCAATTGATAATGATGCCCTAACACTGTATCTATATCTGATGGTCAAGGTCTCACAAATGATAATACAAAGAGAACCTTTGTTATTGTGAGCCTAAAAGTCCCATCAAGTTTGATATGATGAATATAATTCCACACAGAGAACTAAAAGTTAAGGGGAAAAGATTCTCAATGACATCACTGTCAATTGGACACCTTTTAAAAGCAATATTTTAGTATTTATTTATTTTTGTTATAATACACACATTTTAAATGCACATGGTAATCCATAAAGCCATACTCAACATAGTATAGGAGCATTATTAAAACCCCACACCTACGATTACCAAAACTTGCTTACCAAAACAATAAATTCAAGCAATTCTCGTGTAAATTTATAGGTAATCCATTTAGCATATGATACAAAACTAGCATTCTAGGTTCCATGTTCATCTGGCCACAAGCATATTATCTAGTCCATTATTCAACCTTAGGAAGCCAAACCTTTGATATTTGTGGTAAGGAAGGGTTTCGGTAGAGAAGGAGATTTGCATTTGGGATAGATTATTTTAAAATCAGACTAACCCTGTTGCCAATTATCAGCATTTCCATTAGCAACATTTAATAGAGTGATCAGTCAGAGAAGGATACAAAAATGTTTAGAGGGGGCAATAGGTATGCTTACCCCTATATAGGCAATGCAATGTCTTCAATGATTGTCCAGCCTCTTCTTAAATGTTTCCAATGAGTTACCATATTTA